>NC_065451.1:156619744-156993077 GCF_917563875.1 Diabrotica virgifera virgifera | reverse complement strand
CAATGTTGGGTATTATCCACCCCAACGCGGCCGCTCTCTGCGTGGCCGTGCGCGTCACCACCTGCAGGTGCTCGCCCAAGCTCCCATTCGTGTGGAGAGTCACTCCCAGATACTTAACACACTTTTTCGGGATGATCTCTGCTCCGCCGCACTCAAATATCACGTTCTCGCGTTTCCGTGGTCCCTTGAGAATCACGGCCTCGGCCTTCTCCCCAGCGAGTTTCAGACCGCGCTGACACATCCAATCTTCCGCGAGGTCACATGCTCTCTGTGGTTTGTACAGAAGTTCATCCGTATCCCGCGCTACCACCAGCAACGCAAGATCATCCGCGAACGCGAAAGGAGGAAGGACCCCTGCGGCACCCCAGACGTGACATCCACAATTACTCCTCTCTCAACAACAATTCTCCTGTCGGATAGATAGTCCGAGACCAGGTTCCTCAAGTAGCCAGGGAAGTTCTTATCCTCAATCGCTCTCATCACTGTACTCCATTGAAGTGAATTGAAGGCGTTTCTAACGTCGAGCAGGAGCAAGGCGGCCCATTTCTGGTCGCGGGCCTCCGTATTCAACGTTCGGTCAACCCCAACACTGCATCAGTCGTACTAACATTCTTCCGGAATCCATACTGTCTGGGGGATAAGCCTCCAGACCTCTCAATCGCTTCATTAATCCTCTCACGCAACATTCTCTCAAACAGTTTACAAATACACGAGAGGAGGCAAATAGGCCGATACTTTTTCTCTCCTTTAGGGAGGAGTATTAATTTTGATGTTTTCCAGTCCTTGGACAAGGTTTGTTCAGTGAGTACAGCGTTCATATTCCCAGAAGCCACGCCGACTCCAGTAGATCCAGACGTTTAACTGCCTAAGGCGGTATCCCATCTAGGCCCGTAGCCTTGCGGAACTTAAGGGCCCCCAAGGCTTCAACGAGTTCTTCTAGGGAGAAGGGCGCAGGCCGCTCTGCAGACCCATCCCTCCGCGCTCCATGCTATTCGCCAGACGGGAAGAGCACTCGTGTTACCGATAGCTTCTTATCCAGCGTCATTTCGTACAGAGGGTATGCGCCGAAACGCTTCATTACAATTTTGTACCCTTGTCCCCATACGTCCTCGTCCAGCTCGTCACAAAGATCCCTCCAACATTCTTTTTTTCTAGAGCGTATCAACCTTTTCAGCTGCCTCTTCTGTGCACGATATTCATTTTTCATTTATAGCACTTCATCAGCGTTTGCTCTACGTTTCCTTGCACGCTGTACCCTTCGACGCAGTGCCACACATTCCGACCTACCATTCGCAATCTCAGCATTTCACCAGTAAGGCATTATCCTTACCCTTTGTGGAGCTACCTTACTGGTCTTCATTGCACTTTTCACAACTTGTTCTAGTCCCTCCGCCAAGGGCGGAAGGTTTCGAACCAATTTCACTTCCCATCTAACACTCTCATTAAATACTCTCCAGTACGTCGACTGTATTCCGAATCGGGCTCCCGGGCCCTGAGAGGTTCTGTTTCCAGTAGAGGCGCCCATTCCAGTTATCGAAAACCCAATGTAGCGGTGCTCCGTACCCGTATAGGTTTGCAGCACCGCCCACTCCTTCAAACAACTAGATATACGTTGGGACGCACAGGTAACGTCTATGTACGAACCCGTCACAGAATTGCCTCTCACAAACGTGGGATATGAACCCCTGTTGAGTACAGCAAGGTCCAGGGTTCCAATCCATTCGCTCAGCATATGGCCTCTAGTGCTGGTGATAGGAGAACCCCATTCCGCCGATTTCGCGTTAAAGTCCCCAAGCACCACGCACTCCCAAATCAATCGTCTCACTTCATTCATAATCTCATGCAGCTTATTTTCATATGCGTCGATTGCCATATTCGGAGAAATATAGCAACAGACCAGATTCATTCTCTCCATCTTAGCGACCAGATATCCATCGTGTTTGACAACATCATACACACGTACGTGTCTGTTGCAGAAATATATCCCAACCCTACCCGAAGCATCCGCAATCCATTCTCGGTTCCCGACCAATATGGGGTTCGGTTCCGCCGCGATTAGGACGTCAAAGTTTCCCTCCGCGGCATAAGCCACGGCGAGACTATGAGCTAATTTCGCCGTACCCACGTTAGTCTGGAGTATCTTCAGATCCGGACTCTGTTTTCTGGTAGCCATTATATATACAGGATATTCAATCTCACATACACACACGATCTGTCAAATTGACTCTCGCATCCATTCGACCGCTCCAGTCCTAAGACTGCATTCTCCTTTCCGTTTCCTCCCTGGCCGTGTTAACCAGTTTTCGGAATTTCGGACATTCCATTGAGTTGCCCCGATGTCCCGTGACTTTGCAATTAATATATTTGTGCCCTTCTTCTGGGCAATCGTTCACGGTGTGTCCCTCTGCACCACACCGGATGCATCCCTTCAAGACCTCATTTTTACACTCAGACCTGCGGTGTCCGTACTCCATGCACTTGTAGCACCGGGCGATACGGATTTTTTCCTTAATTGTACAGGATATATATCCCACCCTAATAAAGCCTATCCGTATAAGGCGCGCTGCAATGGCTTCATCGACCACAACTGTGGCGTTGAGGTCTCCGCCATATGCCTTACGAAGGGGTCTACTGACTTGACACGTTCCGTTCGGTTCCGCAAAGGTCTCAATTGCGCTGACGATGTCAGTTTCTTTGGTAAGATCATCTGCTCCATTTACAAAGAGCTCCCACCTGACTGTGCCACCTTTCGCCACTGCTTTTGTGACCGTGCTCTGCCTAGCTGAGACGATACCCTTCACCGTTTCCGCCATCCCTCTACCTCCTCCTAGTTCCAATACAATGCCCTGATCTCTGGTCTGCCTAAGACGTCGCTCCTGCCGCACAGGTCTGTGCGTAACTCGCCCAGTAGTTCGTCGAAGGACTTATCCTTCACCTTGGTGAGTACTACCACTCCTTTGCTCTCTCTGGGGTTTACCATGCTCGCCCAGATCTTCCTCGATCCATATACCGCGGCTTTAACTTCCTTACCCTCGGCTGCCCACTCTAGAAGCTTTCGAGTAAGGTCTGTCCCCAAACACGTCGAAGCGAAGAGCCCTACGCTCTTCCTGTCAAGGTGGCCTATCCTGTTTAGAAGTTTACGGCTTGCCGCCAAGAACTTAACCGCCTCAGGTAGATCCGTGTTGCTGGGTATGAGCTTATGGATGCACTTTTCAGTGCAAGCCCTTCGCCCATCATCATCAACAATACTCACAGAGTTGAACATTGTACCAACTCCACCCTCTTCGTCCTCAGCTACCGGAGTATCCATGAGATCTGGATACCCCTCTTTAAAGCGTCCAAGAACTTTCTCGTCGGCCTCTTCGGCGGAAATATACACAGCCGCATCGCCATTACAGTCCAGCGGGCTTCCCTCCATTACAGACACCTTGGTAAACAAGGCCTCTGGCCAATCCTCGCTGAGGAGATCCGTGAATTGCAAATATGCAAAAAAAATGGAAGCTCCCATTTAAGATTCTAAAGTAACCCCCCACCCCACCTTCGTGGGAGGTCGTGTTTGGTACCATTCGATAGATTTTTCAAAAATATTGAATAAGTGTATTTCGCAGTTCTTCAATCTGATGTTTATTTTGCGAAATATCGCGGGATTTGTATTTAAAATTTAAAATTTACCCCCCACCCCTCTCTGTGGAGGGTCATGTTTGGTATTTTTATATAGATTTTTGACAAATATTGAACACGTAGTTTTTAGTTTTTCGATCTGACGTTCATTTCGCGAAATATTCGCTTTTTTTTGGTGAAACTTTTTGACTCACCCATTTCAGATTTTTGAAGTATACACTCATTTGCATGTACTTAACTTACCCTATCTTAATCTAACAATTTCGAGTATTTTTAAGGATAAATTTTTTTTCGGGCCCCCCTGAACGAACTCCCCTGTGTTAAGAGCCAATATATGGTAGAGGTACATTTGCAGGGCACCACGTTTCTCGCCATATGATAATCTGACACGCTCGAGTAACTGCAAAAATCCCCGCTTGGACTCCCCTACTATTATATAACTGAGGAGTTTATTAATACACTACAACGAAATATTGACATAACAACTAAGGAAGTACCAATTCGAAAAAATCAAGAAATAAAAAACCTTGGATAAAATCAGAATTATTAAAAGCTATTGAGGAAATAAATAATTTGTATAAAAAATCTAAGAAACATCCCAGTGACATGAATATTAGTAATGAATATAAATTATCCAAAAATTATCTCAACAGATTAATAACAAAAGCAAAAAAGAAATATTTTAATGACATAATTGATAAAAATACTTGCACTTCAAAGGCTCTTTGGAAATGTGTCAATAATTTGTGTAGTGGAACAGCAGCTAAGACAGAAATCGCGCAGATAAAGACAGATGACAATTTAATAACAGATCATGGAAAAATTGCAGATTTATTTAATAATTATTTTAGTGACTTGGGAAAAAATATGCTGAGAAAATTGATACACCTCTCAATTATGTTGAAGAGATTGAGTATGTAAAAAATACCATATATTTATTTCCAACCAATGAAAATGAAGTCATAAAAACTATACCAACACTAAACAATAAAAAATCGCCAGGTATAGATACACTCAGATCAGAAATGTTAAAATAAGTTGCAGAACAAATTGCTAAACCATTACTTACATAATCAATAACTGTTTCCGATTAGGTATATTTCCAAATTTATTAAAAACAGGTATAATTAAGCCGCTTTTTAAAAATGGTGATCGCACTGAACTTGGCAACTACAGACCGATAAGTTTAACTTCGAATCTCAGTAAAATAATCGAAAAAATTATAAAATCTCTTTTAAATAATTTTTTCAAGAAACATAATATATTATCCGAAAATCAATATGGATTTACAGACGGACGGTCTACAGAAGATGCAATAGGTAAGTTGACAAAAAATATTTATAATTCCTTAGATAATAAAAAAGCTTCTTTATGTATATTTGTAGATCTTTCTAAAGTATTTGATACTGTAAACCACAAGATATTGTTAAACAAACTAAAAAATTACGGCATAAGAGGTGTGGCATTCAATTTGTTAGAGAGCTACTTAAGTGACAGACAGCAACAGGTAACTTTGAATGGTAGAATAAGCGGGACCAGAACTGTGACTTACGGAGTTCCTCAGGGAACGATTTTGGGGCCGCTTTTATTTACTGTTTACATAAACACCTTACTGGCATTACATACCTCAGTCCACATCATAAGTTTCGTCGATGATACAGCAATTTTTTACAGTAGTATCAACTTGGATGTAAAAATGGTTTCAACATAACCAGTTAACTTTAAACGTTGAAAAAACTAAATACTTGCCATTTTCTTCATACACCACTGGGTTGCCAAGCTTCAACCAACTGGAAATTGCCAACCATACAAAAATTCCAGATACAGAAAGCATTAAGTACCTTGGTATTATAATGGACAGACACCTAAAATGGGATCACCATATAAAATATGTAGTCCAAAAAATACGAGGATTACTATTAAAATTTAAATATCTTCCCGACTTCTTGGATGTTCACCACTTGAGGACTTTATACTTTTCTTTAGTACAATCACAATTATTGGCCTAAGGGATTATTGGTTGGGGTGGAGCCTACAAAGCTCACCGTAAAAATCTAAATATTATATAAAATTGGATTATTACAGTAATATATAGAAGGGGTATAAGGTCTTCAGTGCAGCAGTTATTTACAGACAGTCATTTCATGGATCTAAACCAGTTGTACTCTTACAAATCTTTATTGTATTTACACAGCGAGAAATCATTTCTGGATTGTACCTACTATACATACCAAACCACAAATAGAAATTTAACGACATTAGTATCAAAAAAAGAAAAAACAATCGGCCAACGTTGCATTGATTTTTTGGGACCAAAACTTTTAAATAACTTACCTCTACCAACCATTAAAGTAATAGAATAGAAATATGCTTTATTGTCACTGAAAATTATACAATTTTATGGACAAAACTTAACAAAGAGTCACAAAAAATATATATGTATAACAATAACAAATACAATTTTCTGAAATTAGATAAATTGCCAATAAAAAAAATATAAACAAGGTAAAAAAGTGAAGTAAAAAACAAAACCAATATATTGCAAAATTACTATAAATTGCAAAATTGAACATACAACATATAATAAAACACAAACAAAGGAACTAATAAATAAGTTTAAGCTGCTGTATGTGACACCCAAATATAGATAAATATACTTTAGTTACTTGAACATTACTGTAATTTCTTAGTTAGTCATTAAGAAACTATTCTACTGAATAATATGGTCTTTTAGATAAATGAGCTTTTGTCATTTTACGGGACTTGAGGAAAGATGTTGCAGATTTAAGTTGTAACGGGAGATGGTTGTATCGTTTTTTTGCGGAAGATAGTATAGATTTCTTTATTAACTCAGAAGACGGGATCGGTAAATATACATCAAAAGTTGAATTTCTGGTGGAGTAGTTATGATGAGGCCTTGCTGGAAAGACATGCAGGTGTTTACGAATTAAGCAAACAGTTTCTAAAATATACAAAGATGGAAGGGTTAAAATTTCGTGATTTTTAAAGTAACTTCTGCAATGGGTTATTCTTCTGAGGCCAAACAGATATCTTATTGCTCTTTTTTGTAATTTGAAAATAACATCAAATTAGGCAGCTGTACTGTAAGGAATACCATATCGAAGATGAGACTCGAAAAACGAAAAATATGTTATTTTAGAAGATGCTAAATTGAGTTCCTTGAAACAGATCTTATGGCATAGCAGGCTGAGGCGAGTTTCTCACTTAACAAATCCATATGTAGGGACCATTTGAGGTTGCTGTCTAAAAGAATACCAAGAAATTTTACAGAATCAACGGTAGAGATCTGGCTGTTATTCACAAGTAGGGGCTAAAGAGCACCTTTATATGATAGTGCTACCGTTTTGTCCACGTTAGGGTCGATTTCTCACACCTGCCTTAATCTATGTTCAGTTGACCGCAGTTCAGTGGTGAACTTCGGTTTTGTTTGTAATGCATTTCTCATTGCACGTTCATGTCAGTGCACGTTCTACAGCTTTCAAGAAATGCCAATAGATGGCAAAAGGTAAAAAGCTATCGCCATTTTGTACGACCATTTTTATGCTGTTTTTGAATAAAGTTAAATTTAAGTATTTATAGCCAAGTAGTCATTTTAATAATTGTAAATACCTAAATGTTATAAAAACAAAAATAATGTTATCGTTTATCTTTAGGCTTAATATAATAAAATAGGATATATTTATATTATGACAGCGTTCCGTGTTAATACAACGCATGCGTAATCCATGAAAGCATCTGAACTGGGTTCTGAAATCTTTGAACGGCCGAATTCCACCGTTCAAGCATCGTTCAAGTTTAAACTACCATCGGTTGAACGTGAATTGAGAAAGACGATTTTGACTTTAAACTGACGTTCACTAAAAGTTCAGGTTAAACTGGAGTTGAAGTCGATATGAGAAATTGACCCTTAAAGGAGAGTAAATTAGAGTCAGACCAGGTTTTTATCGTAAGAAGATCAGAAGTTATAGTTGCAATAGTTGAGTTGCTCCAAGTGATACTGGTATCATCAGCAAAAAGAAAAAATTTTCCATCGATTTTTAAATTAGTGATGTTTTAAGTTCCTTTCGTCATGTAAATCAAATATTAAACAGTATTGTTCATACAAATCTTTATTAGCAATCAAGAAGCTACAACTTATAAGTTGCATGACGCTAGCCGGAATGACGTTGAGTCGCTGACATCTGTCTGTCGTTGGTCTTCTTCTTTTACATCCTAAACATAATATATTACACGTTCTCTTTTTATTAACTAAAATACCTTGTACAAAACTAAAACACAAACACAAAACTAAAATACAAATATAAACAAGTGGCAACCTTAACTTATTATTACCACAATTTCAATTTAACATGTAGTCCTTTAAATATGTAGGAGGCTTGTGAGATCTCTTACTATTTTTAATAATAATGTTACCTTCCTCCTCATCTCTTACATTCAGTAGGTTATCAACAATATCCCCATTATTTAAATTAACATTTTCAAACATCTCAATCTCAATATCACTAAGACCTTCATGGTCAATATGATTTCTATAGATATCACTATCATTCTGACTCACAATTTTAATATTAGATTCAGTTGGGATATCAGTTTTACTATGATCAATTGGGATACTAACATTGTGTACATCATTATTGTCAACCAAGGTATTTTCATTTTTGAATAAATTCAAATGAAAATCATATAATAAAAAGTCTTTGTTACACGATAAATTAGTTTTATTTAGAAACTTTCTATTCCGTCTACATTCTGTACCATTTGAATCCTGTACGATATAAGACCTATCATTAACTATGTCTCTTATTACTCCCTTTTCCCATACTTTTTCTTTCTCAATTAAAATGTTATTCCCTTTATTAAGTTTCTCTAAATCTTTTGCATTTCGGTCAAAATATTGTTTTTGAACATTGTGATTATGTTTCAATTTTTCCTGTATAACACTGGAATCTAAAACTTTTGGGATTAAATTTTCATTAGACGTAGGTATCCAACTTTTTAATATTCTGTGTAAAAATAGTTGGGATGGAGAATAGTCTAAATTTGTTAATGGGGTATTCCGGTATTCCATAAGTAGAATAGGCAAATCTTTAGTAGATTCAGACTTTTGTAACATTTGTTTAGTTATTCCCACATATTTTTCTGCAAGTCCATTTGATTGGGAATGATACGGACTGCTAAAAATAACTTCAAAATCCCAATCTTGAGCAAACCTTAAAATTCTCAGAATTGTATGGCATATTATCTGCATAAAATTTTTCAGGGATACCGAATTGAACAAATTTTTCTTTGCAAAAATTAATTACCTGCTGAGATGTTTTACCTTTAGTTTCAGTTACTTCCAACTTCAGTCACTTTTTGTTAAGTGAATCCTTCTTTGAGTTTTCCTTAGTTTATAATAAAAATCTTAATCTTTACATTACTTGCATTTATAGATCACCTGATTCTACCGTGGAACTATTTTTTCAGAACCTGCTAAATTTGTTAGATGACCTGCCTCATAAAAGCAGAAAAATTCTATGCGGTGATTTTAACATTAATTATGCTGCTGCTAGTGCTACCCAAGTGTCCCTGGCAAACATATTTGAATCGTATGGTCTCTCATTGCACGTTAATTCTCCTACAAGGATTACAAAAACTACATTTACCATAATCGATTATATTGTCTCAGATTTTTCACCCCTTGATGTCTGCTCTACAGTTATTAATGCGGGACTATCCGATCATGAAGCAGTGTATACGAAGTTTAACACCTTCAGCAAACCCTTCTCAAAAACCCGACGTTTAGGTAGGATTTTTTACGCCCAGAATTTTCGTAAATTCCAAAATTTATGCTTGACTTCTGAGTGGCAATTTCGTTCTATAGACGTGGACTATAATTTCAGTGTTTTTCTAGATAAGCTTCTCCACATCGTCAATAAGGCATTTCCTTTAATTCCTATTAAGCCAAAACATCGGAAACCTTGGGTTACGAAAGGTATTCGCATATCAGCTAAGAATATGTGTTCACTACTATACATCAAGAAATTTACTACCAATGTTGCTGTCACTGAATATATCATGAAGTACAGAACAACATATCTAAAACTTGTCAGGTCAGCTAAAAAGGCCTATTATCAAAATCGTCTGGGAGGCTCTAAAAGTGTGGCAAAACGAACTTGGTCTATAATAAACGATCTTCGAAATAAAACTCACACAGCTTAATCATTTTCCCTTCCAAATCCTGAAAGTCTAAACGACTACTTCGTTAATGTGAGTAAAAATATAACATCAACAATTTTGCCGCAACTAGATCCCATTTCCTATCTTCCTAATTCAGGACAGGTCTCGAATTCATTCTTTTTACGACCAGTCGATAACTCTGAACTGATCCAAACAATCAATAGTATCAAAAGCAAATCATCCTGTAGTACTGATGGACTACCTATAAAAATTTTTCTCTAATCTCACAGAAAATGTGTTGGAAATCCTCCTCCCACTAATTAATGATTCCTTCGAAAAAGCTACATTTCCAGAGTGCCTAAAGACAGCCATTATTATTCCTCTTCATAAGGGTGGCGAAAAATCTGATGCCTGCAACTATAGACCTATTGCCTTACTACCGGTACTCTCCAAAATTATTGAGAGACTCATTAAAACTCGACTTATGTCCTTTATCGTTGATAACAACATTTTATCACAAAATCAGTTCGGCTTTTTAACAAATAAATGTACCACTGACGCCATGTTTTCTGTACTACATGAGGTTTACCAAGCACTAAACAATAATCTTTATACTGCCACTGTTTTCTGCGACTATGCCAAAGCTTTTGATTTTGTAAATCACGACATCTTGATTACAAAACTAAATTTCTATGGAATTCGAGGTATTTCTTTGAATTGGTTCCAATCCTACTTGAATAATCGGAAACAACTAGTTAGAGCAAATGATACTGACTCTAGTCTCAAAAACATCGTATGTGGAGTACCACAAGGTTCAGTATTGGGCCCTATACTGTTCCTTATCTTTTTAAATGACATCACTAATTTAAAAATCAATGGGAAAATTTTTATTTTTGCTGATGATACCAGTATCCCTATAAAGGAGCTCTCCAACCTTTGCCTCTTAATAACAGCCAGATCAGTACCGTTGATTCTGTAAAATTTCTTGGTATTTTTTTAGACAGCAACCTCAAATGGTCCCTTCATATCGATTCGTTAAGTAAGAAACTCGCCTCAGCTTGCTATGCAATACGATCTGTCTCAAGGGAACTCAATTTAGCATCTTCTAAAATAACATATTTTTCGTTGTTCGAGTCTCATCTTCGATATGGTCTTCCTTTTTGGGGTTGTAGTACAGCTGCTCAATTTGATGTCATTTTTAGATTGCAAAAAAGAGCAATAAGATATCTGTTTGGCCTCAGAAGATCTACACATTGCAGAAGTTACTTCTGAGATCATGAAATTTTAACACTTCCATCTTTATATATTCTAGAAACGGTTTGTTTAATTCGTAAATACCTTCATGTCTTTCCATCAAGGACCAATCATCTTTACTCCACCAGAAATTCAATATTTGATATTTATTTACCGATTCCATCCACTGAGTTAGTAAAGAAATCTATATTATATTCCGCAAAGAAACTGTACAATCATCTTCCGTTACAACTTAAATCTGCAAAATCTTTCCCAAAGTTCTGTAAAATGACAAAAGTCTATCTATCCAAAAGACCATATAATTCAATAGAAGAATTTCTTAATGAATAACTAAGAAAATTGGGTTCCATACGCAGTAGCATAAACTTGTCAGTTCCTTATGTTGTACCTATTTTATTTTATTTGTTGTATGTTCAATTTGCAATTTACATATATTTTGCAATAAATTGTTTTTGTCTTGGCTTTTATGTCTTATACTGTACATTATTAACGATTTATCTAATTTTAGTTAGTTGTAGTTGTTATTTGTTATTTATATTATGTTTTTCTTTTGACTGTATGTAGGCTTTGTCCATAAAATTGTAAAAATTTTCAGTGACAATAAAGCATATTTCTATTCTATTCTATTCTATTTACTTTAGAGTACCGTAATTAATTAATTTCTTTCGCAAAATTAATCTTTCATCGCACCTAGCAATCATAAAGTTATGATTTGCTTTTTGAAAAAAATATATTTAAATCGGTTTTTACTTAGCTATTACACTATATAAAAATATTCTCAAAAAATAAAATATTTTAATAGAAAAAAAAAGATAAATGCCTGATCAAAGTTACACTTCAAGTGGGGTTACTTTGATCACACATACAATTTACCTGATATTTATATTGTAACCCCTAAAATTCAAAAACAAAATATTAGAAAAAGTGTTGTTATGTTTGCTGATAATTATAAACAAAAATAGGTGAAAATTCAAGGCTAGGTATTAAATATATACAAAAATTTAACATAATTTCTTCAAGGCTTTAATTAAACACGAAAGTTTTTACACAGAAAACTAATCAAAGACAGAATTTGCAAAAGTATGTCGACCTCTGTGTATTATAGGCTGACTCAATTTTAAAATGATATTATGTAAGGGTACTTCACAAATATCATTAACATGTGGAAAAATAAAAGTAGTATTTTTTTCACCATATGGCCTCATACAATTTATAAGATATGACTGTTTTGCTTTATCTGCTTCCAATATTTGAGCTACAAATTTTTTAATTTTCTCAGTTTTTAACTGTTTGTCATAAATAAACTGCACCACAACGAAACAATCTTTTTCGAGATTATCAACACTAGGTTTTATAAAAGGAGAGTTTTTTATTGGTCCCATACCAGAGCATTCACCAATATCATTTGATATATTTGAACTTTCGTTCTTTCCATGATGTTTTGTACTACCAGTCTCTTTCTCATCAGAAATTAATTCATCAGTTTCAGATTCTAGTTTGTCATGATCGGACTCTTGTGCGTCGTGAATGCTAGAATTTTCACTATCACTGCTCTCAATTGTGGCTATGCTCTTACCCGGATCAACATTTAATCGTTTCTTTCTTAGCGGTTTGGACGTATTGTTGTCGTTATTGCCAAACCTTTTTTCTTTTAGAAAATTCGTTAGAACACTTTCTACATTTTGCACAATTTCACTGTCGTTTTCATTTGAAGGTAATTTATTTAATACTTCACATTTATTAAGGGGATATATACCTGTAGCAGCAAAACTGTTTATTAAATTTCGCCGTACCGCAGATTCTTCTTTATCACCTGGACGTGGCTCACTTGACCTGTGTTTGGATGGTTGAAACTTTGATTTATCCATCTGATCTAAACACTGTCTTAAAAGGATAGGAAAACGATCTTTAGGCACAGTAGTTAGACGTAAATTTTGTAGTTTCCAAGTTGTTAGTGTAGCACGCCATGCGCTCTTCATGGGTCTAAAAAATCCGACATCTAGGGGTTGGCACAGATGAGTCGAATTTGGCACTAAGCAAACGAAACTGATGTTCTCATTGCATGTTTTTATTACATCCCCATCTAGGTGTGAAGAAAGGTTATCTCCTAAGAGTACTTTTCTGCCTTGTAATCTTTTGGCATGCGGTAAAAAGGAAGTCATAAACCAGTCGCGAAAAGTGACTGTATCTATCCAACCGCTAAATGTTCTATTGTATCTACTGCCTCTCGAACAACATGGTTGATCGCAACAAGGTGCTCCAACAGGACCATTTTCTTTCCACGTGTCGTAAAGATGGGTACTTTTATAGATAATGTAAGGAGGTAACAGTATTCCACTAGCAGAACCACAAATCATTATACTAGTTGCCGTCTTGGAATGATTACATATTTTTTCGGGGTATTTTACCCCTCGTCTGTATATTCCCCATTTCTTTCCTGGGTCGTCAGATACATTGGACTCATCATAATTAAATATGTTTTCAGGTGGTACATCTTTTAAAGTATCTGATAAGTTTGCAAAATAAGCCTCAATCGTTTCTCTGGAAATTTTACTTCGTACTTGTTTAATGTTTGTGGATAAACGTTGGCCAAATGAATTTTTGTGTCGTATTAATAGACTAAGGGCCCAATCTTTTCCCGGCATGTTATTGACAAACTTATTGACCACCCTTCCTTGACGTTCCAAATAACATTTGGCCATCATTCTTATATCGAGTAAAGTTTGCGGAAAACCCCAATCTGCACACTTAGCCGCTGCTGCTAAAATAGCTTTTTCTTCAACATGACTGAAAACCGGCTGAGCTCCTGGATTTTTAATATGTGCCCCTTTGAATTTGTTACGAAGTGTTCCAAACGGAATTTTATACGTTGCTGAAGCTCCTCTTAAGGTAAGACTTCCAGTAACGATGTCATTAAGTGCTCGTTCTACCGTTTCTTCATCGTAATTTTTGTAAGGCCTACTGCCAAGACGTTTTGTGTACGTACGCACCATATTTCTGAAAAAGAAAATGTACACTAGTAGACTATTTTATACGCTGGGGTTACTTTGATCACTGATTAAAAAAGCCCCACCTCTCCGATCAAAGTTACCCCGCGACACAATATTAAAAATAAGAACATGGTAAAATACAGTACGTTAAAATTTGAGGTTAAACCTACATCATGAAAGTACCTATATTAACATAACGAAATGATTTTGTTACCTAAATAACATGCCTATAGCTTACCATAGAAGTAATTTTGGTGCTAAAATATGCACAAATTATTGTTTCTTACAATAATACTTACATGTATGTATATTTGCCAGAGAACACGTGAAACACGACTCACAATGGTTAACAATAACATTCCACTGTTGCCACGTATAAAAATTACAGAGAAATATTCGATGAGTTTCGATTGAAATGAAATACATTTTAGGCGGGAAGTTATGATTAAAGTAGCTCCCGGGGATTAAAGTAGCCCCATCTTACGGTAGCTATTTTTATACTGACATTCCAAAAAACTTCACCTACTGGTTTAAACTTGAAATTACCATAAAAAACAAGAGTCGTTATTGATTTATTAAAAAGCAACTTACTTGATAGAGAATCAAAAATATACTTAGGTAAAATACTGACATCAGCAAATGAATCCAACTTAAACTTTACCTCTTTTACAGTTACCATCAATGTTTCATACCATGAATTTTTACTTTTAGAATGACACTCATATACATAATATATCAAATTGTCTTTTTCTTCCTCCTATACTGTATTAACAGCTCTTTCTCCTCTAGGTGAAGAGTTCTTGTTACTATTACCTTCACATGTTTCTTCACTTCTATCAGGACAGGCTTTTGCAAAATGGCCCTTAACTTAACAAATAACACAAGTCTTGTTAAACGCAGGACATCTGTTAGGAAAATGTTCATAATGGCACTTCTTACACAATAACTTTTTCAATGGTTTGTACTGCTTGACAAAGTTGACATCTTCTTCTTTGGTAAGAACTTTTATATGCTCTTTGCTTAGCTCAATACTCTTACAATATTCAAGGATTTTTTCGGTAGTAAGAGTATGTTCTCTAAGGAGTCGGAGTTGACTTTCCTTACATTTTAACCCAATTATTAGCTGATCACGGATCATCCTGTCTTCATAAGACTCACCACAGGTTGTTTTAGTGCATTTAAATTCACATAATCTTGCTTGTGTCTTTAAGTCAGTCAGATACTGGTCTATAGTTTGTTCATTACCCTGGACAAGATTATGAAACTTAAAGGTTTCCATTGGAACTATCTTTTTTGGTAAAAAATATTCGTCAAATGCACTTACTAATTTGTCAAGAGTTGCCTGTTGATCTTCTGTAAATGTATTGTAAATATCAACACCCTCATCTCCTATGAAATTTAACAGATTTGCAATTTTCACTTCTTCAGTGCAAGCACTCTTTCCACTGGCCATAAGGTAAATTCTAAATTTCTGTTTCCATAAAAGCCAATAACTAGCCGGACTTTGATGCTTAAATATTGGACTAGGCGGTTTAAATTCCATTATTATTCTTAAAATTTCTAACAAATATCCAGAAAATCTTTTTTGGCGGGCTTGTAACCTCACTTCTTCTCGTGGTATCACACTTCCAAATTATTACTTCCAAGTACTCAAAATTCGGGCAAACTAGCAGCCTTTACACCTGACACCATGTTTTAAGTTCCTTTCGTCATGTAAATCAAATATTAAACAGTACCCAGCAAACAGACCGACGTGTTAATTACGTGAATTTTGGGTACATTTGTCACCAATATACGTAAATTGTTTACGTGAATTTTACGTGAAAATTTGGTTGGAATGTCACATTGAAAATACGTCTTTAAATTACGTGAATAACTCGTCTTCAATATACGTGTTATTTACCTTAAATAGCAATAAAATTTTTCGGGAAATTCACGTTGCAAATACGTGTTGATCGTATCTTTTAGGAAATGTATATATTAGTATTCACGTGAAAGATACGTCCTCGGTTCACGTAAATAATTCGACCTTAATTAACTTATAAATCACGTAATTATTATCCATATGATATAAATAAAACAAGCATATAAAGTATTAACAATGTATTTATTTAGTAGAATTTAGAGACTTTAAAACATTTGTCCTGTATAATTATTATATAAGATAATGAACCAAAAAATACCGACCTAAAGACACATTAAAAAATTTGCCAACACAAAACACAACACAGGTCACTTTTTATTTCGAGGAGGACACTTCGTCACTTTCTTGTTTTTTCTAATTGCATCATGGCACTTCAACCCTCGAGCAGTGAGGTAAACGTTAATACGAAAGACATTATACTATAAATAAACACTCCTAAAATAAAACGAGGGAAATAATGCTCTTCACGTTTCACTTTTTGTTGTGAGAAATGTGAGATGTGAGAACGAGAAGCCAGAGAAGCTCTGATGTTAGAGGTAATGATCATCGATTATAAAAATCGATTATTTTTAAATTATAGTTAAACTTTTCTACTTACCTTAAATTAGTATTACGAATTTTCTTTTTGTTTTTAAATTTCTTCTACTATTAACTAATTGGTCTACTAAAAATCTATTTCAATACCAGAATAATATAAAAAAATAATCCTATCGAAACGTATCTATTATTCGATAAATCGATTAACTTAGTTTTCGAACCAACTATGTTAGTCACGTGATGGTATTTAAAGGAGGAGAAAGGTTTGGTAGTACTTCATCACCGCGCGCGATTTGAAAATAAGACTCAACATCATTTTAGCTCCTGGGATATTTTTAAAGAAAAAAATAGCTTCAAATCAAGGTTGGATTGAAATAGTTATGCTAAATGATCTTAAAAGAGAAATCATAAACTTTTTGTTTAAATTTTGGTATTATTTACATTACTTTTACGTGAAATACATCTAATTTTTCGACGTCCATAAAATACAATGAGTAAAATTCAAGCCATACGTATTTAACCAACAGCGTTGTAAAATTTTTGTTTCCAAAATATTTCTCAAAATTTAACCAAAGGAAGTTATTTCTGTTTCGTGATTATTACGTGAAATAAACGTACCTTTGCGATGTAACCAAAATTCACAAATATTATAAAAAACATGTACTATATTCGTCATTATGATTTTATATTATTCTAATGTCAAACATGTATAAAGAAAGCACAAATATATAGGTGAATGATTTGGCACTGAAATACGTTTTTTCCCCGTCATAAATCACCGAGTTACGTATTCGTTGAAATTTGCCGTAAATTTAACGTAATTATCACGTAATTGGGCTCAAGTCTGTTTGCTGGGTATTGTTCATACAAATCTTTATTAGCAATCAAGAAGCTACAACTTATAAGTTACATGACGCTAGCCGGAATGACGTTGAGTCGCTGACATCTGTCTGTCATTGGTCTTCTTCTTTTACATCCTAAACATAATATATTACAAGTGATTTCATTTATAAACATAAGGACAAGTAGAGGACCCAATACTGATCCTTGTGGTACTCCACGTAACCAGTTGTTTCCTATTATCTAAGTAAGATTTAAACCAATTCAAAGAAATACCTCGAATTCCATAGAAATTTAGTTTTTTAATCAAAATGTCGTGATCTACACAATCAAATGCTTTGGTATATTCATAGAAAACAGTGGCAGTATAAAGATTATTGTTTAGTGCTTGTTAAACCTCGTGAAGTACAGAAAACATGGCATCAGTAGTACATTTATTAGTTAAAAAGCCGAACTAGTGGAGTCACTGAAGGTTTTCACCTCCGATTTCGTTGAACCTTCATAGATTTTCATGAAAATTGGTGAGTAGCTAGAAGATACCTCAAGGAACAAAGATGACATGATGCCAAATTGCGCTTTTACCCTGGGGTGGATGCCACCCCTTCTCGGGAGTGTTTTTTTTTAATAAAAGTAATATAATAAATCGATAGAGGGGCACCTTCTAAGCAAAATTTGTTATATAAAGTTATTAACATAAATCAATACTTTTTGAGTTGTTAAATATCAAAGATTTTATTTTTTCTTAAAAAATGCATGTTTTAAAGCTGTTTTTCACGTATTACTCAAAAACTATAACCTTTTGTAAAAAAGCTACTATTACCAAAATTAAAGATAATAAAAAATTTAATACACTCCCCACTTAAAGAACTAAACTAATGTTATTTCAAAGTGAGTTATGGGTAATTGAATGTATGTATATTTTTTTCAACGAGTACTCAAATCTAAGTATTCAAGCTTACATAACGGGAAAACGATGCATTTTATATAATATACTTGTTAAGCACTTGTCAAAGTACTTCGGAATACCTATCAAATGAGCTCCAGTAGAAGGTAATAACATCAAAATTAAGCAAGTTATGATGAAAATAAGAGAATCCTTTCGATTTTTTTTAGGAAAAAGTGAGAAATAGAACATACGCCATTTCCACAAAAATTAAAATTTGTAGTAATCCTCAGAAGAAAATCTTTAGGTTAATATAGTTAATGATTTCAACAATTTTGACCGGTTTAGAATGCATATTTTTGAAAAAAAGGTATAATTTAAAAAAATCAGAATGTTTAAAATGATCGTACTTTTCATTTTCTTTTGATAATAACTCCAAAAATACTCAATATACGTAAGAAATCATATATAACTAAATTTTAGTTTTTTCTGTTCCAAATACTTTATTCATTTTACTATTTCCTTAGAGTAAAAAGTAACCGAGATAGAAACGTTTAATATTTCAATTTTCCTGCGAGAACCATGTAACCGGGGCCATTTACCCTTTTATTTTTAAAAAAGTAAGAGGTTTAAAAGACTAATTTTGACGTTTTTTAATAGCTCTTAGAATCAGCTTTTAACTAGTTTTTAGTTGAACCTTATATCTTAAAAACTAACGGAGTTATTTACAAAAAAACAATAAAATTTTTTGGAAAAATTTTTAAAAGATACATTTTGAAACATTTTTGGTGCATACATTTTAATGCTACAACTTGTTCGAGGGCTTATTTAATAGATATTTCTATGAACTTTGACAAATGTTTAATAAGTTTATGTTATAAAATGCACCGTTTTCCTGGTATTTAAGCTTGAATACATAGATTTGGGTACTCGACGAAAGAAATATACATTCAATTACCTATAACTCACTTTTAGTTAACACCAAAAAGTTTTTCTAGTAAAGAGTTTATTTGATTTTTTATTAGCCTCAATTTTGATAATAATAACTTTTTTCCAAAAACTTATAGTTTTTGAGTTATTTATGGAAAATCGGTTAAAAACATATATTTTTCTCACGAAAAATTAAAATCTTTGATCTTTAATAACCCAAAAAGTTTTAGTATATTTTAATAAATTTATATAACAAATTTTGCTTATAATTTGTCCCTCTATCGAATTGTGGGGTTATTTTTTATAAAAAAAATTTCACCCTCGAGGAGGGGTGGCATCCACCCCCAGGGTAAAAGCGCAAGTTGGCACCATGTCACCTTTGTTCCTTAAGATATCCTCTAACCACTCACCAATTTTCATGCAAATCGATGGAGGTTCAACGAAATCGGAGGTAATAGCTCATATCCACCATCAGTGACTGCACTAAACTGATTTTGTGATAAAATATTGTTATCAAAGCGAAAGGACATAAGTCGGGTTTTTATGAGCCTCTAAATAATTTTGGAGAGTACCGGTAGTAGGGCAATAGGTCTATAGTTGCAGGCATTAGATTTTTCGCCACCTTTATGAAGAGGAATAATAATGGCTGTCTTAATATATGATATATGGGCCATTCCACGAACATACGCCTGTTTTGGATTACTTCGACAACGAATATTTTACTGTGCAACCAGGAGCGTCATTTGAAATTTTGATAGGGGGGGGCAAGCATTATATATACAATACATTTATATGCAAACATAATGCAAAATTGATCTATTTTTTGTAAATTTCAGTAATTTCCAGGGTCAGGGGGGGCAAATGCCCCCCTGCCCCCTATCAAATTACGCCCCTGTGTGCAACATAAGAAGAAAGAAAGTAAATGGCGCTAATAATTATTCCAGTAAACAACAATGTAATTTGCAATTTACTTTTGTTCTTCTTATTTTGCACAGTAAAATATTCGTTGTCGAAGTAATCTAAAACAGGCGTATGTTCGTGGAATAGGGTATATACCTAATATACAATTATAAAAAATTTAAAAAAGAGTTAAAAAATTGGATCCATGGTAATAGACGTACATTATATGAATTAATGAATAGATAGTAATGAGCTGAAATGTTAGATAAATAATTTTGTGTTTTACTAATTTTTTAATCTGTCAACAGATTCCATATTTCTATGTTAAAGTTGTAAAATTGTTGAAATTTGTAATTGTTGTATGTTGTAAAAAGTAAAAAATAAGGAACTGAAATGTTAGATAAATAATTGTTTTTTTCTACTAATTTTAATTTTAATTTGTCAAAAGTTTCAAAGTTGTCAAAAATTGTAAAAAATGTTTGAATTTGTACTTTTCTAAAAAAAAAATCATCAGCCTTAAAAAGAACAAAAAAAATCCAAACCTCACGTACAAGTTGTAGTCCATGTGGCTCACAACTTCTGTGAGAAACTGGGTTTATTTTTATATATTATATATCTTTTGTATTGTACAATTTTTTTGCCATAAATAAACTCTATATTATTATTAGATATAAAGATACTTTACTCTTGATCGAAATTCATATTTTTTTATATACCTCGTACAAAATTAATACAATTTGATATACGGTGGTTGCATCTTAAATCTTAGACCACGAAGAGCTTTTCATGAAGAATAACTTTTCTTCGTCAAATTAAAAATAAAAGAGTTATAAATGAAAATGGTGTTTGTATACGTAATTTGAGAGAAATCTTCAAATATTTTTTTTTTTCATTGGAAGGATGTAAATGCATGTTTACATTAAAACATACTTTTTTATTCCAAAAAACATTTCGTAATAACAATTTTCAATATTATGAAATGAATATAGATACTTTACTCTTTAGCGAAATTCATATTTTTTTGACATACCCCGTATAATATAGATCTTCTTCTTGTGCCACTCCTATGGGAGATTGGAAATCATCAAGGCTATCCTGACCTTGTTTACAGCTGACCTATAAAGTACATTCGTGGTGCAGCCAGACCACTCTCTCAGATTCCGCAACCATGACATCCTTTTATAATATAGATACAATTTGATATCTGATGGTTGAATCATAGGTTTTAGGCCATGCTGAGCTTATTATGAAGAATAACTTTTTTCCTAAAATTAAAAATAAAAGGGTTTCCCATAATATATGTCCAACTTAAATAACACCCTGTATATAACATACATACATAAATATAATGTACCTACCTTTAGTGTGACCAACTCCAGTTCAGTCCAACTCGGGACAAGGCTTTAATAGCATAGAACTTTAACCCGCCAGTGGTCGCTATATGAGATTTTCTTTCACGGTTTCAGAAAATTGCCCACAACTTTTTTTCTGGGAAATTATACGCGCTCTAGTTCCTTCTAGTCTCCTAACTATCCTCCCTCGACAATCTAATAAACTCGTCCGCTCAGATAGTGATTCAGTTTACTTAGTATCACCATATTGTTGAGTCAGTGCGCTTCATGTGAGAGATTCTCTCATCAAGCGACCACCGGCGTCACCAAGTGTGTATAAAAATTAATTTTATTTTTCCCCTTAAAACCTAAAATAATATCTTCTTATGATGTAATAAAAGGCGCCGTGGATGTGGTCGATGATATGAAAATCTTATATTCTGTTTCACGGGTTAGCTGTATATGGTCACTTACCAAATATTTTTCAATGCTAAATATTGGCGGCATCAATAATCACATTTTATACAGGGTGTCCCAAAAGTAGTGGAACAGTCGAATATTTCGCGAACTAAACATCGGATCGAAAAACTGAAAAATACTTGTTCAATCATGTTCAAAAATCTATCCAATGACACTAAACACCAACCCCCACTACACCCCCTGGAGGTGGGGTAAGGGGTAACTTTAAAATCTCAAACGGAAACCCCCAGTTTTTCTTGCAGATTTTAATTTGGTACATAAAAGTAAGCAACTTTTATTCAAGACATTTTTTCGAACTGTGGATAGATGGCGCTATAATTGGGAAAAACGATTTATCCTGATACCATAGTAAATTATAGAAACGGTCTAATATCTCACGAAGTACACTTCCAAATGAGAAACTAAAAAACAGATTTTTAATCTTTTTCGAAAACCTATCGAATAACACCAAACATGACCCTCCAACCCACCCCCTGAATGTGGGGTGGGGGGTAACTTTAAAATCTTAAATAGCAACCCCCACTTTTTATTACAGATTCGGATCGTCATGAAAAATTAAGTAACATTTATTCGAAACATTTTTTAGAATTTTTAATAGATGGCGCATTAATTGGAAAAATTCGATTTATTAGCGCCATCTATCAGAAATTTTAAAAAATGTTTCGAATAAATGTTGCTTAATTTTTTATGACGAATCCGAATCTGCAATAAAAAGTGGGGGTTGCTATTTAAGATTTTAAAGTTACCCCCACCCCACATACAGGGGGTGGGTTGGAGGGTCATGTTTGGTGTTATTCGATAGGTTTTCAAAAAAGATTAAAAATCTGTTTTTTGGTTTCTCATTTGGAAGTGTATTTCGTGAGATATTAGACCGTTTCTATAATTTACCTATGGAATCAGGATAAATCGTTTTTCCCAATTATAGCGCCATCGTTTTTCCCAATTATAGCGCCAAAAGTTGCCTACTTTTACGTAACGAATCCAAATTTGCAAGAAAATCTGGGGGTTTCCATTTAAGATTTTAAAGTTACCCCCCACCCCACCTCCAGGGGGTGTAGTGGGGATTGATGTTTGGTGTCATTTGATAGATTTTTGAAAATGATTTTTGATGTATTTTTCAGTTTTTCGATCCGATGTTTAGTTCGCGAAATATTCGACCGTTCCACTACTTTTGGGACACTCTATACAGGGTGTAACAAAAATACAGGTCATAAATTAAACCACATATTCTGGGACCAAAAATAGTTCGATTGAACGTAACTCACCTTAGTATACATATACCTACAAAAAAAGTTACAGCCCTTTGAAATTACAAAATGAAAATTGATTTTTTCCAATATATCGAAAACTATTATAGATTATTTATCGAAAATGGCCATGTGGCATTATTATGGCAGGAACATCTTAAAAAAAAATTATAGTAAAATTTGTGCACTCCATAAAAAATTTATGGGGGTTTTGTTCTTTTAAACCCCCACAAACTTTTATGTACGCTCCAATTAAATTATTGTTGTGGTACCATTAGTTAAACACAATGTTTTTAAAACTTTTTTGCCTCTTAGTATTTTTTTGATAAACCAGTTTTAATAGAGTTGCGGCTTCTTTTTTAATATATTTACATAAAAATTTTATGGGGGTTTTGTGCCTTTAAGTCCCCCAAATGTTTGTGTACGTTCCAAATAAACTATTATTGCGGTACCATTAGTTAAACACAATGTTCCTAAAACTTTTTTGCCTCTTAGTCTTTTTTCGATAAGACACCTCTTACCGAGATATGGCTTCTTTTCTAATATAGTTCAAAATATATCACAAACTGTAATTTACAAATAAATTTTCATATTACTACCAGGTCTCTTGTCAGTATAAATATGGGGTGGATTTGACAAAATATTCAAAATATCTCGATAAAAACTAGCTTTTCGAAAAAGTACTAGGAGGAAAAAAAGTTTTAAAAATATTGTGTTTAGCTAATGGTGCCACAATATTAATTTAATTGGAACGTACGCAAAAGTTTGGGTGGGTTCAAGGGAACAAAACCCCCATAAAATTTTTATGGGGTTCACAAATTTGACTATAATTTCATTTTAAGATGTTCCTAACATAAGACTACCACATGTCCATTTTCATTAAAAAATCTTTAATAGCTTTCGATATATCGGAAAAAATCGATTTTCATTTTGTAACTTCAAAGGGCTATAACTTTTTTTGTATGCATATTTGTACTAAGGTAAGTTAGGTTCAATCGAAATATTTTTGGTCCCAGAATATGTGATTTAATTTATGACCTGTATTTTTGTTACCCTGTATAAAGATAATAATAATAAAACAGAAAAAGTCGTGTCTTTTTAAAGCAAATGGCTTTATCGTTGATGAAACCTCATCTTTTTTGTAAAATTTTGTAAAAAAAGGCAAAAGTTGGATATGCGAGAGAAAATCTCACGCGCGACCACTCTCGTAACAACCTACCTAGCGACCAATGCCGGGTTAATAGAATCTTTTTATTGATTACTTAACATTATTTTTATGTTGACAATGATATTTTTGTTGGGATTAAGCCACAATTAGTTGAAATGATAACTGCATTTTTTTAAGTTTTTCACGTTTCGACTTTTTTCAAAAAAGGAAATTTTTGACGTGGTATTAGTATTACATTCTAGAAATTGTCGACTTTTTTGCTTCCCACCAATTCAATTTGATGTGAATTCTTAAAATAATAACGTATTCAAAATTTCAAAATAAAATTTTACCAAAACGTTTAAAATTCGGATGGCCCGGAAGCTTTGTCCCAGACGCCGGGACACGGCTTCGTAATTCGGGCCATGTCCCGGATTTTTCGGGCTAGTTGGTCACACTCATAATACATATCATTGGGTAGACAGCTTAAAAAAATGGTGAACTGTCATTTAACATTACATAAAAATTAATAATTAAATTTATTTATTTGCCATTTCAATTTTGTGTTGACGTTTACTGTGTCGGCAGAAAAGAAATATTTGGATAAGGATTGTGACCTCACAATGTTAACTTTGATGTCGGTTATCTCGAAGATGGTTAGAGATACCGAAATGCCATTTTCATATTTGGATTCAGGAGACAAAACTACATAGGAATCAATCGCTAGATCGGCTCTAAGTATTGCAGAAGCGGCAACGCACGAACAAACGATCAGACTTTGCGGATTTATAAACGAAAAGTTTTCGTTGAAAACATAGGATTTGTGTCATCCTGTCAATACCGGTGGCCCTGTTTATGTGAAAATATTTTCAAATGATGGCCCCATTTGTGCCCGAACTTTTATCTACATAACTTTTTTCCGTATCTCTTACGACAAACTAGTAATTGGACTTTCTCATACTAATACGCCACCCTGTATAGTTTTTGTTCAATTCAGGAATAAATTTCTTTAAATTTGATTTTCAGCTTAGTAGACTGGGTAACTATTAAGACCCTTGATGTATATAATACTTTGTTTCTCAAAGTTAAGGACATCCAACTTTACACTGGCTATGATTGGAAGAAAGAAGATTTAAATTTAAATAGAGAAACAGTTATCAGAAACTGGCTTGGTGCAGGTCTATCTAAAAATAAGTTAATTATGGGAATTGAGTTGTATCCGATCAAATTTACATATATGAACGCCAATAACACAAAAGAAAAACCCAAAGTAGTCATACATGGATACGATGAGAAGGTTAGTATAAATAGAAATTATTTTCTTTTAATAACACTATGCTTCTATAAGTGTTTCTTCGATACCGTCTAGCATTTCTTTGCAAAATCTTTCCAAAATTTCGCTTTTAGTGTTGCATATGCTTCCTGTTCTTCGTTCAAACTCGCTTGTACGCCAGGGAAATAAGGCAAAAATATACCATGTTCGGGATACTTGAGCAGCCAGGTTGCAAATGGGTTTTTTGGGTACTACATACCTAATAATACTGTAACGAATGAGAACTATTGGTTGACCCCCGTATAATGGTACACCACGAGAGAATGACGTAATCGAATCTTCGCGGCGTTCTGGAATGTACGTCACGTAGGCATGCCGACAAACAATGGATCGAATAGTATAGAGATGGGAGATATATCGAGATGAGCGAGGATATTCCTGGAATGTTCCATAATAACTGTATCGCGTATATAAATACGGACAGATTTGTAAATAGAGTTAGCGTATAATATAAATTCGATCTGTCGCTTGTATAAATAAATTCGTATAAACGAACCGAGTGTATTATTCTAACAGTAATCACGCTACAGTGGTGTCAGTTGTGGGGTGTAAATAAATTAAAAGTGAAAAAAAAAGACTTTTGAACTTTATTCGTCGGGAATAATAGGAGTGGGTCAATTGTTCGGTATTCGGAAAGACTTTTAAAATACTTTATTCGTCGGGAATAATTAAAGTGCGTTGATTGTTCGGTATTCGGAAAGACTTTTAAAAGACATTTTGAAAAGTACGTGTATGCCGACCGAAGATGTTGCTACAAGAACTTTCCGTAAAACAGCTCCGTGAACAGCTAGAGGAACGGGATGAAGAGAGCAGTGGGACCAAGAAAGTCCTACAAGCACGTAGGACGGAGATGATCCAGAGACGTTCCACTTTCAGTCAGCAGAACAAGCAATCTTATCGAAATTAAAAACTGTTTCTCAAACGATTGATAAAACTTCTAAAAAGAATAATGAGAAATTTGACGAGACTTCTCAAATAATTAAAAACGTATGTAGTCAAAACAATGAGAACCCATTTCTCAAAAGATCGATGAAACTTCTAGAAAAAGCGACAAGAAATTTGAAAGTGTTTCTCAAGTAATAAAAGACGTTTGTAGACAGAACACCGAGAAATTTGAAGAAGTTACTAGAACCTTCGATAAGATACAGAAAAGTGTAGACGACAATAAAGAAATGTTAGAAGAGAAGATCAAACAACTAGAGACTATGGTAACCAATACGAAAGTTCTACCTTCAATTAATGCAGTAGTTTTGGCCGTAGAAGAGAAGACCAAAGAATTAGAGAGCATGATAACCGATACAAAAGTGCCACCGTCAGTTCATGCAGTAGCTTTAGATCCTGTAGTGAAAGATGAACTACCGAGACGCGAAATGTCGCATAATATGAAATTAAAATTACCACCATTTGATGGAAAGTCCTCTTGGTCCATATACCTTAGACAATTCAAAGCTATTGCGACCGCCAATCATTGGACCGAACAAGAAAAGGCTGTTTCCTTGACTGCTGCTTTACGAGATGATGCTGCAGATATATTAAGATCAATTCCTAAGGGTCAAGAAAAATGTTACCAGACCTTGTTCACTCGTCTAAAAAAACGCTATGGAGATGCCCACCTACAACAAGTATACAAAGCACAACTGCGAAGTAGAAGTCAACGAGCAAGTGAGAATCTGCAAGAATTTGAAGCAGATGTGGCTCGTGTGGTGCGGTTGGCTTATCCGGAGGTGCCAGACAGCGTTTTAGAAGAAATTGCGGTAGATACCTTCGTCAATGGGCTGAAAGATAGTAAACTACACAAAGCTTTACCACTAGCAAGACCTTAAGTTTTAGATGAAGCACTTGCTATTGCATTGAAACACGAAACGGCTAGTCAAACTTCACGAAGCCATAGAGTAAGAACCATTGAAGAAAGTGACGAACACAACGATGAACGTCTGGAGGAAATGATACGGAGAGTATTTCGTAACGAGATGCCAAAGAGACGCGAGACACATTCGTCGTAATTGTAAGAAGATCGTGCAGCCGTCGGAAAACTAGAGCGAGTCGACACCAAGGGGCAACTGCCGACGTCGAGAACTAGAGCCCCCATAGTAACTGTCAACCTTACATCCTCCGGTGGAATCCACAACTTATACATCGAAGGTCGTATCAATAATAGATGTAGATCGATTTATTTTGGTGGATACAGGTGCAACGAGAACTATCGCACGTCCATACGTAGTACAAGGCCATCATAAGTTATTACCTGCAACAGTAAAGCTTAGAACAGCGACTGGTGAGCTAATTAATACATATGGCGAGGCTAGTATGTCCATATCCATTGGCCAGGCCACAGTTGAACATCAAGTATTAATTGCCAAGATCTCCGACGAAGATGCCATCCGCTTACTAACTACATGCGACGTAACCATACCCGGTAATAGTGAGAAAATTCTGATGACCATGCTTGATGGACACTGCCGAGAGGGAAGTTTAAGGATGGTCGAAGATGTGGATAATGTCGAGTTCCTAACGGCGAAAACTTTGGTAAAAGTTCGAGATGTCATCCCTGTAAGAGTTTTGAATTTAAGGGAAACTGCTCTCAAGTTATGTAGAGGAGCTTGGATCGGAGAATGTGTTCCCGTGGCTTCAATTTGTTTTATGAATACCAATGAGAAACCATCGAAGTCAAAGTATCCAAAAGACCTTGTCGAGATGATCATTGAAAGGTACCAAGATCTTGATCATGAACGAACGGAAAAAGTGAGGTCTATGCTGATAGAGCATCAAGATGTTTTTGCTATTGATAAGAAGGATAAGGGCAAAACAAGCATAGTAACGCATAAAATAAATACCAGAGACGCTCAGCCAATCAGACAATGGCCTAGACGACTTCCATTTGCGAAAAGAGATGAGGCCGAAGAGATTATCAAGGATATGGACAAACAAGAGGTACTTGAACCATCGAAAGGTCCATGGACATCACCAGTAGTTCTGGTAAAGAAGAAAGATGGTTCAACGTGTTTTTGTATCCACTACCGCCAGCTCAATGCGGTAACAAAAAAAGATAGTTATCCTTTGCCCAGATTAGGCGATACATCGGATACTCTCTCCGGTTCTCGTTGGTTTTCCACACTCGATTTAAAAAGTGGATATTGGCAAGTAGACATGGAGCCAGCCGATCGGGAGAATACCGCATTTTCGATAGGATCAGGGCTTTGGCAGTTTACGGCTATGCCGTTTCGTTTATGTAATGCCCCTGCCACATTTGAAAGATTAATGGAGCCAGTTTTAAGAGGTCTAACATGGAAAACATGCCTGGTTTACTTGGATGATGTAATTGTGGTTGGAAGGTCCTTTGATGAACACGCCAAGAATCTAATAGAAGTCTTTCAACGATTGAGGGCAGCGAACTTGAAGTTAAGTCCGAAGAAATGTTACATGTTTTGACGAGAAGTTAAACACTTGGGACATATTGTATCGAGTAATGGTGTAACAGATGATCCTGCAAAGATTAAAGCAATTAAAGATTGGCCAGTACCAAAAGATAAACATGAAATTAGAAGTTTCCTTGGCCTATGTACATATTACCGACGATTTGTAAAAGGATTTGCCAATATTTCCAAGCCCCTAACAAAGTTGACGGAGGAGGGCAAAGAATATACATGGAGTGAAGAGTGCCAAAAAGCTTTCGAACAACTACAAATGGCTCTGATCAGTGCACCGATATTAAGCTACCCGGGATAGGCAGGAAAATTTGTTTTGGATACCGATGCTAGCAACAGTGCCATAGGAGCTGTTCTCTCCCAAATCCAGGATGGACAGAAAAAAGTCATCGCTTATTTCAGCAAAGTCCTGTCGAAACCAGAAAGAAACTATTGCGTTACCAGAAGAGAACTGCTGGGTGTAGTGAAGGCTTGCGAACATTTGCATAAATACTTGTATAGCAGAAAGTTCCTTCTTCGAACAGATTACGCTGCTCTAAAATGGCTCATACAATTCCGTAATCCAGAGGGCCAGATGGCAAGATGGTTAGAACGATTACAAGAATATGATTACGAGACAGAACACAGGACCAAAAGAGTTCATTCAAATGCTGATGCCCTTTCGAGAGGACCATGCAATGCAAATTGTAATCACTGTGCCAAATTAGAGGAACGATTTTGCCCCGTGAGACGAACAACCGTAGTTAATGAGCAATGGCAGCCCCAACAGTTACAAAACGCCCAAGAAGATGATCCATGTATAAAAAGGGTATTGGATTGAATGCGGCAAGGTGAGAGACCTAGTTGGCAGAACATTAGTGCATGTAGTCCAGAAGTCAAGGCCTACTGGAGCCAATGGAATTGCCTGGTAATAAAAGATTATCTTTTGTACAGAACCTTTGAGAACGATGATGGTACAGAATCTAAGCTGCAGTTGATTGTACCTAACAGTAAAGTGTCAGAAGTATTGCGTCAGTTGTATGACGGTACATCAGGTGGACACTTTGGTATTACGAAGACTCTGCAAGAAGTTCGAGAACGGTTCTATTGGGTGAACTGTAAAGATGATTTAAGAAGATGGTGCCGGAAATGTAAACTGTGTGCATTCGGTAATGGTCCAGTTGGTAAAAAGAGAGCACCCATGAGACAGTACAATGTTGACAGTCCTTTGGAAAGAGTAGCTATCGACATTGCAGGTCCATTTCCAGAACCCGATGCTTGAAATAAATACATCCTGGTAGCCATTGATTATTTTACGAAATGGACTGAGGCCTATGCATTAACAAATCAAGAAGCTGCTACCGTTGCAGAGGTACTTGTTAAAGAATTCTTCAGCCGATTTGGTGTTCCCTTGGTACTCCGACCAAGGGCGAAACTTTGAGTCAGGTCTTTTCCAAAACGTTTGCAAATTGATTGGTGTCAATAAGACCAGAACAACACCCCTGCATCCTCAATCAGATGGGATGGTCGAGAGGATGAACCGAACGATGGGTAAACACTTGTCCAAAGTTGTATCTGAGCATCAGTGAGATTGGGACCAACACATCCATTTATTCCTGATGGCCTACCGCTCGGCCGTGAATGAAACTACAGGTCAAACACCAACCTGCCTGATGTTATGTCGTGAAGTTCGTTTGCCTTGCGACCTAGAGTTTGGCGGCAGATCTTCCGAGGAACATGTTGCAGGCGAAGAATACGTCGACTGCCTGAAGTTACGAATGAACAACATTCATGAACTTGCCCGACAACACATCCAGATAGCCAGTGACAGAATAAAAGATCAATATGATTCTCGATGCAAGAATGAAAGCTTCGAAGTAGGTGATCTTGCCTGGCTGTATAATCCACAACGTCGTCGAGGCTTGTGTCCTAAACAGCAAAGACAATGGGAAGGTCCGTATGAAGTTAAGAAGAAAATAAATGACGTAATATACAGAATTAAGAAGTTGCCAAACGGTAAACCAAAAGTTATTCACATAAATCGTCTGGCTCAAATGAAACAGAAGAAGCCCGAGTCTTCCAACAGGAAATTAGAGATACCGCACAGCCAAGTTTTAAGGAATTTATGTCAAATTACGCAGAGAGAAAGAGTGCTAGATTCGGCGTGACCACAGAAGTTCAGCAAGATCTGTTTGGTGTCCCACAAAACGTCTCTCTAGCGCACTGTGTTGCCCAAGACCTCGAGATGACTAAAGGGATATCGTCCGTATTCAATAGAAAGTTCGGCCGCCTGGACGAGTTAAGAAATCAGCAGCCTAAAATTGGAAGAGTACTGCGATTGGAAGATGGTCCTCGATCTTTGTTGTATATGGTGACCAGAGAGTCTTATACGGACACGCCAAGCTACGAGAACATATGGCGTGCTCTAACTAATTTGAAAAAAATCGTGTGTAACTATGACATCAAAAGTTTGGCTTTACCAAAAATAGGCCATGTATTAGAAAACCTGGATTGGAAGATTGTGAGAAGCATGCTTGAAGTGATCTTCAAAGAAACTGGCGTAAAAATCACTGTGTGTTGCATGAACCCGAAGATGTCGCTTCAAAGACAGTAGACTGTTATTTCTTCTTGAAGGGTGTATGCAGAGCTGGAGAGTCTTGTAGATTCCGCCATCCTGGGTCTTCACTTAGAGTTGCTGATCGGGACGCTCAGATCTTAAGAGGGAGCAGTGTAACGAAAGAGAACTCTTGGCCGACCCCCGTATAATGGTACACCACGAGAGAATGATGTAATTGAATCTTCGCGGCGTTCTGGAATGTACCTCACGTAGGCGTGCCGACAGACAATGGATCGAGTAGTATAGAGATGGGAGATATATCGAGATGGGCGCGGATATTTCTGGAATGTTCCATAATAACAACTGTATTGCATATAGAAATACGGACAGATTTGTAAATAGAGTTAGTGTATAATATAAATTCGATATACTTGTATAAATAAATTCGTATGAACGGACAGAGAGTGTTATTTTAACAGTAATCACGCTACAATACATTATATGTAATTACAAAAATGCCCGTCACAGTTGGACGAGAAATTTAGTTATTAACAAATAAGGGTAAAAAAAATGGGAGTTTTTTCGTTCAAATCGCTACAGGTAAAAATAGGGTAACTAATTATCTTATTTATAATATTTTTCTTTTAGTAGATGAGCCAAGGTTTAAAATAGAGCTTTTTGAATTTGGGTCCGAGCATTTTTTGCTTCGAATATTGCAAAATAAAACTAAAATTACGAAAATAAAAAATTTGCTATCACTTTTGCGCAAATGAATTTAAGACTTTCATATTGCATGAAAAGTTGAGTCAAACAATCCACACAATGCACAAAAATTTTAAGACGACTCGTCAATTAGTTTAAATTTTATTCAATTTAAACAAAGTAAGTTATCAATCGAAGTAGCACAGAAAACGACAATAAATATCGTCTCCATACCACCATATTGACAACAGGTGGAATACTTTCTTTGGTTACACCCAGGGCCGCGCCAAGGCTTTCAAGCGCCCCGGGGCAAGAAATTTTAGGCGCCCCTTTCCTCCTCCATTTGTAAGTAGTTTTTTGCAACTTAGTGAATCGGTATACCGTATTCGTTCCGTGCGTGACTATGGTGGGGGTACCTTGAAACGATGCCAACGTGAGTACTGGCGAAATATGACAATATTGGAGCTATCCTTGTAATGTCATTGTCATTGTTTGTATAAAAATTTTTGTCAAAAATGGTACATAACTGTTAGCTATTTATCATATGCTTAACGTCAAATTGTGAGATCCAAAAATGTCAGATGAAGGCGCTAGGTGATATCGCGTCAGTTATGCACAAAGCGAAAACCTACAAACTTTTTTTTTCATCATCATTCTCTTTCCCTTTGTTTGGAATTTACTCGTTTCCTGTCGCTGATAATAGAAATAAACACTAGTGGACTGTATGATACTTGTAATTAATTGAAAGAGGTACAAATTACACAAAATACACTTCTTGGTTCGCGTATTCGTCTGTAGTCTGTTTTCTTGTCTACACTCTTAACAACATTAGTTCCCGAATTCTAGTTTTTAGGTGTCACTGAGGCGCGCGCGGTGTTGCCACCGTTGCCATTTTTTATAAAGGTTAAAAGTCCTAACATAGCCCCCCTTTTGAAGGGCACCTTCAAAAATATATACATAAAATATTGAATAGTAAAATATCTAAATACACAAAAAATAAAACAAACACAAATAATTGTCAATTGTTGATGTCTTCTTGCATTGGTAAAGGACACAAATGTCTTACTGAACGAGTAACTGATCCCTTCATGGTGGTTACTTCTGCTACTCTGGTTTCTCCATCTCTACCTTGACATAACTTAGTGATTCGTCCAGTAATCCATTGACAAGGAGGAACAGAATCATTTTTAATAAGAACCAGGGTTCCTAATCGAATGTTGCTAGCTGGATCCTTCCATTTGTACTGTTGATGTAATTGAGACATATATTGTTTGGAAAATTGACCCCAAAATTGCTGGTACAGCTGCTGCACATGTTGGAATCTGGTTAAGCGACAGCTGGCTATATTGTGAACGTCATACTCTGGCAATGACGTAAAAGGTCTACCAATTAGGAAATGGGAAGGTGTAATAGGAGATAAGTCATTAGGATTATTTGACATGTCAAACAATGGTCGTGAATTTAATATACCTTCTATCTGTACGATAAGGGTGTTAAATTCTTCAAATGTTACATTATTATTAATTAATATTCGTTTCAAATGATGCTTAGTGCTTTTAACAGCTGCTTCCCACAGCCCCCCATGATTAGGTGTATAAGGAGGAATGAAGATCCATTTTATTCGTAGCTCGCTTGTAGCCGTTTCAATAGAATTGTAATTTTTCTGTAAAAAATGTCCTAACTGTTTCAGATAATTGTTGGCTCCTACAAAGGTACTGCCGTTGTCTGAATAAATAGTACTAGGTATACCACGTCGAGCGGTAAATCTTTTTAAACTTGCTAAAAAATTCTCTTTTGTGAGGTCCGACACAACTTCTAAATGGACAGCTTTTGTGCAAAAGCAAATGAATAATGCCAAATAACATTTTAATAGTTTAGCTCCGCGCCCCTTTTTACTAAGAATATTAAAAGGACCTGCATAATCTATACCAGTCACATCAAATGGAAAATTAGGTTTAATTCGATTATTTGGTAGATTTGACATTGGACTTAACAAGGGTATAGGATTAAACTTGAAACAAGTCAAACAATTTTTGACAGTTTGTTTTGCTAAGACACGTCCTGCTATAGGCCAGTAACGTTGTCTTACTGATGCAAGCAATAATTGAGGACCTGGATGAAATAGTTGCTTATGTTTATACTCGAAAATTAACTTAGTAAAATAGTGTTTGGATAACAGAAGAATAGGATGTCTAGTATTGAACGATAAATACGTATTGTTGAGTCTTCCACCTACTCGAAGAATTCCTTTATTATCCAAAAATGGAGTTAATGAAGAAAGTCTATTATTTTTTGGAAGTTGCTTGCCCCTTTTGAAAAAGGATAATTCGTCAGCAAATGACTCTAATTGAGCTTGTTTGACGATACTAATATGGGCTTCATCTAATTCTGCAATAGATAAATTACCCGTACGTTTATTAGATTTATTTTTTAAATTGTAAATGAAACGTAAACAATAGGCTGTTATTCTTTGAAGTGTAATAAAATCTGAGTATCTAGTGATTAAATCTGACAATTGTACTGATATAACTTGAAACACTTTAGAAGTCTTTTTCAACTCTGTCAGTTCTGAAGTTTTTAACTTAAAATCCACATTAGGCCATTCTGACTGTGGCAATTGCAAAAACAGTGGTCCGTTCCACCAAATTGTATTGGAAATTAATTTTTCAAGCATAATACCACGAGATGCAATATCTGCTGGGTTACTTGAACTGTTAACATAATTCCAGGTAAATGTGTTGGACAACGATTGAATTTTGGATACTCGATTAGCAACGAAAACTTGTAATTTACTAGGATCCGTATGAATCCAACTTAGTGCTACCTGAGAATCAGACCACATGAAAATAGGAACATTGACTTGAATGGCTTCTGTTACGGTGTTTATTAGTTGTGCACCTAATAAACAAGCACAGAGTTCTAGTTTCGGAATAGTTACAAGTTTGATTGGTGCAACTTTAGTTTTTGAACACAAGAGATTAATGTGATATTGATTTGAATCATCGATGCTTCGAAGGTAAATGCACGCAGCATATGCAGCTTTTGATGCATCACAAAAACAATGAATATCAAGTAAAGTATTCGAGACAACTTTACGAGGAATAGATATCTGATTAAAAATATTAATATTATTTTGAAATTGTAACCAAGTCTGTTGCAAATCCAAAGGGATTGGAGTGTCCCACGAAATATGAAGAGTCCATAATTGCTGAATGAGCATTTTTGCAATAATAATAGACGGGCTTAACAGACCTAGAGGGTCATATATTTGCGCAATATTCGACAGAATATGTCTTTTAGTAAATGGTTCGTGACTACGTAATTTGTTTATGTTAAAGGTAAACGAATCAGAAGAATTTAGCCACTGGACACCTAATGTTTTACAACTATCGTGATCTCCCAAATTTAATACTGAATTTGAGACATCGGATTCTTGAAAATCTGTAATTACTTGCTGATCATTTGAAATCCATTTTCTCAGAATAAAATGAGCTGATTTGAGCATATTGTAAATAGATTTGCATCTTTCTTGTAGTTCGCTTAGATCATTAGATCCTGTTAATAAATCATCAACATACATATCATTTAAAATTGTGCTAGAAGCTAATGGAAACTTGTCTAAATTGTCTTCAGCTAATGTTCTGATACATTTAATTGCTAAATAAGGTGCTGATCTAGTGCCATATGTGACAGTATTCAGTTGATAAATAGAAAATTCTTCATTATTATTTTCACGCCAAAGAATTTGTTGTAAATATTTATGTTCTGGATGTATGAGTATCTGTCTGTACATTTTAGAAATATCTGCTGATACAACATATTTATAAATTCTGAATCTTAGCAAAATGTTTAAAATATCGTTTTGCACTTTAGGACCTACATATTGAAGGTCATTAAGAGAATATCCTGATGAGCTCTGGCAGCTTCCATCAAAGACAGTTCTAAGTTTTGTAGTTACACTAGACTCTTTTAATATACCATGATGTGGTAAAAAATAGGAATGTTCTGAATTAATAGAAATTTTACTCATATGACCTAGGTTTTCATATTCATGAATAAATTCAAAATAGAGTTGTTTAAAATAGGAATTGGAGAATTTTGATTCTAATGACTTAAATCTTTTAATAGCTGTTTGCTTTGAATCACCTAATAGACTAGGAGAATATTTTAATGGTAATTTTACCACGAATTGTCCATTCTCATTACGAGATGTGTCTTGTTTAAATAAAGATTCGCAAATGAGATCGTCTTGAGACAGAAATTCATTCTTGGTTTGAACATCCTCTAGTTCCCAAAACTTTTTTAATTGATCATCCTCAGGGATGTGTACTTCAACAAAATTGCATACATATTTATCTGAATTAATTGGAACTGTACCTGTTACAACCCAACCTAAATGAGTATTGATTACTAATGGAAGATTTTTACCTAATGATATTTTATCTTGCAATATAAGATCCCAAAAAATGTGAGCGCCTAATAACAAGTCAATTTCTTTAGGACAATTGAATTCTGGATCTGCTAAATTAATATTGTGAGGTAATCGAATATTATTCATATCAATAGGATAAGCAGGTAATCTACTTGATATAACGGGTACTACAAGACATGATATACTAGAATTGAAATCTGAAAATTGTGAAAATATTTTTAATGAACATTTTTTACTAATGTTAGAAGAACGCTGACTAATACCAGTAATTGAACAGTTTGTATCAGTTAATTGTAGTTTTAATTTATTGCAAAAGCGTTCGGTGATTAAATTCATTTGTGCACCGCAATCAAGTAATGCTCGGCACTTATGAAACTTACCATCTTGGTCTTTAATATTACACATAACTGTAGCTAATAAAACTTGACTCCCATTTTTTGCAAAATTTATACTTATTTGCTGTTCTACACCATCATTTCTATGATCAAAAGTACTAGGTGAACTTACTTGATGATTAGTGTCACGAATTGAAACTTCTGCATAATCTTTATGAAGCAACGTGTTATGTTTGTGAGTCTTACAAACAGGACATGGACCAAATTTACAATTTCTCTTATCATGACCACTTAATAAACAATTTTCGCATAATTTAAGTTTTCTAACTTCCCGAAACCTCTCTTCGACTGATAACGCTTTAAAGGTGGGACATTTATAAATTGAATGTCCCTTTCTACAAAAATTACATCGGTTTTTAACCGCAAAGTGCACTAGATTGTTAGATCTGTTATGATACTTATTTGAACTTGAAGACTGTGATTTAGCCGTTTGAGATTCATCCAAACTTTGTAGTATGTCCGTCTTATTTTTTAAAAAATTGATAAAATGTTCTAAAGTAGGCAAATCGTTTGCAACCTTAGTTTCTTTCCATTCGCGTATAGTATTTTTCTGGAACTTGTTGATTAAGATATGTATCATAAATGAATCATATAACTTTTCTTTTGGTACGTCTATACCTTCCAAGAAAGTTAAATGTTTGGATATCTCGTCTAACATATTTCGAAAACTAGCATAATTATAATTATCTTTTTGCATCATGGTTAAATTTAGTAATGATTTAAAGTGGCTGTCTATTAAAAACTGTTTTTTATCGAACCTATCGCATAATAAATCCCAGGCTTTCTGAAATGGTTGATCTACGCTCTCTAAACCTTCAATACAACTGGCTGCGTACCCTTGCAAGGAAGCCTTCAAGAAATGAAACTTCTGCCCATCACTAAGGGATGCATTATTCGCAATGGTCGCATTGAAGCTATTTTTGAAACTAACCCAAAATTGAAACTCCCCAGAGAACGTTTGCAATTTTATTCTCGGTAATAGGACATTTTGCAGGGGATCACTCACTGCTTTAAATTCACTAGATTGACCTAATTGACCGTATTGTACGTTATTACTGTTTACCGCTACCGGTCTTAAAATGGTTTTTAAATATGCTTGTGCCGCATAAAATCGATTTTCAAACTCCTCTCTTTCTGAATAGTGCTCCGGTAATTGACCCTCAGAACATTTCTTTTCTATCTCTGTTTGAACTATATCAAAATCATTTAATAAGTTTATATGATTATCATATCTAAATTGAACATCTTGAATATCAAAGTCACCCTTGTCTTTTGTTTTAGTAATGAATTTCTCTAGCAAAGTTAACTTTTGTTTATTTGTTCCACGAAGTCTAACTAAATCTTTTAAATCGTCTACTACTACTACTTCATTTGAGGTCGCCATCTTAGAAAATAAAATTGATAAAATCGGCAAATGGGTACTTATAATTTAACTATGGATTATTATTGAAATTAAATATGAAAACACATATATAATTGTACACAAATATCGCAAACAGAAGGTAATATCATTTAACTAGATTGATATTGATAGAATTGCATAAAATCGTTTATAATTATTGTCAAATAAACCAACTAATTATAAAATGATCGGTTAAGAATGAAATATGTAAAAATGGAAGGATCTGACCTTTATTTGCAGTGGTCCTGATGAATAGCTGTCGCTTGTCGCGTACCTTGCTGTACGTACTTCTCTTTCGCTGAATTGGGCCACTGGAAATGACACTAGAACTTGGAACTATTAACTTGGTTAGCGTCTACTAGTTTTTGGCGCTAATATTGCCTCATGCCGGCTAATAGATAATAAATTCGGCTCTTTTGACCAAAATGTTTGGAATTTACTCGTTTCCTGTCGCTGATAATAGAAATAAACACTAGTGGACTGTATGATACTTGTAATTAATTGAAAGAGGTACAAATTACACAAAATACACTTCTTGGTTCGCGTATTCGTCTGTAGTCTGTTTTCTTGTCTACACTCTTAACAACATTAGTTCCCGAATTCTAGTTTTTAGGTGTCACTGAGGCGCGCGCGGTGTTGCCACCGTTGCCATTTTTTATAAAGGTTAAAAGTCCTAACACCCTTTATCTCTATGCGGGGTTAGCTTCCCTATTTGCATTTCTCCATAAGTTTCTGTCTTGGATCATATCGATATTAATCCCCTTTACCGGCATGTCCTGCCTAAGCTTCTCCCCAGGCCATCTTTTGTGTTCCTCTCTTACTCCTTCCAGGTACCTGCAGTTTAAGAATTCTTCGTATTGGGTGACTGACGTCTCGACGTTGAACATGACCAAACCATCTTAACCTATGCTCTTTCATTTTGGCATCTGATGGTGTCAACCCTAGACTTCCCCTAATATACTCATTCCTAATCTCATCCTTCTTTGTCACTCCAGTCATCAATCTAAGCATTCTCACTTCTGCCACATGCATTGGTCATTCTTCTTTCATTTTAACTCCTAACATTTACTTCCGTACATCATAGCTGGCCTTATAGCTGTTTTATAGATATTTCCCTTCAGCTTCACTGGAATTTTTCTGTCACGTAAAAAACCACTTGCTTCATTCCACTTCATCGATTATCCATCATCCATCCCACTCTAATTCCACTACATGCATCTCCATCTATTTCTCCATTATTCTGTAATACCGATCATAGGTAGTTAAAACTATTACTTTTCAAAAAGTTTTAAACCCTTTTCCTCAAGAGCTTGTCTCCATTGTTCCAGTTTTTGTTCTAAGTCGCTTTTACTATTTCATACTAACATTACGCCAACAGCATACATTAAGAACCAGGGAATGTTACCCTGTAGCTTGGCTGTTATCTGATCCAAAACTAATAAGAATAAATAAATACTAAGCACTGAGTCTTGATACACGTGCAATCCTACTTTCACATGAAATTTATCAGTCTCTTCCACACCTGCCCTAACACTATTAGTTGTTGCGCCCTCATATATATCCCTCACAATATTTACATATTCATCCGAAACTCCTTTGTTATTGCTTTGTAAGTTCCCACTACAGAATCTTTCGAGGAATTCTATCATCATTGAAGATTTACCATCACATTATAAGCGTTTGATTCTTTATTCCTGTATTTTTCCACCAGCTGCCTTATAATGAAAATTGAATCTGTTATTGATCTGCCCTGCATAAACCCCAATTAATTATCGCATATTTCGGTCTCTTCACGTACCCGTCTATCAATTAATCTTTCCCATATTTTCATGGTGTGACTAAGTAGTTTTATGGCTCTGTAGTTTGTACATTGTTGTATCTCCCATATTTTTGTAAACAGGTATTATTATACTGCTTCTCCATTCGTCTGGCATTTGTCCAACTTCCATAATTATATTAAATAAACCTGTTAGCCACCTTGTTCCTGTCTCTCCCAATGCTCTCCATACTTCCCCAAAAATATCAGCTTTTCCAACTGCTTTTCCTTTCATTATTCTTAAAGTGTTTGACTTCACTTCTTCGTTATTTACAAAAAAACAACGATTACAGTTCATAGTTCAACATATAGCTCAGACAGTATAGTTCAAACTTATAGTTCAGTTGAAATAAATAAGGTTTGGTACACTTATGGGATCAAAGTAATACTAGCTGCTATTTTTATTTACCTAAGATTGGTAAGTTTTCAATTTTACAATAAAATATTGCTAATATTTGTGGTTTGATTTTACCAGTGGGTAAAATCCTTCTTGTCTTTAGTCAATGTCATTACTTTTATTTATTGTTTCTGGTAATAAAACAATTTCTGGTAATTTCGGTATTGTCAAAAAATTTTTTTCGGCACCTACCGACGCCTTTTTATTACGGCGCCGGGGGGCACCGCCCCTCTTCGCCCAGGGCGCGGCCCTGGTTACACCTCCTTAGATTTTCAAAATGTATAAATCATACAGGGTGCCGAGGAAATTAAGATGAGAGAATTTTAAATAATTCACAACTCATCTGCTCAGCGTGATAAAAGCTCCAACAAGAAGGATTCCTTAATACTCAAACAAAAGAGTAAATGAATTAAAATGAATTAAGAAAAAACAGAGTATTATGCAGCTGCTGCATTTTAGTGTAGCAAAGAAATTGAATATGTTTATACATTTTTTATTCAATTTGTTTATCCCAAAGAACTTTTTTTCGCAATGTTATTGTTCAGAAAATGACAATGATATAGCAATTCTGTGGAAACAGCATGAATGGTAATATTTTCAAAGCGTTTTAAAAATAATTAAAAAGTAATTTTTATCACTTCGAAAACATTTTACTAAAATAGAGTCATTTTTGGCTTATAAACAATTTGAATAACTTTGTTAATATTTACTGTAGGCTTAAACTACAATGGGATTTGAAAAACTGGTATTTTTATACCAATTTTTAAAGAAAAACTTTTCGCCTAGCTTAATTACGGTCAAAGTTAGCCACTTTTTTTTATTTAATTGACGGCTACTTTGGTTGTAACAATTAAGTAACCTAAGTAGAGCCATTTTGAAGTTGAATGTATTTAGTTTATGTGTAAAAGTTTGAGTAAACTTTGAATCTCAACAGAGTGGTTAATAAAGTTTTAAAAATGGCGTACTAACGGAATGGATTCGTGGTCGGTGGAGGGGAATCCGTGCACTCAAAAAATTAAACTGATTCTTCAAACATATGCTGCGATTAATATCGCCGGAGCTTGTTAATGGATTTTGATCATATTTTTTTTTAATTTGCATGTACTCGTAGTCTTATACAGTATGTTATGTACACACGTCCACACCTTAAATTTCAAAATATTAGAGGGAACTTCGCTTATCACTCAGGGATATGAAAAATAGATTATTACCGACTCTAAGACCTACCGAATATACATATATAATGGAGGAGGTCTCGGAGGAGTATGGAAACTAACACTGTGACAGGAGAATTTTATAGATGTAAATATATAGATGGCTATTAACAAAATAGGCGTTGGTGATAGAAAAGTGAAAACTACATCATATAAAATTAAGGTAGAGAATTTTGTCCAAAAAAATAAAAAAAATGTCAGGGAGGCAACTCCCCTTATAACTTATAAGTATAGAAAATATATTAAAACCTATTCTCCGTCCTATAGGATATACTTGTAAAATCTCATAAAAATCGGCCAAACCGTTTCGGAGTAGTATCAACGAATATACATCTCCTAGTATGGTAACTAACACTGTTACAGGAGAATTTGATGTATATACAAGTAGCTGTGAATTAAATAATAAATGTGGCTAACTTTGACCCTAATTAACCTAGGCAAAAGTTTATTTCTGAAAATTCGTGTAAAAATACCAGATTTTGAAAACAGTCAATATTAACAAAGCCATTCAAATTGTTTATAAGCCAAATTGACTCTATTTTACTAAACTGTTTTCGGAGTGACAAAAACGACTTTTTAATGATTTTATTCAATGCTTTGAAAACATAACTACTCTTCTTGCATGTGGTTTCCACAGAATTGCTATATCATTATTATTTTCTGAACAATAACATTGCGAAAAAAAGTTCTTTGGGATAAACAAATTGAATAAAATTTAAACTAATTGATGAATGGTCTTATTTTTTGTGCATTGTGTGGACTGTTTGACTGAACTTTTCGTGCAATATGAAGTCTTAAGGCCATTTTCGCAAAAGTTATAGTACATGTTTTATTCTTGAAATTTTTTAGTCTTATTTTGCAATTTCCAAAGAAAAAAATGATCGGACCAAAATTCAGAAAGGGTTATTTTAAACCTTGGCTCGTCTACTAAAAGAAAAATATTATAAATAAGATATTTAGTTACCCTATTTTTACCTGTAGCGATAAACGCAAAAACTGCCATTTTTGACCCTTATTTGTTAATAACTAAGTTTCTCGTCCGAACTGTGACGGGAATTTTTGTATTTATAATGTATTAGGTAATATAGTATCCAAAAAATCCATTTGCAATCTGGCTGCTCAAGTGTCCCGACAAAAGCCTTATTTCTCTGGAGCACTGAAGCAATTTCCTTCCGTCATGTACATTATATAGTAGGTTTATTAAGTTTTGAAGTTATTCTTCTTTAGCCACAGAAATTGGTCACATGACCTTTATATTACAAATTTTCAGCCGTTGGAACTAATCAGATGCGACAATAAGTCGATGTTTAAAGATTAACTCTTAAGTACTAACACACCGTCTCTCAGACGGCATCGCTTGTTGAAAGTGGGATATTTCCCTTTCTAGAAAATTTTTAAGGTCACCCGTTTATGACTTTTCAAGTTGGGTTGTTATTTAGTAGTATTGAATTCGGCAATTTGCGGCAGGTTTTTATTCGAAAGATATTTAGACTCAAAGTGTGATTTCCGTTAGTGTTTGTGCCCAGTTCGTTATTAAACATAATGTGCCCCAGTTCCTCAAAAAGTTCAAATACGGGGATAAAGACTATGACGAAACTCTTTTGAAATGACTTGATGAGGTAGAAGATGGCATAAGCGAAGTGGGATCAATTTGTGATGAAAATGTTGCCACTGACTACCATTGCTACACTGTACAAATTTTAGTGCTTGTCAGTTTTTTTGTTTTAACATTTTTTAAAAACTATTTTATTTTCATGTTTATTGCTCTTTGTTTAACTCAATTATAAATTTTTATCAAGATTCTTTAATTTCTTTCATTTTTATCACACTTTTTTTCAGGAATAAAAAGTCACACAAACAATCCTTCCATTCTTGTTATAATGTTTGTTATTTTAATAAATACAGAAAAACTAGATCAATTACTATGTTGTCTAGATAAGTTATACTTTCAGTAAGTCATCGAAATATTTTTTTGCATTAAAATATTTAACAAAAAAAAATAACCAGTCAAATGTTAAACCCGTCTGTCAGGCGGTTAATTAGTGTTTACGCCATTGATTTAAGATGTTAGTACTTAAGGGTTAAATATATGCAGTAGAACCCCGATTACCCGTGTGCGGATTATCCGGGCTGCGGTTTATCCGTGCTATGATTTTCTATTACTCAAATTGTATTTTGAGGTTTTATCAAAATAGCGTTACCGTAAATCATTTAACGAAACTCTGTACGTCGAGAGGGAGACTCATAATGAAAGATGTATTTTTTTGTTATCTTTTTATGGTAGTTACATTTACATATCTATGTAGGTATATATGTACATCCCAAGAGAACGGCAGTTCTCTGTACACGCGACACTATATATACACGAAATTTTCGATTTTATAAATCTGACTGAATTGAAAATTGGGCCAAATCCCACCTTAAAGTTCAAGAAAAGACTCACCCATCCATATGTCAACAATCCATTTTGGTCCAAGGGTGTGGATTTTACGGCCCTTCATATTTACGATCTGTTTTCCTTTCTCGTCCCCAAAACTCCCAAAAATTTCACAAATTTAAGTCCGACCTTTGCGTCTTGTGATAGTACTGATTATTACCTTTCCAACGCATGTCTAATTTTGAAAATCGGTTATACCATTCAAAAGTTACCAAGCTCAGAAGTATGACTCAATTTTTATTTAAAAAAGGGAAAATGTTTGTGGATATGTATGCATGTATGTGGAAAAGTTAAACCGGTCTGAATTTTTTTTCTCTGTGTGAAGAAGGGGTAAGCGCCGACTCAGAACCGGTGTAGTTTGTGACTTTTGAGCATCCATAAGCCAGCTATAGGACTTGGTAGGTACAAAACAACATATTTTTGGGGGTATATTTCTTCGGTTCAAGAAGAGACAGGAGAACCGCAAATACACCAACTCAGTAGTGTTGAGTTAAGCTTTCAAATTGTGTTTAAGCTGTCAGGAGCAGACATACACACCGCTCACTATAGCCGAAAAACTGAAAAACTAGACTTAGAAAATTTTCGACAATTATTACTCAAAATTTCAACATACGAATTGCTCCAATAACTGAGCGTTTGTAGAAGGGCTCTAGGCGCATCTAACGGTGTATACCTCATATCCGGGAAAATTCGATTTTTTAAGTTATAGGCTACATAAGTATGATCAAATCTATTTCCTATGGGAAAAACAGTTTTTCAAGCTCAACAATTCCTGTAATACTTTCAGTAATTATACTTGACCTTAGATGCATCAGATACTACTTGTCAATACGTTTCAAACTCATGTTTAGTGATCAAAATCGGTTAGCCCTTTAGAAGTTATTAAGCTACAAAGTATAATTCAATTAACCATTATCCCCGAAATGGTTTATGTAGTTGTAGTGATTATGACGCTAAATTTGAACGGGCAACGGGCAATCCGAGTTCATTTACCGGCCATCCCAATATTTTTTTTCAATCTATTTCGAATAGAAAAAAATCTAGTGTACATTCGATGTACACTAGATCATTTTTGGGAGATAATGCGACAAAGGCGATCATCTGTAAAGCTTAACGTGTAATCGAGAAACATTACATTCAACTTCATACATTTAATTTATAAATAACTTTGAAAAACTCCTGATATAAGAATAAAAACCGATAAACGCCGTAAAAATGAGTGGCGCATACAATATTCCAGCTACAAAAGATCTGATATGAATATTACGTGGCGCGAAAATGTATTTTCAATTTGATGTAAAATAAAATTTTAGTTATATTTTAAAATATTTTGTTCATAATATTTGCTAAATTTAAAGTAAACCCGCCACAAAAAGCTTCAAAATTCAAACTGTATCAAAGTTACTCTTTTGTGGAGCGTTTTACTAAAAAATTTAGCAAATATTATGAAAAAATCTTTTAAGATAAAACTAGAATTTTATTTTGCGTCAAAATGAAAATACATTTTCGCGCTACGTACTATTCATATCAGATCTTTTGTAGCTGGAATATTTTATGCGCCACTCATTTTTACGCCGTTTAGCGGTTTTTATTCTTGTATGTACTATAATATAAGAAATAAATGTTTGGATTATCCGTGCTTTTCAATTATCCGTGCCACGTCCAGTCCCGAGGAGCACGGATAAAGGTCGGGACACACATATCCGTACCGAGCCCGCACCGCGCAGCAAGGCTGGCCATTAGGGTGCATCGAAAAAGGCAAAAAAAAATTTTTTTTTGCGATGGAAAAGTAATACCTCACAAAAGTTGCCCAATCAACTGTTCAGTATTTTGGTAAAATTTTTTCGAAATTGGAATATATCTTCTGCCCCCCCAAGACAATTGAAAATTTTGAAAAAATGTTAACAGACGAAAAATTTTTTATTTCGAAAAGAAAATGTAATAGCTCACAAAAGTTGCCTAACACACTATATTTACTATTTTAGTAAAATTGCGTTGAAATAAAAAAATATTTTCAGTCTCCCGCGGCAACTAAAAATTAGAAAAAATACATTAATATGCGAATTTCTTTTTTAAGGGAAATGTAATACCATATAGAACTTGAATAAATAAATTCGGTTTAAATTGGAAAATATTTTCTGGTTTCACAAGGTAATTAAAAATTTAGCAAGCTTAAGAAAAGTATTTTTTTTTATTAAACACAAGCTGTGTTTAGACTACTGAAATCTGGTCATCAGTTGACCAATTATCAGTTCTTCTTTAACTTATATTACTAAATGATACATAATCTAAGATCTTAACCCTATGGTGTCCTCTTATTTTTTTTAACAAGTATGAAATTTTAAAACTAAAACTAACACACAATACAACACTATGCTCTGCTTTTACACTAACACTTTACACTAACTCAAATGGTTTTCTTCGTTTGAGTCTTCTTTCTAGCCCAGTATTATCGAGGAGCTGGATGGCCTCGATGTTTACATGACTATGGAGCCGTTGTTCGTGACTGCCTGCCATCTTCTTGATAACTTTGTCTACATCTTCCATCTCAAGATCCTTGTGGAGGTCGACATTTCGGATATACCAAGGAGCATCAACGATGTTCCGTAATACTTTATTCTGGAATCTCTGGATAATCTGAATATTACTTGAATTGGCACATCCCCAGAGTTGGCAACCATACATCCATACTGGTCTAAGTATTTGTTTGTATAAAAGTATTTTGTTATATGTGGACAATGCAGAGTTTCTTCCCATCAGCCAATACATTTTTTTGTAACGGATACCTAATTCTTCCCTTTTCTTTTTAATGTGGACTTTCCAGCGAAGCCTTGCATCAAGTGTGATACCTAAATATTTTGCAGAAGATGCATATGGTATTTGGGCATCATTTATTCTAATTGCAATGTTTTCGATTTTTTTATTTGTAAAATTGACATGAATAGATTTAGATTCATTTAATTTGATTTTCCATTTTTTAGTCCAGTTGTGTATTTTATTGAGTGCCAACTGTAATTTTTCTGCTGCTTCTTCGCTGGTATCACCTACTGCTAAGATAGCGGTGTCATCTGCAAATGTGGCTATAGTATCATTTTCCATTTCAGGTATATCGTATGTGTATAACAGGTAGAGAACAGGACCTAATACATTGATGATGTTGGTCAATTTGACTCGTAAAGCCATAGTCAAATTGACCAACATCATCAATGCTGCATTTAGATTGAGATATGTTAAAAATTTATGGAAAATAGCTGAGGTTATAATGATATCAAAACCAGGAAAATCACCAAATGAAGTGTCTTCATATAGACCATTATCACCTTTACCAGTGATGTCGAAGCTTTTTGAGAAACTTCTGCTAAAAAGAATAAAACCAATAATAGAAGAGAATAAATGATTCCAAACCACCAATTTGGCTTCAGAAATAAACATTCTACGATTGATCAGGTACACAGAATGACTAACATAATTGAGAAATCATTAGAAGAAAAGAAAGTCTGTTCTACAATATTTTTAAACGTAGCTAAGGCCTTCGACAAAGTTTGGCATGAAGGTTTAGTCTACAAACTCAAAATTCTTATGCCTAAACAATATTCAGAAATTTTACAATCATATATATCTGACAGATATTTCAGAATTAAGCAAGAAGGCGTGTACACTGATCTAAAAGAAATCAGAGCAGGAGTCCCTCAAGGAAGAAAAGTATACTAAAACATTCTTTTTATGACAAAATAGCCTAACACATCCGTCTCCCTGACGTCACCCAAGTTTTTTAATACTAAAATAAATATAAAGCAAAGTACAAAATTAGGTATATAAATATTACAAAAAAAAATGGTAAAAGCATTCTATTCGAAGATGCCTTCCGATTTAGCAATAAAGTGAGGCATAGTTTTTCTTTAATCAATTCGAGTTTTTATAAATCAATCCCTCGAATACGCTCCAAAAACTTCTAGAGAAGCTTGTGTCACAAGCTTGACAGATCGTTCTACACATTGTTTGTGGCAGTGATATTTCTCAATCTCAATGTTATAAGGGTCTAAGTTAGGATTCTTAATAAAATCTCGCGGATTGTCACACGAAAATCTAGAGAATATAGGTGGTTCTGTAAGGTGATATTCTTGTAAGTAAATTAACTCAAAGTAGTCGTTTGAATCAAAATTTTTATAGGAGAACTGGCAAACTTCTTTCGATGTCCAAGGGTAGATCATTTGAATGTCGCAGACATAAAAACCACTGAAGCGGTTTTTTAAGATGTTCTTCTAACAGCCGTATTACATCACCCTTAAAGCCAGTATTTACGACTGTATAGTCACATGCAATAGCTGTATTTGATACTTTCTGATATACCAGAATTCGCGCTCATCCAGAGGCACTTTTTGAGATTTGCCACAAAGGCAATTAATCAGAGTGTCACATTTGCATGCTGCAAGATCAAAACGTGTAGTTTTACTTTTGTTCTTAAAGCATTGATTTTTATTTTTGTAAAATTCACTGTTTTGCCTGTTTTCAAATGTTTTCATAAGTTTCATATATTTGTCATGATAGGCTTTTAAAAGCTGAATAATTCTTGTATCTTAAATTATTGGAATTAAAGCCTTTTTCCATATTTCCTCCAATTTAATTGCAACCTTTCGACAATACCAGAAAATTCTGGCTCTTTCTTGCTGAATTTTTTATGCTCTTGCAATCACAAAACTTCATCGCTTGTTTGTATTTCAGGTATATTTGGTGGTTGCCCAAAAATGGGGCGGTCCACAGCATATCTTGATTTTATTCCCCATGGTCCTAGTTTATCTATTTTAAAAATATTTAATTTACAAACAACAATAATTAGAAAGTACGGCATCGCACCAAACATAAGTGAAAATTACACGCACGGACTCACGAAGCGGGATATTTCAAAGGGGTTGGGGAGACTGATAAAACAAATAAAACTTTAAATATCGTTTAAATTTGTAATTGACAACATTGTAAGATTTCTTTAATTAATCTTAGATCGAGTTAGCACATATTTTATTCCAAATAATATAAATTGAAATATCCATAAAAATGAGATATTTAATAAAATTCAAGGTCTTTGGAGGAGCAGAAAATTCACTTAGAAAAAAAAAATTAAAAGTACTAATATGCTGAAAAATAACACTAACAACTTTTTCACGCTATTAGATATAACATTTCCAACTTTTATTTTTTCGATGCACCCTACTGGCCATGCTGTCTCTGCTCGGTGCGGACTCGGTGCGGATATGTGTGTCCCGGTCTTAATGGTACGGGAGCAAAGTATGCTAAATGTGCAGTCACTCCAGCGTCATGGGGACCTATTGGGTTGTGAAGATTAGGTCCTAAAACCAAAAAAAAAGTTAAGTAAAGTTTTCCATTTAAGAGGAAACAGTAGCTATCAACAGGTAGCAAAAACGCGTTCCAAAATTGCGGCTGTAATTTTGAATATTTTTTCGAGATATTTGGCACACGTATTCGTAATATAATAAAGAATGGCGGTACAGAGCCCAATTTGAAAAATATATTAATATGTGAAAATTACTGTGTAATTAAATACAATATTAAAAAAACGAGCCTGTACCGCCATTAAGAAGAACAAAAAAATACACTTTCTTCAAATAAACTTTTTTATCCGATGCCTAGATTTTGTGCCATTTTGGAACTACTAAAATGTTTTATTTCATTATTAGTTCCAAAATGACACAAAATCTAGGCATCGTAAAAAAAGTTGATTTGAAGAAAGTGTATTTTTTTGTTCTTCTTAATGGCGGTACAGGCTCGTTTTTTTAATATAATATTTAATTACAGAGTAATTTCCACATATTAATATATTTTTCAAATTGGCAAGCAAGCAAGCAATTTGATTCAACCCGACCTGTGGGAGATGTCCACCCTATCGAAAAAGTACATTAGGGTGTAACAATTCATTGGGGCGAGGTGTTTTTACCCGAGTACAAGCAGGGATCACCCCACCTCGCTCCAATGCCCCAGGACATCCCTTCCCCCCCCCCCATAGCACGCTGATGCGCGATGGGGGCACAACTATCGTAGCCAAATGCTCTTCACAACGAAATCCTGGGTAATAAGATTCTATGTGGTACCCTAATCGAATGCAAAATACTAGGCCAGCGTGAAGCGCTCTATGCCTTTATCTTCTTAATTACTTATCCGCGGAACTAAAATTGCTTGCTTGGGCCCCAAGTCATTGTACTGAGCCCCATTGAGCTCTGTCCAATGACTTGTTGCTCGAGTTGTTTTGGGTGTTTTTTTGGTTTTTTATATTTTTTTGGGGGCTTACGCCTTTTTTGTATTTTATATATTTTTTTGGGGGCTTAGGCCTTCTGTATTTTTCTATTTCTGACTTACCTTAAAGGTGATCGTGGTATTGGACCTACGTGTGTTAAGTTTTCTTCGGCACTTGTTTTCGAGCTACGAACCGTTCACTGTTTACACTATTTATTTATTTATCCCACTTTACAATATTTGTTGCTTTGGACGTTTTTGCTTCCACCGGTGGAAAGCGTCGTACCTTAGCATCTCTCGCAGTATTGGGCTTGGATGGTGTTCCAGTTCTGCAAATTTTACCCTGGCCTTGTCTGTCATCATCTCCGTGACTGTTACTTGCTGTAGTCCTCTGAATAGGAATCGCTCGGCAACGTATTTTGGGACTTTGGCTGATTCTCTTAGGCTGTTGTTGTGGACCGCCTGTATCTTCCTTTTTTGTTGTATTGTACACGTGTCCCCATGCGAGAGATGCGTACGTTAATATCGGAAGTATTATGCTATTTATGAGCCTTACTTTAGTCTTCAGTCTTAGTTTACTTCTCTTTCCTGTTAATCCACTGAGTGTTACTCTTGTTATGTTGGTTTTTTGGACTGTGGCTTCTACGTGTTTCTTGAAGGTTAATCCTTTGTCCATGATGATTCCTAGATATTTGGCTTCGTCTTTCCACTCGATGGGGGTGTTCTGCACCGTCAATTGTTCTTCTGGCTGTTGTCTTCCTTTCTTATATAGTACCGCTTGCGTTTTCTCCGAGTTGATCGCTATCTTCCACTTTATGCTCCATTCTTCTATGTCTTCTAACGCTGTTTGTAGGTTGGTCACTGCTATGTCTACATTTCTATGTTTGGCCGCTATCGTCGTGTCGTCTGCGTAGAGGCTCAAAAAGGGTACCCGGAGTTCTGGGTAAGTCTGCGGTATATATTGTGTACAGTAAGGGTGACAGGACTGCTCCCTGTGGTACCCCAGCTTCCGGGCTCCCCAGCTCGGACAGGACTTGTCCTATCCGAACCCTGAAGCTCCGGTGGCCCAAGTACGAAGAGATCAGCCTCGTCATCGCCCCGCTGTAGCCATAGCCTCGCATTTTATATATGAGTCCCTTATGCCACACTCTGTCGAAAGCCTTGCTTACGTCCAGGAATGCTGCTCCAGTGTACTGCTTATCGTTGAAACCAGCTGCTATGTACTCAGTTAGTCTGAGTACTTGTAGCTCACTGGAGTGCTCTGCTCTGAATCCAAATTGAGCTTCTGGGATTATCTCTAGTTTTTTCAAATTGGACTCTGTACCGCCATTTTTTATTATATTACGAATACGTGTGCCAAATATCTCGAAGAAATATTAAAAATTACAGCCGTAATCTTGGAACGCGTTTTCGCTACCTGTTGATCGCTACTGTTTCACCTTAAGTGGGGACTTTCCATTTTCTAATGTAATTTTCCACTTAAAACAATCTTTTTTTCCGATTATAGCACCATCTATCCATAATTCGAAAAAATATCTCTAATAAAAGTTTCTTATTTTTACGTAAGGAATCCAAATCTGCAATAAAAAATGGGGGTGCCCATTTAATATTTTAAAGTAACCCCCCACCTCACCTCCGTGGGGGGTCGTGTTTGGTGCCATTCGATAGATTTTTTAAAAATATTGAATACGTGTATTTTTCAGTTTTTCGATCTGATGTTCATTTCGCGAAATATCGCGGGATTCGTATTTAAAATTTCAAATTTACCCCCCACTCCTCTCTGTGGGAAGTTGTGTTTGGTATTATTCGATAGATTTTTGAAAAATATTGAGCACGTATTTTTTAGTTTTTCGATCTGTCATTGATTCCGCGAAATATTCGCTTGTTTCTTGTGAAACTTTGGGACTCACCTATTTCATTACGCCCCGCTCTAACTGTCAGATTTTTTATTTTGTTTTGCATGTACTTAACTTACTTTATCTTAATCTGACGATTTCTAATTTTCTAAGGATAGATTTTTTTTCGGCCCCCCCTTAACGAACTCCCCTGCATTAAGAGCCAATATATGGTAGAGGTACATTTTCAGGTATAATAATAATATCGTATGGCATTTTTGCCGGGGAGATCCTTTCGGGTAGTTCCAGCGCCAATTACATCTTTAACCCTGTTTCAAGTAACTAGTGTCGATGGTCGATGTACACTAGCCCAGGGGGACCGATGGCTTAACGTATTCTCCGAGGCACGGTGAGACGGCTCGTGTCATTATTGGAAATGAAAATGGTTTGTCTTTGGCAGGGATCGAACCCACGTCTACTGGCGTATGAGGCCAGCGTTTATGCCGTTACCCACGGCCGCTCAACACAAGGTTACAAGGTTTCTTCCCGTGTAATAATTTGACGCGCTCGAGTAACTGCAAAAATCCCCGCTTGGGCTCCCCTACCAGAATCGGGGTTCTAGACAGTCGCAAATAACTGAAAAAAATTAACTGAAATCAGTTGGTTCCGGCTTTTTCATAGAACAAGCACGAACACGGTGCAGTTTTAGGCAAAAATGAAGACCTCCTCATATATTTTTAATCTTTAGACATCGACTTATTGTCGCATCTGATGAAGTCCAAATGGCTTAAAATTTGTAAGTTATGGGTCATGTGACCAATTTATTTCGCTAGTTTCAACTACAATGATCTAGAGTTTAACCTGGTGATGGTCTGCTAAGACCGAAAACGTTCGATAATTTGTGATGTACTTTTAGTCCAACTTGGATCGTTTTTAAGAAATTTGTAATAAAAAATTTATATACCACTTACAAAAGGAAGTCTTTTTACTTCCTCAGTAAATAATTTTTAGTATACCGAGTGGTGAATTGGAAAACGGGTCATAGGAAACTCAATGTAAAATTCTAAACTGTTAAATTCCTGCTTCCCTAATTATTCTACATCAAAAGACATGAGAAACTATTTGTAGAGGATTGAAATCTTTATTGAAAATAATAATTGTTAAAATTGTTCTACGAATTAAACACATTCCAAAATTTTGTAAAATATAATAAATTTTGGTTGTATCAGGTTGTATCAGGTTGCGTTCGGTCACAAAGAAATTATTATATTAACAATATTTTGAACAGTCAGTATTTTTATTTTATCATTTATTGTTTAAAAAATAATGAAGTTGAAAAGATGTCCTCAGCTGAGGAGAAAGTAGTAATAATAAAGATGTTTTATTCAGTCAATAGTTTGCGTACTGTCAGAAATGTAACGTGTGGCCTTACCTTTACTTTTACATGCTTTTAGGCACTTACTATGGCAAATCCTATATATTTTTCAAAATTTTGGGATGAGTTTAAATCGTAGAACAATTTTAACTTTTGTTTTTAATACAGATTTTAACCCTCTGCAAATAGTTTCACATGGCTTTTGATGTAAAATAATTAGGAAAGCAGGAATTCAACAATTTAGAATTTTACATTGAGTTTCCTATGACCCGTTTTCCAATTCACCACCCTGTATAGAGAATCAAGTACTGCAAACTTTTTGTTTCAGCTGTGCCCAGATTATCGACTACTTCAGATTAACTGGGGTATTAAAAGGGATAATAACACAGAAAACGATTATGTATATGGACATCTACTTAACGTATGGATTGGTTGGAACGACGCAGACTATATTTTTTCGAAAGTAAGTTATTATAAATACCAGTGGGGCACCCAGGTGGGGGGTTTTGGGGGTTAACTATTTTTTACTGATTACTATTTTTTTCCGACAGCTCTACATACAGACTATTGATTATCTTCATAATAAGGGAGCTAAAAGAAACTACAATGTTAACGGGGTTTTATTATTTCATAATATGATTATTACGGTTGAAAATTTGGTAGTAACGTTTGTTGAATTTTGGTTATTAGTTAGTATGGTATAACTAGACCCAAACCCAGACATCCAAAGTGAAAGTTATCTTCCAACACCAAATTGTTCTATATGGTCCACATAATGTTCAGAAAAAGTCACACCTTTTTGAGCGTCGGGTTCGGTGGGGGGGGGGGGGGGAGAGAGGGGGAAGAAATCGGTAAATTTGTAGTTTTTCACGTTTTTCGTCAATATTTCTAAAACTATGCGGTTTAGCATGAACAACCTTTCATACAAAAATGTTTTGCATTAAATTTGAAATAAAAAAAGCTCTATGCATAATCCTTCTAAAATTAACGGTTCCAAAGTTACGGAGGTAGTATAGTATAATTGGTCCAAAAATGGCCTAACCCAGACAGGCCCGGCTCAAGGCGAAATTTTCGCCCGGGCAAGGATCCTTTGAGTCGCCCCCCCCCCCCTCCTAGTAAAAACCCCTATAAAAACAACAACAATCAGCTGGTTTTTAAGTTCGCAACACTTTTCGAGTAACTGCTCATTTTAAGACCTTTGACAGCCCCACTGTAAAAATGTTCGTGTTAAATCAACACAGCATGATATCACAGGATGTTGACACCTTTTGTGTGTGTCATATTGACAACGTTTGTGTGTAATTTGGACACCAACTGTGTGTTATATTGACACCGTATGTGAATATGACACACAGACGGTGTCAATTTGACACTCACAAAAAGTGTATAATACCATATAAATGTAATTGGATAGTAAATCAACGCCATTTTGTTTTACATAACCGTTGTATATTTTGCACAGTGTCAGTTAAAGAAACATAAGACTTTGGACACAGTTTGGACGGAAAGTATATTTACATTGTATTTAAAAATATTATATAAAGAACAATGAACAATAGCCTGGTGTCAATGATTTAATTTAGTCTGTTAGGCTTCTCTAAGTATTGCAAGTCTAGTTTACAAAGGCAACTTTACGAGTCTTTTTTTCAGCAAAGTCCTTAAGGCTATGGGTACATAATTCGCAAATATTTTACGTGTATCCCTACTTTTTCTGTCTTTACACGGCAAATTACGTGTAGTAAAACTCACACTGGTATGGATATGTAAACATTACTAGAATGTCATTCTACTTGAAAATGTCATCATTAATTTAAAGAGATGGGTTTTGAATGTTCTTGGATAACTGTTATTTTTATAATTGCAAATTATTAATTCAGTTAATAAATGTGATAATTTTTTCACTAACTATGTATCCAGTGATTGTAATAATGTATTTGTACAACAAAGACTAATACTAAATCGAGAAAAGAGGAAAAGTGTTATGGAACGCTTACAATTTTGAACATCTTTAACAACAAAATACTTGGATCACAAAATCCACAGAGAACGGCAGTTCTCACCAGTGGCGCACAACACCTATACAAGCGACACTATATATACACGAAATTTTCGATTTTCTAAACCTGACTGAATGGAAAATTGGGCCACATCCCATCTTAAAGTTTACGAAAAGACTCGTCCATCCATATGTTACTTCTCCATTTTGGTCCAAGGGTGTGAAATTTACGGCCCTTCCCATTTAAAACCTGTTTTTCGTTCTCGTCCCCAAAACTCCCAAAAATTTCAAAAATTTAAGCCCGACCTTTGCGGCTTCTGATAGCATAGATCATTACCTTTCCAACGCATGTTTAATTTTGAAAATCGTTGTACCATCCAAAAGTTATCGAGCTCAGAAATATGACTCAATTTTTATTTAAAAAATGGAAAATGTTTGTGGATATGTATGTTTGTATGTATGTATGTATGTGGAAAAGTTAAACCGATCTGATTTTTTTTTCTGTGTTTCAAGAGGGTGTGAGGGCCGATTCAGAACCGGTCTAATTTTTGACTTCTGACTACCCGTAAGTTAGCTAGAGGACTAAGTAGATACAAAATAGCATATTTTTTGGGCGTATATATCGTAGGTTCAAGAAAAGACAGGAAAACCGCAAATACACCAAATTAATAGGGTTGAGTTAAGCTTTCAAATGGCCCTTAAGCGATCAAGCTGAGACATACGCACTGCTCACCATAGCCAAAAAACTGAAAAATTAAACTTTGAAAATTTTGGTTTTTCGACAATTACTCAAAATTTCAACCTACGAATTGCGCTAATAACTGAGCGTTTGTAGAAGGACTCAGGACGCGTCTAACGGTGTATACCTTATATCTGGGAAAATTCGAATTTTTAAGTTATAGGGTTCATAAGTATGATCAAATCTATTTCTTATGGGAAAAAACGGTTTTTCAAGCTCAATAATTCCTGTAATACGTTCAGTTATCATACTCGATCTTGGATGCATCAGATACTACTTGTCAATACGTTTCAAATTCATGTTTAGTGATCAACATCAGGTAAGCCGTTCAGAAATTATAGAGCTCCAAAGGTATAATTAGTCCAGGAACTGAAATTTTTCACTTCGCAATTTTTACAGAATGGATAGATTTGTTTAAAAAGGGCCTAGCCGGGTAAGATGGTGAAAAGTGCCCCCAAGCCGATTCGAATTCCATATAGGCCACTTTTTAGCACATATAGAGGATATCACTTTCTGAAATTTTTAACCCCCTAGGTGGTCACGTGACCCCCCTAGAGCCTAATTAAGCTTTTTATGTTTTTATTTTTTATCTCAGCCGCATCGAGAGCTAGCCAAAAACTTTATTTAAAAAATTTGTAAGTTTAAAAAAGATCTATATGAAAATTTTTTTTTTTTATTTTTGGCGGGAAATTCGAATTTTTAGAACAATTTTAAACTTTTAAATAAGTCTGAAAAAAAAACTAAGACACTCGTTTTTACGAAAATCAATTATAATGTGTATTTTTGCACAATCTTTCACCCTGAAATTTTTCAGATTTTTAAAATTGGTGAAACGTACCTTTAGAAATGAAAAACCGCATTTTTTCGCTTTTTTCGGGTATTTTTTGAAGAAAATCCAGTATTAAAAATCAGAAAAAAAATTTTGCGCATTTAGCATAATTTTTAGATTGTTCAATACCTTCTATGTAAATAATATATTCTTCATTCTTAACGATAAAATCATTAGTTTAAGAGATTTTTGAAGTTAAAACCGAAGGGATATAATGCATTACTCAAAAAAACTCTGCGTTTCATTTTAACTTCAGATATCTCGAAAACTAACGATTTTATCGTTACGAATTAAGAATATATTATTTTCATACAAAGTATTGGAGAATCGAAAAATTGCACTAAAATAGCAATTCCGCCAGTGACGTAGAATTTAGGAAGGGTCAACCAATCATTCTCCCCTGTCGTACACCTCTGGTAGTAGCCTGAAACATTTGTTTAACATAATTTAGTAGGGTGTATAGTACCTACACTTGCTGGCAAGTATGACAAGGATATGTCGAACAGTTTTTTACTTTTAGCGGGAAATTCGAATTTTTAGAACGATTTGAAAATTTTAAATGACTCTATAAAAAACTAAGAAACTCGTTCTCACGAAAATAAATTATAATGTGTATTTTTGCACAATATTTTACCTTGAATTTTTTCAGGTTTTTAAAATTGGTGAAAAGTAGCTTTAAAAATAAAAAAACTCATTTTTTCGCGTTTTTTTTTCAGAAAACCTAACAAAATCAGAAAAAAAAATGTTTTGCGAATTTAACACGAAGTGCTGCTGCTCTGAATTAGGTAAAGATACTAGATGGTTGTTTGTAGATGCTGTAAAAAATCAAATACTAATTTTTTCAATTTTTTTTTTTTCGTATAAAATGCACTGAAAATTCTGAAAACACTTTCTCACGTGTTTAACATAAAGGACTCTTGACCATAATATTTTAAGAGTCAATCAAATAGTCAAATAGATACCATAAAATATCAAAAATCGATTTTTCAAATATTTCTTATAATGCTATGTTTACAAAAAAGCCCCCATGAAACTCTAGAGTTCAGCCTTTACATTATTTCGGCGTATTCAGCTTAGTTTCACAGCGTGATATAATCCATCAAAACAAAATATATAGCAACATCTCAGGAGAGCGAAGTTTTCTGAAGAAGTTATATTTCTATTATATGATTTCAACGAAATATATATATATATATATATATATATATATATATATATATATATATATATTCTAAACAGTTTATTTGTATTTTGTTTAAACATTAGACCAATTTTAATACTTACTACTTTCAATAAAAAATTTTTAAAATATGTAATACCAAAGATTAAAAGTGGTCACCCATCCAAAACATAACTGCACTCGACACTGCTTGATTCCGGTTGTGGATCGACAACCGCTCAAGTCAGTAGGCTATGATGCGCGTATGTATCTAGGTAGCAGTGGAATAAAATTGACACCAAAATGACATTTAGTCAGATTATATAAAAATAATTCTCAACATTTTTACTGTGCAACATTTACTGAAATAAGTTCAATTCGTGTTTTTATTTAAATTAATTTCAGTAATAGATCTGGACACTTGAAATATTGAAAACAAAAAGTGGTTAAAAAGCAAATTGGAGTCTGTGGAGCCAAGCCGTTTAGCAGTCGTTTACGTGTTTTATCCATTCACAAAAAATACTGGTAAAATAATTTTTCTTTATAATAATTTTACGAAAGAATGACTTGCCTTTATTGCAGTCCTGTATGAAAATGTGTGTTTGTTTACATTGTAAGTGAAAAAAAATGTTGATTAGTTTATAAGGTGGCATATAATTTATGGTCTCATATAATATTTTTCATTGAATCTCAATTTGCGCTAATTTTTTAGTCTAATACTAACTTTAATCTATTTATTTCAGGTTAGTAATGTCTGATAGCACTAGTAAAGGCAAATGATACAAAAAGTGCATCAAATGCGGTGCCGATGAAAGAAAAGCTACGTCGTATAAAAAATTCATTGTGTCTGATTCTTTAGCCAATCAAATAAACCAAGTTTTGAATCTAAATAGTGCACTCGGTGATTACATCTGCAAATCTTGTTATACAACGTTTCAATTTTTAAACCCAAAACCAAAGGAACAACAGGATTCATCGCAACAAGAACAATGTTCACAAAGTACACAAACTGATAGTCAAGGTTCAGGACCGATTACTTTGTCACAATCTTCTAGCAATGTCTCAGAGTTCGTACTTGAAGAGTATCCTAAAGAAGAAGAAGAGTGTATAGAATTGCCATTTCCTCGTCCTATTTCGACACATAAATATTGCTTCTTATGTGGAAAATCAACTATTATTGTCAATGTACCCTTTAATGCTCGCAAACAAGTCTTTACATCCAAGAAAATATTTATTCCTGATGGCAACCGGTGTTGTTCTACCCATTTAATAAAAAAACGCTTTTTTGAAGATGAAATAAATAATATTCAAGTATATACACATTATAGTTCAATTAAAAAATCAGACGTCATAAAGCTTCTTGAAAACTTGAGAGTTGATATAGACAAAGAACTAACAGACAAAATTGGCGAGTGCTCTCTATCCGAAGAGCGTTTACTTATTTTTACTGGCTTAACTTGGGAAAATATTATTATGCTACGTGATATGATGACGTCACTGAGAAATACGGAATCGAGAAATATAATTCAAGCATTGGTCGTATTTCTTTTTAAATTACGATCAGGAAACTCAAACAACACAATTGCAGCTGTACTTGGACTTGAGCGCCCTCAACAAGTATCGGATTTTTCTGCATCGATTTTAAGTTCTTTTGAGAAAGATGTTTTGCCATCTCGTTTTGGAATTCAAGCTGCTAATCGACAACATTTAATCGACCAAACCGCGCCGGTTGCCAAAATATTGTATGATATTCGGGGCGATCAGCTAGGTCTCGTATGTGATGGCACATATCTCCGTCACGAGAAAAGCAGTAATAATGAATATCAAAGAAAATCATACTCTGGACAAAAAAAAGCTCCTCTGTGTAAACCTTTTACAATTTGCACTACCAATGGCTACATCATAGACATACTCGGCCCGTACTATGCAACTGACAACGATGCTAAAATTCTTGAGAGTATTCTCAATGACCCAAATGGATTGATAACGCTTTTGCAGGAAGGAGATAAATTTTTTTTGGATAGAGGGTTCCGCGACGTTATACAAAAACTGTCAAACCTTCAATTTCAAGCACTGATGCCTGCATTAAAGGGAAAAAGGAAGCAACTCACAAGTATAGAAGCCAATGAGTCACGTATGGTTACAATGGTTCGTTGGGTTGTCGAAGCTGTACATGGTGTAATAAGCCAAAAGTATAAACTTCTGCATAATCAGTTCGATAACAAGATGATTCCCAACGCAGCTCTATATTGTAAGATAGCGGGTTTTTTGATAAACACATTTGGAAAGAGATACGTTTCCGAAGTTTCAAGTAAAAACGAAATAATTGCACAAATCAACAAAATAAAAAGTTTAGAGAATACGTTGCTTCAAGAATGTGAAGAAAATAGATGGGGTAGGCGGAAAACTTTATTTCAACCACTCCAGTCCAATGATGTTTTAGATTTCCCCGAAATGACAGAACAAGATTTAATAACTTTCTTCACAGGTACATATCAACTGAAACAATCAATTTCATATTTGGCCGAGTTAATTACTGAAGATAATAAAGTGGATCTACAGTTCTTGAAAGAAACTGCAGACATAATTAAAATTCAAGTTCGTTCGAGACATATAAAGGCTAAAACATACAACTGTTACATTCACTATCAGCCTCATTCAATTGGTACCAGTGGAATCAAACGCCATTATTGCGATTGCGCAAATGGTGCCAGAACAATAGGATGTTGCTCACATGTAGCCGCTATCATCTACTACTTATCAAATGCAAGATATCTAGCTAAAATTGTAAATCCAGCAAAAATACTAACAAACATATTTGATTCCAATGTTATACCTGTTATAAATGAAGACAGTGATGAAGATTGAATGCAAAAACGAATTAAACTATTGCAACAGGGCCATTTCGCTCCCTACAAAAAATATAAGTAAGTACTTTTTTTAATGTTAGCAATGGAAAACTTTTTTCAACATAGGTTATTAAATTAAGTTAAAAATTTTAGATTACGAGGTCAAACAATTATTTCGACGTAACTCTCCAATGCTCAATCAATAGTGTCCAAATAGTGTTCCGTCATCATCTAGTATAACATAGAACAATGTCCAAGTGGCTTGGTCCCGGCTAGGATTTGTAACAGTTTCTAGCATCGGCGTCGACTGTATATTCAATTTATGTATTATAATATTATGTATATTGTTGCACTTATGTAAATAACTTCAATAAATATCTTTTTTAAAATACTGTTATAACTAATACGTACTATTAAGTGGGTTCTATAATATTATTATAGAATGTATTCATTATGTATATCGTTTATAAATATACAGGGTGTTTCATTAATAATTAGAAATATTTTAATAGTAGATTCTTGGGCTCAAAAGATTAAGATCCAATAACCAAATACCCAAATCACTTAAATAAAATGTGGCTAGTTACAAGGTGTTTTATTAATCAATTAAAAAATTATATTTGTACCCAGTACTTTAAGATTGTTTGACATATCCTTGTCATATTTGGCAGCAAGTGTAGGTACTATACACCCTACTAAATTATGTTAAACAAATGTTTCAGGCTACTACCAGAGGCGTACGACAGGGGAGAATGATTGGTTGACCCTTCCTAAATTCTACGTCACTGGCGGAATTGCTATTTTAGTGCAATTTTTCGATTCTCCAATACTTTGTATGAAAATAATATATTCTTAATTCGTAACGATAAAATCGTTAGTTTTCGAGATATCTGAAGTTAAAATGAAACGCAGAGTTTTTTTGAGTAATGCATTATATCCCTTCGGTTTTAACTTCAAAAATCTCTTAAACTAATGATTTTATCGTTAAGAATGAAGAATATATTATTTACATAGAAGGTATTGAACAATCTAAAAATTATGCTAAATGCGCAAAATTTTTTTTCTGATTTTTAATACTGGATTTTCTTCAAAAAATACCCGAAAAAAGCGAAAAAATGCGGTTTTTCATTTCTAAAGGTACGTTTCACCAATTTTAAAAATCTGAAAAATTTCAGGGTGAAAGATTGTGCAAAAATACACATTATAATTGATTTTCGTAAAAACGAGTGTCTTAGTTTTTTTTTCAGACTTATTTAAAAGTTTAAAATTGTTCTAAAAATTCGAATTTCCCGCCAAAAATTAAAAAAAAAATTTTTTCATATAGATCTTTTTTAAACTTACAAATTTTTTAAATAAAGTTTTTGGCTAGCTCTCGATGCGGCTGAGATAAAAAATAAAAACATAAAAAGCTTAATTAGGCTCTAGGGGGGTCACGTGACCACCTAGGGGGTTAAAAATTTCAGAAAGTGATATCCTCTATATGTGCTAAAAAGTGGCCTATATGGAATTCGAATCGGCTTGGGGGCACTTTTCACCATCTTACCCGGCTAGGCCCTTTGACAATAAGTAGTGGATAGTCCAAGGATCAAAATCTATATGATGCCGAAAGTCGCTTTTACCAAGGGGGTAGTTGCCACCTCATCTCGAGGGTGGAAATTTTTTTTTTATATTTTGACCGCAAATGCTGGTAAAAATATTAATTATAAACAAAAAATGTTCATTATACATTTTTTTGATAAAATTAATAGTTTTCGATTTATTAGTTATCGAAGCTGTTAGTTTTATATCGGAAAGATTACCAGATAACGGCAGTTCTCGCCAGTGGCGCAGAAATACACCCCCCCTACACGCGACACTATTATATACACGAAATTTTCAATTTTCTAAATCTGACTGAATTGAAAATTGTGCCAACTCCCTCAAGTTCAGAAAAAGACTCACCCATTCATATGTCAACCATCCATTTTGGTCCAAGGGTGTCGATTTTACGGCCCTTCCTATTTAGGGTCTGTTTTTCGTTCTGGTCCCCAAAACTCCCAAAAACTTCGAAAATTTAAGTAAAACCTTTGCGGTTTCTAATAGAACTGATCATTACCTTACCAACGCATGTCTAATTTTGAAAATCGGTTATACCATTCAAAAGTTATAGAGCTTAGAAATATGACTCAATTTTTATTTAAAAAAGGGAAAATATTTGTGGATATGTATGTATGTGTGTTTGAAAGTTAAACCGATTTGATATTTTTTCTCTGTATTTAAAGAGGGGGTCAGGGCCGATTTAGAACCGGTGTAGTTTGTGACTTTTGACCACCCATAATCCAGCTATAGGACTTTGTAGGTACAAAACGGCATATTTTTTGGGGGTATATATATTCGGACCAAGAAGAGGCATGAGAACCGCAAATATATCAAATCAATAGTGTTGACTTAAGCTTTCAAATGGTGTCCAAGCCGTCAGGATCAGACATACACACGGCTCAGTATAGCCGAAAAACTGAAAAACTAAACTTTGAAAATTTTGGTTTTTCGACAATTACTCAACATTTCAACGTACGAATTGTGCCAATAACTTAGCGTTTGTATAAGGACTCAAGACGAATCTAACGATGTATACCTCATATCCGGGAAAATTCAAATTTTTAGGTTATAGGCTTCATAAATATGATAAAATCTATTTTCTGTGGGAAAAACGGTTTCGAAAGCTAAATAATTCCTGTACCTAATAGCTTCAGTTATCATACTTGACCTTAGATCCATCAGATACTACTGGTCAATACGTTTCAAACTCATGTTTACTGATCAAAATCGGTTAAGCCGTTTAGAGAAGTTATTAAGATACAAAAGTATAATCCAATTAACGATTATTCCCCAAATGGTTTATGAGTTGTAGTGGTTACGACGCTAAATTTGATATGGCAACGGGCAATCCGACTTCATTTACCGGCCATCTCAATATATTTTTTTTTCAATCTATTTCGAATAGAAAAAAATCTAATGTACATTCGATGGACACTAGATGATTTGGGAGATAATGCAAAAAAGGTGACCATTTATAAAGCTTGACGTGTAATAGAGGAACATTGCATTCAACTTCATACATTTAATTTATAAATAACTTTGAAAAACTCCTTATACAAGAATAAAAAACCGCTAAACGCCGTAAAAATGAGTGGCGCATAAAATATTCCAGCTACAAAAGATCTGATATGAATGTTGCGTGGCGCGAAAATGGATTTTCATTTGATGCAAAACAAAATTCTAGTTTTATTTTAAAAGATTTTTCCATAATATTTGCTAAATTTGAAGTAAACGCGCCACAAAAGAGTTTCAAAATTCAAACTGTATCAAAGTTACTCTTTTGTGGCGCGTTTACTTCAAATTTAGCAGATATTATGGAAAAATCTTTTAAAATAAAACTAGAATTTTGTTTTGCATCAAATGAAAATCCATTTTCGCGCCACGTAACATTCATATCAGATCTTTTGTAGCTGGAATATTTTATGCGCCACTCATTTTTACGGCGTTTAGCGGTTTTTTATTTTTGTATATTATTGCCCTGATGTATTCTCTGCTTGGATCTTCCACAAATTAATAATACACAATAAATAACTTTTTATTAAGTTCCCGTCTTAAATCAATTATTTATCAAATACACTATATATCAATCATATTTAATGAATATCTCAACATATTCCCGAAGCAATGTCAAATATTTAAAATTGTCACTGATTGTCAGTGTCTGACTGACAATATATGCTGACAATATTATATTCGGCTGAGTGCGTTGTAAGACAAAGATATATTTGGAAAATATTACCACGGCATTGTGTTCATTTTTTTCGAATCCTGAAAAAACCAATAAATATTTTTGAAAAATTTAAACGCAGAATGAAGGACTAAATTATTACCGAGGGCCGAAAGCCCCTTAGAATAAATAAAAAGTTTATTTTGAATGATATATTTGAAATTAAAAATCACACTAAATTTTCTCTTAGTTTTTCACCCCTGTAACTTATTAAAATAAACATTATAGAAGTTCTCAGGGACTTTTGGCCCTCGCTAATAACGTAATCTTTATTTCTGCGTTTAAATTTTTCAAAAATACTTTTTAGTTTTCTCAGGATTCGAAAAAATGAATCCCCATTTGAATAGCATTGCAGCCGAAAATACATACCGATCCTCTTAATGATGTTGCTTCCTACGTTAGGCGCGTCGTTATTGCTGACAAGCTTAGGCGCGTGGTCTACGATCGTAGACCAATAGTTTTTTGTCGTATAATACCGGATTTTGGCAAAATTAACAAATTAGTGGTTAATAACATGTTTATTTATGTTCGCACTTTGATATTAGATATGTTTTTTTCCTTGGCTTTTGTCATTTTGACAGTGGTAAAATTAAAAACCAAGTCATGATTTTTTGGGTCTTTATTCGCAAGTAAATGAAAATGGTCACAAAAATAAGCTCGATTTAGTAAAAAACACAAAATATTTTTTATCTTTGAACTTATAGAATGACCAATAGGGATAAATAATAAAGAATAGAACTAAAAAGTAAAAAAGAACAAAACTATTAAATGGTCAAAGTGGCACAATTTTAGTCCGTCAAACATTCAGTGCAAATATCCCCAAAATGATCCTTAAATGCAAATGTGTCACATCTTTGGCACGCCCTTCTTGTTGACATATTGCAAATTCATGCACAAATACAACTTCGTCCCACGTAATTTGTTGGAATATTAGGGGAAGGGGGTACGACTTCTTGAACTCCGAGCAGTACGCGAGCTCGTCGTCTAAGTTCTCTTAGCAGGGAAGGCATAGTTGATCCATATTCAATTTGCTGTTTGATTAGTTCCCATGCTAAGTTTTCAATGAAGTCGCTTCTTGAAACATTTTCATTTATGTTATTAGCTTTATATACACAGCAGGCTACATATTAGCTTTATATATACAACTACAAACTGGAACGCGCTTAGTCGCGTGGTCTACGGTTGTAGACCAGTGCTCTTTGAATAATGTTAAAAAAATAATGCAAACAGATCGGCGGCGTTTAGCAAACTGAAGAGTAAGTTGGAAGTATTAGTGACAGCTACTAAGCGGGATAGGGGCGTATGTGCAGTTTTATGCAATTGGCGACCACTTAAAGGAGAGTGGTCTACGATTGTAGACCACGCGCCTAACGGAGGGTTAAATCAAGTCGTTATAATACATCATATTCTATAGACATAAGTGCCAGTTCTACTAGCCGTTCTTGGGACATAGTGGATCTTAAGTAGTTTTTAATTAACTTAAGTTTAGAAAAGCGTCTTTCTCCAGATGCAACACTTACTGGAAGAGAAAGAAGAATTCTTAGAGCTACACAAATGTTTGGAAAGTTCTCACTTAAAGAATGTGATGAAATAAATTTCAAAATGTCCTTTGGTTTATCTCCACAATCGTCGGGTAGAACTGTTTTCAGCAGTAAGAGTTCCTGATACATCTGGTGTCCTTCAACATCACGGTGCCCTCCATCAGTTAGAGATATCTGCAGGTCTGCACATTTAGTCATTACTAGGGAGCGGATTTATATGCGAGCATTTTTTATGAAATATGCGCATACATATGCAGTAAAAAATTACGAAATATGCGCAAGATATGTACAACAATTTCAAAACATGCGCATTTTGAGAAACCACATATTTATCTACAATAAAAAAAATGTATCGATTTTCCACTATCTTCTTGATTTTTTTTATGGTAGGTATGTATCATTGTAAATTAGAGGTGCGTAAGGTTTTCTCAATGTACTTTCATCGGGAACACTTTTCTTGGAATATATTTTCAAAAAACTTTTAAACATAGGATTTTCCAGTTTTTTTAAAGGTATGTTTGCACAAATCATCGCCTCGCATAAATCCGAATTAAATTTATATTGTTCCTTAGATGAAGTCATCAACGGTTGACTTCAAGTCAATGGGTAACTGATAAACTTTCGATTAGCTCATCGTCTTGCATTTTCACTTACTTATGTAGTTCTGTCCCGACGTGTTATGTAACCGAAAATTTTCGCTAAGATGGCATCTACGACACTAACAAATATTTTTTCAAACTGTTTAAAATTAAAATGTTGAGGAAGCAGCCAAATATTACTTAATAAAGAAAAAAGAGGAAGAAAAAATCTTAAACTCACCATTTTCCTACATGCTTTGCAGAATAATTTCCCATTGGTGTAAAGACGTTGCGGATAGGTTCTGATCCGGGAATAAACAAGGCTAGAATCTTTCGGCATATTGCATTATTCACAATAAGAAGTACTTTTACATAAAAACTAAACATTCGCATTGTCCGACTAAAGGTACCTAATTTTATTGATTTACGGGATCTGATTTAAATCGTATTTAAATTTCCGTTAGGGAATTGTAAAACGATGTTTCGAGGTGTAAATATTCTCTTAACAATAGGGTATTTAACATACTACAATCATTTTATGACGGCGTACTATACGCACTTTATGGGTAAAGATCGGGTGTTTTCTAAGAAAAACCGAAAAGGTAGTGTTTCGGTATTAAATTTTTTCATTTGGACAAAAATGTTTTTATACAGCACGTTTCTTTAAAAATATGCAAAATTTGGCAAAGTTCTCAAATATGCGAAATATGTAAGCAATATGCATTTAGCATAAAATCCGCTCCCTAGTCATTACAGTATTAATGTCTTCTCTTTTCAGTTTGTAAAGAAATCCAAACGTGTCATTGTGGGTGGATAACTGAGAAAATCTCTCTTCAAGTGATGCGATTGTTGTGTCCAAAATGTAGAGGTAAAATTTACTTCTGAAGTTTTTTTTTGGATCCACAACTGCTTCATCTCGTACCTCATAATCAAATTGGTGCTTGACTCTCCAGTCGAACTTGTTGTTCAGAATCAGAAGGAAAGGATAGTTTAACTTCAAGGCTTTCTGCTACTTCTCGGGCATCAACAAGCATTTCTTTAAACCCCTTGTCGCTACTTATTACTTTAAAGTAGGACTTTACAGAAGCTATCAGTTCCATAGCGGCTGCAATATCAAAATCTTCTTCTTGTAGCAGTTTGTGTATAGCCATTGTTGTTATTATTAAAAATGTAATTTGATTAACCCCATTATTTCCAAAGTAAAAGTGTCCAAGATAAGTAAAAGGAAAATGCACCACACGTTGTTTGTTCAGAGCTGTGGATCATCAACTTAGTGGATCGCCCGCTGTTGGTGGTCGACAAAGCTGAGGAGCCGCGAAAGCAAGGGCGCCTCCGACGCCCTTACATTCGCGGCGCCCCGGGCAAGCGCCCGGTTTGCCCGGCCCTTAAGCCGGGCCTGAACCCAGACATCCAAAGTAAAAGTTTTCCTCCAACACCAAATTGTTCTATATGGTCCACATATTGTTCAGTAAAAAGTTACACCATTTTGAGCGTCCGGTTTGCGAGGGAGATGGGGGAGAATTCGGTAAATTAGTTGTTTTTTTTACGTTATTCGTCCATATTTCTAAAACTATGCTTTAGCGTAAACAATGTTCTATATAAAAATGTTTTACATAAAATGCAAAACAAAAAAGGATCAACACATAATTTTTATAAAATCAACGGTTCCAGAGTTACGGAGGGTGAAAAGTGGAGGTTTTCGATACTTTTAATATTTTTTGGGTAACTGATGATGATTTTGGGTAGTCAGGTTGACGTTTATTCAAGGGCTTATTACTAACATACCATCGGTCACTGAAGTATCAAATTTTATTTACAAATCACAATCCTGTTAAAGAAATTTTCTTTCATCAGTAATAATTTTATAAATTACCCAAAAATATATAAAAAGTATCGAAAATCTCCACTTTTCACCATCCGTAACTCTGGAACCGTTGATTTTATAACAATTATGTATACCCTATTCCACGAACATACGCCTGTTTTGGAATAATTCGACAACGAATATTTTACTGTGCAAAATAAGAAGAACGAAAGTAAATTGCAAATTACATTGTTGTTTATTGGAATAATTATTAGCGTCATTTACTTACGTACTTCTTATGTTGCACAGTAAAATATTCGTTGTCGAAGTAATCCAAAATAGGCGTATGTTCGTGGAATGGCCCATATAGGATCTTTTTTGGATAAAATTTTATGTAGAACATTTTTGTATAGAACGTAATTTTCGCTAAGGCATAGTTTTAGAAATATTGACGAAAAACTTAAAAAAAACTACCAATTTACCGACTTCTCCCCCATCTCCCTCTAAAGCCGGCGAAGTTACACCATCGAAATGGTGTAACTTTTTACTGAACAATATGTGGATCATATAGAACAATTTGGTGTTGGAGTTTTTGAACACCTTTCTAGCCAAACAACAACGGTTATTATTTTTCAATAGATAGATTTTTGAGAAAGCACTTGATGTCTGGTCGGGGATTTGGATTCCCAATTTTGTTAATTGAAATGGTAGTTTTTCAATCCTTTGATGGGATGTGCTGGGAATTCTTTTATTGAGGTCTCCGTTGGTGTGCCGGAAATTTGGGACACGTGAAGATTTTTGTTTGGAAAAACCTCAAAAGATTAATTTGATGTTTGTTAATGGCCAGGCTGAGAGTTGTTTAATGGACCCTTTTGTATGTTAAAGGGTGTTCCGGTAGTACAATAATTGTATGTGTTTATCGATCCTGGGGCTTTGAAGAAGTTGTAATAGAAGTAATTGACGTTTAACCATTTGACATTTTGACAAAAAGAAAGATTTCAGTGTGTTTATCCAGGCAAATGATTTGTTATTGAAGGAAATAAGGACGGTAACAGATTTTATTTTATGGGAGAAAAAAGCAAGAAGCAACAAGGTACAATTTAGATTGGGTTAAATGGGTCAAAAAAGGCGACTAAAATAACAAGTTTTTATATTTATGTGAACGAAACAGCTGGTTCTGGTTTATTTTTTTTTAATTAATTACTTACTTTTGCTCTTATAAACTGTTGAAATCAAAACTAATATTTGCATTTAAAAGGATTTAAATTTATGTTGACATTACATTCTCTATAGTTATCTAGTGTTTTATTTGAACTGTCATGACTCATGCTCTAAATCAAACCAACTAATAAAAAAAAATTCTAACTGAGAAATAGCTGTGGTATGGTCAATAAACCTCTAAATACGAAAAAACCGAGGAGTGCTATTATTTAAACAGGTGCGTTTTTAAGAAAGGAGTGAATTAGTCCCTATGCGTAGGGTGCATTAGGGTGAGTTCTATGCACTTTTGGTACAAACACGTCTACAGAAAAATTGTTCCAGGTTAAATTTACTATCGAAATATCACCTTTTAAAGTCAAAAGTATTTTTTTTACAAAAAAGTATTAAAATAAAATTTGTTTTATGCCCCATAACTTTTTTCCACGGGTATATAGGTATAGGTATTGCTTCACAGAGAAAAATTTCTATCCTTTCTCTTTTAAATGACAGAAGATTTATAATTTCCGAAACATGATTTTTCAAAGTTCGTCCCTCACAGCATTTTTGGGTCATTTCCCTATTATTTCGCAAACATTGTTCTCTAACTTTTTTTTCTACGCAGTTTTAGGTATATGCAATGGTACATTTATTAGGAGAAGTCAATTGCCTTTAGAATGGTTTATTTGAGAAGGTTGTTTGACAATATTTAATCAAGATAGTGTTTTTCAAAGTTTTATTCTGTTAACAATTTTTGATGTTTTACGATTATTTTTAAATTTCTCATTATAACTTTTTTTCTTCTACATTTAGGTATATAAATATTGCTTAATACAGAAGCAAGCTTATTTCTTTATTTGAAAATGGTGTATTATAAAAAATGCTAGAACTATTTTTAAACAAGATATACTTTTTCAAAAGTGTGACATATACACATGCAATATGTCACTCTAAGTTGGAGCCATATGGAAAAGTTTTTATTATTAATTTTATGAAAAAAAAATATTCTTCATAAAATTCTTTGCATAGCCTAAAAGCTAAGATGTAATAATCAGATATCAAATTTTATCAATGGTATACGAGGTACGTTAAGAAATATGAATTTCGATCAAAAGTACCTTCATATTTCACAATGTGGAAAAGTGTTACATATTAAAAATAGTATATTAAGTATGGAGAACGGTAAGGGTTTTATACCGATCGAAGACAATTGTTTGGAGATGGAGCGGAGCGACGACTCAAATTATTGTCTGAGATCGGTTACCCTTAACGTTCGACATGCTTATAACGTTTTTTGCACGATTGATACCATTATAAATTATAAAATTAAACATTTTCGTCATATTGACTAGTTTCATTCATTTTATCAAGATAGATACTTTTGTTGTTAGGTAGTAACTAGGGTGCATAACAACAATGGAGAATTGAGTTTTTATTTAGTTGTCAATAATTTTAAGTACAATTTTGATTATTATAAATTAAAATATGAGCGAAAGTAATTTGAAGAAATTGAACGGGCTTGGGAAGAAGGGTGTTCCGCAATTATTCCCGAAAGATCCAAAATCCGTTATCAAAATACCTACCAAAGTTTTAAAAAATGGTGCGAAGGCAAGAATTTAAGAATCGAAGAAAAGACTCTATTGGCTTATTTCGTTCAAAGACATATGCAGTTGAAAGCTCCTGGAAGCCTCTGGGCAGAATATTCAATGATTAAATCCACTGTTTTTCTTTATTCTTTCAAAAAATAAATTAAAATTAAGAGATTTTTTTAACTCGACGGTAAGTGAATTACTTACCGTCGAGTTGGAGTACTTACCGTCGAGTTGGATTACTTACCGTCGAGTTGCTAGTAAATGTCACCTACTGACGTGAAATCTGTCACGGTAAACAGTCAAAAATGATCAATCGTGCAAAAAAGTTATTTGGAATTAAAAATTATTTTCCAATATGCAATTATATTCTTATAATTGAAAAAAAAATCAAATTTTTTTCTCAAATTGCAGATACCTTGGGAGATCCTACGGATATCTTATTTAAAAATAGTCCTAGAACTTTTTACAATATGTACACCATTTTAAAATACCTAAAGAAAATAAGCTTCCTCTTGTAATCAGAAATGTATGTACATGTAGAAGAAAAAAAGTTATAATGAGAAATATAAAAATATTCGTAAAATAATCAAAAATCATTAAAAGTATAAAATTTTAAAAAAGCATAACTTAAAAATAGTCGTACAACCTTATAATAATAGACAATTTTACTGGTAATTGACTTCTCTTCTCTCTTCCTAATCAATGTACCATTGCATATACCTAGAAAGGCGTATAAAAAAGTTACAGAACAGTGTTTGCGAAATAATGGGGAAAATGGCCCAAAAATGTGAGCGGCGAAATTTGAAAAATCATATTTTGGAAACTCCTTATACCTATATCCTTATACCTATATCCCGGTGGAAAAAGTTATGGGACAAACAACCAATTGCTTTCTTTCGTGTTATTTTTAATATGTATTTTCTAAAAAAAATATTTTTTACTTTAAAAGGTATTTCGATAATAAATTTAATCTGAAACATTTTTTTTGTAGACGCGTTTGTACCAAAAGTGTATACACCTCACCCTAATGCACCCTGTGCTTATAGACTAATTCACCCGTTTCTCAAAAAAGCAACCCTTTAAATGGTAGCACTCCGCGGCTTTTTCATATTTAGAGGTCCATTGACCATATGAAACAATAAAACCCCGTTAACTTTGTAGATCCTTTTTACAGTACATAATCAATAGCCTAATAATTACGTTGCTTTTGTTTACCGGAGACAACACAAGAACTTAAAACAAATTATACTGTTTTTTATTTTGTTAAAAAAATAAATTTGTTCCTTATCGCTCTTTTATAATTTTTTTAATAATCTCTGTTTTAGGGCCTCTATGCAAAGGATAAAAGATTGGGTGGTTTGGCTGTTTTTAATATAGAACAAGATGATTACAAAGGAGTCTGTGGAGCAAAATTAGTTCTATTGAAGGGGTTACTTAAGGGTTTCGGGTTTTCGGATAGTTCGTTTATTAGAAAAAAAACGTATTTAAATAAATTTATTGGTACATAGATTTCATTTTTTTCATGGTCCTATAATTTTTCCCAAAAAATAAATCCAGTCGCGGGAAAGAAGGAGATCACCCGATAGTGTAGCATTCATCATGGTGCCCTCCTTAAAATCCCCTTAAACCCCATTAAAAATTACCTTAACTACGCCTATGCCTCTCGATTTAACGTGCGGCAACATAAATTCGAACAGCGAAGAGGGGGCGATACGCCAACGTTAAAGGGCTATTACATCTTCCTAAATTTAGTGTCCGATATTTAGAACGTTCTGAATTCAGGATAGTGTAATCGCATTTAGTCAGTTAGCATCCTAATTAGGATGGTTTTCGACATTCTAAATGGCTAAATAGTCGGGACTATAACGTCGCCCCCGTTAGCGAAATTATTCCGACTCGATTTTTTTGCACAAACTTTCTCAAAAACAGGTCCGTATAACAAATCCACAGGGTGCCAGGCGATGCAGTGGTCGAACAATTGTTTAAACAATTTTTCTATACAAATTCACAAAAATAATTGTTTCATTTCGAACAAATTTTTTAGATAACTTGGGTCATTCTGAACAAAAAAGGTTTCTAGTCATTTTTCTCTAAAATTGATTATTGTCGAGATATACGCGATTTAATATTTGAAAAATGCAAAATGCGAAAATGGCTATTTTTAAGGCTTAATAACTTGATTAAAAATGATCATTATGAAAGTAAAAAGTGACCAAATCAAAGACTAAAACACCCTCTTTCAAGATCCTGAAACTTTAGTCATTATTTTATTATGAAGCTGTTACTTTTAATTACATATTAACAATTAGCGCTATAGGCTGTATCGTCTCCCCGGTTAGCGAAATTATTTCGATTAGATTTTTGAAGTTATACTTCTTTACGATCGAGAGTGAAATTTTATAATACCGGGCGCATGCGCACACAGACAGTATGTAGTTCGTTGCTGATCTTTCAAGATATGTATGTATCAGCGCTGTCAGCGCCAATAAGTCGTTAAAAGGATATATTAGTGTTTTTAGTAAATGTATTATTTATTATAATTTTTGTGTCTTTGGATTTGTCTTCCTCGGGAATAATATATTTTATAATAATAGTAAGTATATTTAAAGTATTTTTGTATACTTCACTTGGTCTATTAAATTTGTCAGTATGTATGAGAAATCTTGTAACCTGTCAAAGCAAAGGGAATATAGCTCAGTGGTCGAGCGTGTGACCGGAGATCGAGAAATCCCGGACGATTCATATTCTTTTTTTTTATTTTTGGTATTGTTTTAATAAATTTTTTTTTAAAAGTGGTAGGTAAGAAAGTTAGTTTAATATTTAAATAAAATACAAATAACCTGTTAAGTATATTTATTTCTTTGAAATTATATAATAAAAGTATAACTTCTTACGTGCGTACAAAGTACACACACATTCTTTTTTTTTTGCACAAACTTTAACTTCAAGTATTACGTACCGCAATTTTTGAAGATTTTTGAGTAAATTTGTGCAAAAAAGTCGAATCGGAATAATTTCGTACGGGGGTGACGCCACAGCGCCGTCTAAAATCGGATGGGTGTACAATCACAGAACATCTGATACAATACTTTACCTTTTGTCCCCACAACGATAAATATGTCACCGTAATCCACTCGACACCTCCGTCACTTAAGCTGGTTGTTCAAATCTTATAGGAAAAGCTTTTGTTTTTTTACCTGCTTTTAAAAGTTTTACCTAAATAAAACCGAACCCCTGTGGTTTTAACACTTGGTTTTCAAACCCTGTCTCTGTGCTGTCTTTTATAATTTACGATCCTAAATTTAGGATAGTGTAATCGCGAGCTTCAGTGACTGAATTTAGTGTCCTAAATCGTATCCTGAATGTAATAGCCTCTTTAGCGAAGCTAACGTTGAAATGAGTTAGTTGGTCAGAAACCTCAGTCAAGACAGACACGTCACATACTGAGATTTATTCTCATTTATTTATTAAGTGGCGGAATTGGAACCAAAATTAGGATGGGAACGAAACATATCGCTGGTACCCAAGGCCGCCGAGAGAGATGAGCAGGCCCCGGTAAAAAGTGAAGAGCGGGCCCCCGGCAAAAAGTGAAGAGTGAAAAAAATTGTTTAATTTTTATAGAAATAAAATTATTAAAAATAAATTATAAGAAACATTTCAAATATAAGTTTTATTAAATTTTGATAATATTTATAATAGTGAAAATATTTATAATACAGGTGTTTTTCGAGTATTTTGATCGGCAAAAATGTCTCTAATTTTAGAAAAATCGCATGATTTTGCCAAATCATTCTAAATTCACAAAGTTAATAGGCAGCTAACCGATCCTGTTTCATTGTAGCCTAATGTTCCTGTTCATTACCTAATAGCATTTTTTATGCGAAAAAGAAAACTAAAAGATCTTTCTGCTTCTGCGACTGTCGCCTGTAATGTGCAAAATATGTTTAACACAATAACGATTCAAATTTGAGATGTTTAATTTTGTTAAGCAAATCTTTTGTAGAAAGTTGAGATTTACCAATCAATATTATCCGTGTATATCGCTCCCAGATAAAAAAATTTCTTCTATCAATTCTTCACTGATGTCTTCTTTATAAAACTCGTGCAATACATATTAAGTAGATATATCATTTTCTTTTAATATTGTCTTCATCTTCATCTCGGAATATCCATAAAATTTTAAATAGCGAATGAATTTTATTTTCCTAATTAAATCTTCTGGTTAAATTGCTTAAATATGACAATATTAAATATTTCCCAGGGAAATATTGCGTCGGGCTCAAAATTATCAGTCGCATCGTTACTAGGCCCAGACAAATCATCAAAAATCCCACGAGAGCTTCTTGCGCCGTTTTTCTTTATTTGCTGTAAATACTGGATTTATTCCATAATTGCCGGTAACTAATTTAGATTTTTCTGATTTTTTGCAAATCTTCTAGAAGCCCTGATATATTTTTAATCTTCATATCCGTACCATAGTTTTATCTGACTACACTATAGTACTTGACTCCTGTGACTTATTGCTATTAAAATTTTAAACCAAATCGATTAAAGATCATCATATTAAATATAGCTGAGTATTTATTAAATGCATTATGGGCATAAAGTGAAGAGCAAAAAAAAAACGGGAAAAATTACGTCTTTGGTCTGGTCGACGCCGGGCCCCTTACATCGCCGGGCTCCGGTAAAATGTACCTCTCGGTGGCCCTGCTGGTACCTATGATTAATGTGATTCCTAATATATGTCCAGTGAAAACAATAACTCTTTGATTGGCGATTACAACTTTTTTATTTGTGTGTCCGCGAATATTATAACTCCCACAATATATATATATATATATATATTTATTTTTAGCATCTTATGACGTCCCCCCATGTTAAACCGTAGTCTCTCGTGGCTTCCAGGTCTTCGTGAACTCCGATATACGGTTGCCACGAGGACTTTCCCTAAAATGTATCGCAAATGAAAGGTACCACTTCCTACAATGCTTACACAAAATATTGGCCGGACGTCCTCAGTCACGTTATCTGTATAATAATATACACATTACTTGGAGCAATTGCCGTCAGGCGCGCCATGTTCGCTTGCTGTATATCTAAAATCACTTTAACGGTTTTGATGGCATCCAAATATATATTTATTCAGTTTGCGGTTGTAGTGGTCTCCGTATATTTGAGTTTATGTCCTCATGGCTTCCACTGCGCTGTTGTCACCTCAAATGTTGGAATTTAGACTTCCGATATTTTTATAATTGATTATTGTAGTATGTTGAAAAAAATATTGTTGTGATATATTAATGATATTTTTTTGTGTAATTAACAATGTATTTTTTTTCACTGCAAAAATAAAAAATTAAAAAGTATGTTCATTAAAATTGATGAATTTATCATAACCAGTTGCCGAATCTGCTGGTCTAATTGCTCAATTGTAACATATTATAGAAGTGTTAAAATTGAATTCTTAATTTTTTATTACAAAACTTTTACCTCGACAGCGTAGGGTACAAGAGGACGGCTTAAGTAAAGTAAGTACAAAATTTTTAATAATATAATTTGTTCAACTAATAGGTGCAAAGGTGTCTGGAAAATAATAAAAATGTTTAAAACATTGCTTACTTATTTCATACACTCAATGTATTTTTTTATGTAAGGATATAGAAAATAATATTTTGAAAATTATTTAAAATATAGTAGTAAGTCTTAAATTTCACATTACATAAAGTAGTTAAGTCTGCTAGTCTACAAAATTAAAAACAAATAGAATACATACTTAAAAAAATTAAAGCACTCATGCCATACCAAACGAACTACATTCTTACATATTTTAAAAAGAAAAATCTTTAATTTTGCCCAACCCGACTAAACTATCAGCAGGTAAAAAGTCTGCAGTATGCGGGGGCCCTACTGTTGAAATAGATTAGAAAATTAAAATAAACTTATCTACCATTATGAAATTCTAATTTGACACAAAAAACTGTATTCTGGATTAAGAACAAGTGTGTAGAATACTCTCGTGAATTAAGAAGCGTTTCTACTGTAGGGTGACCATATCATAAATTTGAAAAAAACGGGACACATCCAAGCAGCAGTAGCGCACCTATAATTTTTCTCTGGGGGGAAGGGGGTTGGCTTGGGCGTCGAAATTTTTTTCTATATTTTGTGAAAGACAAGTTACATTTTCCTGCTATTATTTATATATTTTTCATATGCCCTGGGGGGAAGGGGGTTTAACTCCCAAACCCCCCCCCGGGTGCGCTACTGCCAAGAAGGGTTTGGAGCGATAATACACAAACAGGGATGCGAAACGCAGAAAACTATAAAACTACGCTAGAATGACGTGGATAAACAACCAATTTGTCAAAACAAAACAGGGAAGAATAAAAAATAGCGAGAAACACAGCAAACTCAACAAATAAAAAGAAGAAAAATGACGGGTTTCGCTGGAGGACATTAAAAAAGACAGAAAACCATCAAATATAACAATTTACAAAAAAGTCAGATAAAAAATACGTCCAGCATTAAAACAAGAGTACTAAAAAACTAAAAAAAAAGAGAAACCCTGTTTGAAGACAAACAGATCAGCAGAATATGAGAAGAATATTACGAAAAAATGCTATTCGGTATGAAGGAAACAGATGAAGAAGAACAAGATAACAACGAAGTAGAAATTTTCACAGAAGAAAACGTACAAAAACAAATATTAAAAACATAGAAAACGGAAAAGCAGCAGAAGAAAATGAAATAACAGTGGAAAAAAATACAGAGGAAGAGAATTACATAAGGAAATAAACCAGCTAATACAACAAAAAATATGAACAAAACAGACTACCAGCCGATTGGAACGCAGATATTATAGTAGGTACCTATATACAGTAAAACCCCGCAAATCCTAACTAATTGGGGGGACAGCCTGTTCGGATTCCGAAAAGGTCGGATTATCCGAAAGTTAGCCTAACTAATAATTGAAAGTTTACTTTGTCGTTGATTTTGAATCGCTGTGCCTGTCTCTCTCCCTCTTCCACCCATCTCAGATTGATGTCACTGATGCAGAGCCAGTGTCATCATTTGTGCTTAGTCGTTAACTCCATGGCTTGATTTCTAATTTGAATAAGCTCCATTTTTCCCCGTTCCCCTATACAAGATGGATCAGAAAACTAAGAAGAAAGTGTAATTACAGAATGGATTGAAGCTGACGACAAAGGGAGCGAAGAATTTACGGATGAATACATTGTAGACTTGGTTCAACCTCAAGGCAACCCTAATGACTAATGAAGATGAAGAAAGCGAGGAAGAAGTTTCCCTGTCATATTGAGTGTCACACGCAGATGCCACTAAAGCTCTGGGTGTGGCTCTACGTTACGTGGAGCATAACTCTGCTGCATTACCAGTAGATGTAATGTTTATGTGTAAATAGAATTAGAATTAAACAATGGTTTCGAATTCACCTGTATAAGTTGCAAGTTGGGAGGGTCAGGTAGTAAAAAAGTTACGAATTGGCCGGTGTACATTTTGATTTGAAAAAGTTTGTCATTAAGAGTTACGAGTTGGCGCGTGTCCATTGGAAGAAGGAGAATGTCACGGTTAAAGAATTTAAAGGACTGGTTTAGATGCAGTTCTATAGAACTCTTTAGAGCAGAGGTGGATAGATTAAAGATAGTGATGATGATATCCAACCTCCGATTAGGAGACGGCACTTGAAGAAGAAGAAGATATTAGATTTTACTGATTATGCCGCCCCCTTGTGATGCCGCTTGATGCGGCTGCCTCACCGCATCATAGAACGGCACGGCCCTGAAAATTACAGTCTTTTCGTTTAAGTCGCTACAGGTAAAAATAAGTAATTAAATATCTTATATCAGATAGAGTATTCATTTTTAGTAGATGAACAAAGGTTTAAAATGGCAGTTTTTGAATTTTGGTACGATTATTTGTTGCTTCGGAAGTTGCAAAAATAAACTTTTGCAAAAATAAACTTAAGACTGATATTACATGAAAAATTGGGTCAAACAGTCCATGTTCAGTCCAGATATAACAAAAAATTTCAAGGTGATTCGTCAATTAGTTTACATTTTATTCAATTTGTTTAATAAAAAATCCTTTTCTTTGCAATGATAAAGCATGCTTTTCTTCATAAAATAATAATTATACAGCAATTTTGTGGAAACTACATGAAAGAAGAATACTTATGTTTTCAAAGTTTTTAAAAAAATAATAAAAACTCATTTTTATCATTCCGAAAATATTTTAGTAAAGTAGAGTCATTTTTGGCTTATAAACAATTTGAATAACTTTGTTAGTATTGACTGCAAACTAAATTAATCGACTAAGGGATGGAAAAAACCTACCGTTTATAACCTAAACCCAGTTTTTTTAATTCGAAACAACCGGTTTTACCGGTTGTTTTTTTGTCCCGGTTATAACCGGTTTTTTTCTTTTTAAAGTAATAACCATTGAAAAACCGAATAAGTTGCCTGTGGAAAAAAATTAATTTAGAGAAAAATGAAGAAATTTCTATATATTTTCGATCTTAATCATATAATATTATAAATAATAAATGCGAAGTAATTAACCCAAACAACCATAATTCAACTTTTATTTACTAATAGAGAACTGGACGAAAGTGTCACATCAGCTTTTATGAAACAATTTTGAGAATAGTTATTTAGATTAATAAATATTTCAAAGACTGGTGAAATGGTGCATGTGATGATAATATTTACATAAAAGTATGTGATCTGCTTGAAATCGATATTCCAACCATCATCAGCTAAAAAATTGTTTATACTTGAGTACTTGAGACTTGAGACTCTTGTATAATGTGAATACCGAAATACGATTAGGAATCGCCATTATGTAATTTTTAAACAATAAATAATTCTTATGAAATAAATGGTAGGTATTATACAAACGTATTAAAAAATATTACCTAATGAAATTTTTTGATGACAATAGAGAAGTAAATACTGAATTGGTTTATCGAATTTATTTTGTAAAATACCTATAAGTCATTTGGACATTTTTTAAAACTTGATAGATCCAAGGGACATTTTGATAGATCGATAGGATCATCACTTTTGGGAATATCCCAATTATTGACAACGCAATATACGCCGACGCCGTCTACAACGAGCGACGAATCAGAGATTGGGGTACTCTGGCCCATTTTTAGGGTAACTTGAAAGCGCCTGGGAAAATTTTTATAGGTTGAATTGGTTGGGGAATTTTTCGGGAGGAAAATTGAGGAAACTAAATTTCGGGAGGAAACTAAATAAATGTAACATTATAACTTATTGAGTATTTGCTTTTGATTAAAAAAAACCGAAAACCTGTTTTTGGAACAACCGATTTTTTGACCGGTTATAACCGCCAGGTTAAACCGTAAGTTAAAAAAACCGGTATAACCAAAAACCGGTTTTTTGTTCAACAAGCACCATCCCTAGACTTTAGGATTTAAAAAGCTGGTACTTTTACATTATTATTATATTATCGGTTTATAACGTTCTTCGTCTTCCGATACCCGTTCGCCATTCCTCTCTGTCCGTACATTGATCTACTTGCAGACCTCTTTCATCCATGGCTTTGTTTATTCCTGCCTGCCAACTTTTCCTCGGTCTACCTCATCTTCTTCTATCTTGCAGTTTCCATTTTTGCCCTTGTTTTGGGATTCTGTCTTCATGCATTCTTTATACGTGACCAAACCATCGTAGTTGTATTTCGTTGGTTTCGTCATTTATTGTATGTGTGACCTTCGTTATTTCTCGTATCCGTTCATTGGTGACATGTTCTCTTCTTGATCTTCCTGCAGCCCTTCTCCAGAAATCCATTTCGGTGACCACTAACATTCGTTTTGATTTTTCCTTCATATGCCATACTTCGCAGCTGTATGTTATAATGCTTTTCACTACGGCGTTATAGATCTTTTTCTTGTTTTGGTTGTTTACCTGCTTGTCCCAGAGTACTGAGTTTAGGAGCCTAATTGCTTTCCTGCCCTGAGTGTTTCGTTCTTTAACGGCTCCGTCTAGTGTTCCATCATTCGTGATTTTCATATTCATACCCAGGTATTTATATTCGTTACATTTACTGATTGTTTGTTTCTCCTCCTTCTATAGTCGAGGAAATGAAGCATTTTGACTCGCAATTTTTTCGTCCAGCATGGATTTACTTGAAATTTTCACAGAAGGTAGGGCGTAGGGAATAGGCCAAGGATCATTTTCTATATCATGCCGCTGTATGCTAAAAGCATCTCGGGGACGGGAAATTTTTATTGCATTTTAACCATGTAAATCGATGTAAAAAGTAATTCTAAGAAAGAAATGTTTTTTACATTTTCTTCGTAAAACTAATATTTTCGAGTTATTCGCGCTTGAAAGTAACAGTTTTTCGACGAAAAAATCGACTTTTTTAGAGGGTTTTTTGAGAATACCTCGAAAAATATGCATTTTATCAAAAAATACTGTAGATATGAAAAATTTATCTTTTAGTAACACAAATTACCCCTGTAGTTATCACATTGTTTTCGATGTGTACTTTTACATAAATGTTAAAAAAAACTTTTACCTTGATTAATTACGGTCAAAGTTGGCACTTTTTTTTATTTAATTCACAGCTAGTTTCTTTATAACAATTAAGAAACCTAACTAGCGCTATTTTAAAGTTCAAGGTATGTATATAGTTTATGTGTAAAAGTTTGAGTAACTTGAACAGAGTTGTTAATATATCTTTAAAAATGACGTCCTAACGAAATCGACTCGTGGTCTGTGGAGCGGAATTATTAAAATCCGTGCACTCAAAAAATGAAATTAACTTTTCAAAGATATGTTGCGCTTAATATCTCCGGAGTTTGTTGATGGACTTTGATCATTATTTTTTTAATTTATATATACCTGTAGTTTTGTAGAGTATGTTATGTACACATATACCCACCTAACAATACAAAATGTTATGTATACATATACAAGTATATGTATACATATATAATTTCATAAAAATCGTTCAAGCGGTATCGGAGGATTATGGCAACTAACATTACGACAGGAGAATTTTATAGATGTAAATAAATAGATAACTATAAAAAATAGGGGTTGGTGGTAGAAAGGTGAAAATTAAGGGTTGTATATATTTTTAATGGTACATAATATAAAATGAAGGTAGACAATTTTCTCCAAAACAATAAAAAAGTGGCAGGGGGCAACCCCCCTTATAACTAACTATATGATAACTAACACTGTTACAGGAGAATTTTATGTACATAGAAGTAACTGTGAATTAAATAAGTAATAAAAGTGGCTAACTTTGCTCGTAATTAACCTAGGCGAAAAGTTTTTTTTTTGAAAATTCGTGTAAAAATATCAGCTTTTCAAATCCCAACGCAGATTTAGTCAATATGTTAATATGGTTATTAAAATTGTTTAGAAGCCAAAAATGATTCTACTTTCGTAAAATGTTTTCAGAATGCTAAAAATGACTTCTTATTGATTTTTTAAATAAGTTAAAAATATAAGCATTTTTCTTTCCTGTGGTTTCCACAGAATTGCTGTATGATTATAATTTTCTGAACAATAACATTGCAAAAAAAGCTCTTTGTGATAAAAAAATCGAATAAAATTTAAACTAATTGACAAATCGTCTTCAAATTTATTGTGCATTATGGACTGTTTGACTCAACATTTCATGCAATATCAAAGTCTTAATTTCATTTTTATAACAATTTTTTTATAAGTTATAACAATTTTTTTATTTTCGAAATTTAGTTTTATTTTGCAATTTCCGAAGTAACAAATAATCGGATCAAAATTTAAAAAATTTTAAACCTTTGCTTATCTACTAAAAGGTGAATAATCTAAATAAGATATTTACTTACCTTATTTTTACCTGTAGCGATTTAAACGAAAAACTGTCATATTTGACCCTTATTTGTTAATTACTAAAATTCTCGTCCGAACTGTGACGGGCATTGTTGTATTTATAATGTAATAGGTATAACTCCAAAAAACCCATTTGCAACCTGGCTGGTCAAGTGTCCCGACAAAAACCTTATTTTTCTGGACTATTGCAACTATGAGAAGAAAGAAAGAAACTTAAAAAAAAATGTTACAAAAAGAAGCAACCGAAGAAGGAAAAAGCAGTAGAAAGGAAATACAAAGAAAAAATATAGCGGTTAAAAAGCAAGCCAGGAAAGACAAAAGATACTATGTATATGATATGGTAAAAATGTCAGAAAAAGCTGCGCAAGAAAACGACCTGAAGATACAGTACAATATCATCCGAAATTTGACAGGGAAAACACTAAACAGTAATAAACAAATCAAAGATAAACAAGGAAATATAATTAAATCAGAACATAAAATAATACAAAGATGAAAACAACACTGCGAGGAAATATACTCCAAACACCAGATATAGACGAAGATAACGTAATACAGGAAATAAACATTAGAACAATTGAAATTACGAAAGAAGAAATACAAAACACACTGAATCAACTAAAAAAATGGCAAAGCCGCTGAAAGCGACAACCTACCGATAAATTTAATAAAGGCGGGCGCAAACAAATTAGTAGAAATGTTACACAAACTCAAGATATGGGCCGACCAGGAGCTCCCACAGAAATGGAACGAGGGTGTAACCATTAAGACACCAAAAAAGGGCGATTTAAATAAATGCGAGAATTGGCGAGCAATAACACTGCTAAGTGCCACATTCAAAATAATGTCAAATATCATATTGAATAGACTGAAGCCAGAAATAGACAAGAAACTAAGACTAAGAAGCAACCAAGAAGGCTTTCGCGCAAAACGCTCCATTATCGACCACATTTGTACTCTATCAGCACCTCTGTATCTTGTACCTGTACCGCTGTATCTCCTGTACTCTATAATTATCTTGGAACAAGCTAGTGAATGACAAAAAAATATAAACAATGTTTACTTTGACTTTGACTTTGAAAAGGCATTCGATATTATAAACAGAGAACAAATGTGGAAGATTCTAAAACTATATGGACTACCGATAAAATACATCAACTTAATCAGACTATTTGACAAGAAATATACAGCCAGACTAGAACATGCGGGAAAAATGGTAGTAGATGTAGTTATACAAAGCGGAGTTAAGCAAGGAGGTGTGCTATCCCCGACATTATTTCTAATAATAACGGACTGGATCATGCAGAAAGTAAGCAATAATAAAACAGGTATTAGATTGAAATTGCATGACTAGTTGGAGGATTTGTAGTTCCCAGATGACATTTTTCCCCTAACCGAACATAGCAGCCATAAGCAAAAGAAGCTTGCAAAATACTCCAGGGTAATGGGCCTGAAGATAAAGACAAAAAAAACAAAACTTAAAAAACAGCAACCAAGAAACTAAAATTAAAATACAAGGAAGACAAATACAGGAGGTAGATAACTTTACATATTATCTGGGATCAACCATGGAAAAAAAGGCGCTAGTAGATCAGATGTAGAAAAAAGGATAGTAAAGGCACAATATGCACTCATTATATATTCATAATGCATTAAGGAAAATCTTGAACACACGCGATATATCAGAATTAACCAAAATCAAAATATTTACAGGAAGAGACAGGAAGAAACAACTAGCAAAAAATTAAAAACCTTTATAAATAAATCGTTGAGGAAAATCCTAAAAATATACTGGCCAGATAAAATAAAAAACATAGATCTACGGAGAAGAACAAAACAAGAGAAAATAACAGTCACGATTAAAAATAGGAAATGGAAATGAATTACACGGACTCTGAGGAAGGATCGAAATAATATAACCAAACAAGCACTCGAATACCAACCAGACGAAAGAAGAAGAAGAGGAAGACCTGATAATAGCTGGAGAAGAACTGTAATAAGAGATCATGAAAGAATTGGCCTGAGATGGAGAGAAATCAAACAGAGAGCGAGAAACAGAGAGCAATGGAAAATACTTGTATAGCAAATTTCGAAAGAATAAAACAGATAAGGATGCGCGTGGAAGGGATTACAGGAAGAGAGAGAGAGAGAGAGAGAGAAACAGTACCGATTATTATCAAAATAAAATTTAATAATATACCTAACCTAACTTATCGAAAGGCTCATCAAACAATTATTAACTTTAAAAAATAAAAATTTGTCAAGGGTATATAGTGGTATTGTTAAGTATATTACAATATAACTTATTCCATCGAAATCTTCCGAAATCTATAATCTTCTTCCATCGAAATAAAATAGAAAATCTAAAAGTTTAGAAAATACATCATTCATAACTACACCCAAGAAATAAGTTTTTCTAACCTGATTTAAGAGTATAAAAAAACGAAAACAAACAATTTACAGCAAATCCTTATCGTATATCCGAGCAAAACCACCTAATTGGCAAAAGTTATAAATAGAATTTGTCTGGGTTCTACAACTAAATTTGCACTTAAACACGACCAAGGTTAAATATTTTACTTGATATTATAAGTACGTTGTTGCCAGTATAACGGATGCCAAAGCGAGCGCTAACTGTATGAAATTATTCTTGTTAATATACACGCTGTATATTGATCGGAAGTCACGAAGAGTCAAAACTATACAGAAGCCACGAGGGACGCAAATACAATATATATATATATATATATATATATATATATATATATATATATATATATATATATGTTGTGATCTTGATTATTGATATGAGATAATATTTTTATATGTCATTTAATTTAATCAATGCATTAATAATAATCTAATTAATTTACCAGATCACATATCAATATGTTTTTAATCTCAGGGCTATTTATAAAATTAATTACTTACATACGTGGCTTCTAAGTATTTCTTAATGGTTCCTAATCGGGATAGGAAAGAAAAGAGTAAAATAATAACACATATGGGTTACAATTGTAATCAAAATATTTTTTATTTTATTTAAATGGCAATCACTGCTTAATATTGGCTATATCTTATTATTCTTAAACATAACATTTACACATGGGAATCTTATTTCCTTTTGATTTCCAATTGAAAGTTTTTATTAACATTTAACTATTATGATTTATTAGCAACAATTCTATTTAAGTTTGATGAAGCTTTTCTGATATTATTGATTATGTTTCTTCAATTTTAAATGTGGTATTTACTACGAAAAACCCATACATTCATGTCCAAACAAATGAGACTGACCTTTTTCTGGTGCACTGAGAATGTCTTCACACAAGACCCGTTTCCTGCTATCCTTGGCTGCAATCAAAACCTCGTCCTGGCTTCCAGTAATGTTCTCCTCTGAAACTAGCTCGTATAGCTCTCGTTTCCTGCTTCTGTCGTGATGCTGTGTTCTACCTTTTTCGAAACTGCAATCAGCTACCGGGAACTCTTGGCTCAAGGAGGTTCTTTTACTCTCAACCTGGCCTACCTCTCGTTCTACGATAGATACTCCACACTCACGGAACTACACCGGCTTTCTCACTCTCCGTACACTACCGTCTACTACTCGACTTCACTTCTCGACAGCTCAAAACATTCTGCTCTCTATTTGTCATTCATTCCCCTACTTTCTAAATATCCCTTCCAGATTCACAAATCAAAATTCCACCACCAACTCTCATTCGCAGTATTCCTCAAAACCAATTTTTAAACTTTCTAAATATGCTTAATGGATTTCAAAGAAAATAGTTAATTCCCATTCTAACATTACTTTCTACTATATACAAATTTTAATGACCTATTCTCTATTTCCACTTAGTCTTATTTAGCATCGGCTAATGATCGATCCTTCCGCGAACAACGATAATTACCTATTATCGATTTCACTTGAGTCTTATTTAATCACTTCTTAAAATTAAATATAACAATTTGTTGTATACAGGTTGTTCTAAATTTATATGCCCGTGGTTGAGAAAATTGAAAATATTTTATATTAAATTGAATTTGTCTATAGTTATCAAATTTTAATTTTCATATCAAATAGAAATATAACAAATCCCCGCCTTGTATTCGATAAAATTTATCTGCATTTTTAAATAAATTTTCTCGAGGCAAAACCAACTCCCTGTATATTTCCTTACTTTAATCTACGTCTTATATCCTAACTTACTATCTACTTCATGTAATTCTGTCTTTTATTCGTGATATTTGTATACATCGTGAATATTATAAATTCCTCGGATCTTTTCCGAGTTCCTGTGCCTCAACTCATAACTAATTATCCCATTTTCATTATTCACGATGTACGGGCCTTCGAAAACAGGCATCAACTTTGCGCAAATGCCCCCAGGAAGATTTGATACTCGTAATGCCCTCACGAGTACTTTTTCACCCTTTTGGAAAGTCACTGGTCTTCTTTTTCTATTTTGTTCCTGTCTTTGGATATATTTTTCGTTGCTTCGCCGTAATCTTCTCTGTACGGTTTCAATCACCTGTTGATATTGTTATGACAGTTCCGTAGATTGTTCCTACATAGAAAGAGTCCCTCGACGTGAAAGAAGAAGTAGTCACGTACGAGAATATTCTGGATGTCATGGAATAACCCAGAAATGTCTGGTGACATCTAGAACGTCAGAAAACTATATAAACATTATGTGTTTGACATTCTATAGTTCAGTTGTAATTCAGATTTAGTAGTCGACAGTTGTCAGTTTGTTAAAGTTTATATTGTATTTGAGTTTGAATAAAGTTACTTTGAAAAAGTTGTAACATTGGTGACAGCGGTGGGATTTAAGAGATATTGAAGAAGATATTGAGAATTGTTTATGGTAAATACCAGATCATCTAAAGTTGAGAAGGAAATGGATACATCCGGACCACCAGCATGGTTTTTAAAAATGAAAGAAAATGAAGAGAAACGTAGGCAAGAAGAGAAAGAAAATGAAGAGAAACGTAGGCAAGAAGAGAAAGAAAATGAAGAGAAGCGTAGGCAAGAAGAGAAAGAAAATGAAGAGAAACGTAGGCAAGAAGAGAAAGAGGAAGATAAAAAGCTTAGAAAAGAAGAGGAGGAGAGGCGTAGACAAGCAGAGGTAGAAATTATGAATAGTTTGTCCCAAATTCACGAGCATTTTCAGTTAGAGGTAAGTCGAATTACTAATAAAATAGATATATTAGAAGAAAAACAAAACTGTTTAGATAATAAAATAGAACAACAACAAAATTATTTAGAAAACAAAATAGACCAACAACAAAATCATTTAGAAAATAAAATAGAACAGCAACAAAACGATTTAAAGCAGCAACAAAACGATTTGAAATATAGTTTAGAAAAACAAATAGTAGAGTTAGCAAACAAAATTAATACCCAAGCTTCTTTATCTCATATTGTTTCAGTTACTAATGTCGAATCCGAACAAACAGCCCTTTCCCCTTCCATCGTTGATCCAGGCATAATTAGAAGTAGCAAAATTTTAAAACCACCCACGTTTGATGGCCAAACAGCGTGGGAAACTTATCGTTTTCAATTCGAAGCTGCAGCTAGAGCAAATGGCTGGAGTGAAAACGAAATGGCAGCTTCCTTGGTGGTGTCGCTTCGAGGCCAGGCAGCAACCGTCCTTCAATTCCTTCCTCAGGATTCACCTACTTATGACTCACTTGTTCAAGCTTTAGAAACAAGATATGGCCAACAACATCTGAAGCATGTTTTTCAAAGTCAGCTGAAAGTTCGATATCAAAAACATAATGAGAGCCTGCAAGAATTTGAAGCCGATATTAAAAGATTATTACATTTGGCATATCCTCAGGCACCAAGAGATTTTCTGGAACAAATCGGTATACAGGCTTTCATAGATGGACTGCATGATATCGAAATGCAACAGGCTCTGCGATTACAACACCACAAAATGCTAGATAAAGCACTAATCTCAGCTCAGGAGTACGAAGCGGCGAAAAATATTTCTAGATCTCTTCCACAATTAAAAGAAATAAGATTTACAGAAAATAAGCAAGTCACTACCACAGATAATGAACAACTAGTTTTATCCCAGATATTAAGCTTACTACAAAATATCCAACAAAAACCTCGAAATGAAAACAAAAGATGTTTTAACTGCGGAAGAATGGGACATCTAAAATCCAATTGCAGAAGCCGATCCCAAGCACGAAAAGAAGAATACAAGAATGAGATCAGAAGGTCGCCTAGTTCGACATCCAGAAGCCTGTCGCAAAGTCTCACTAGAAATGATGGTAGATGGTCACTAAGAAACAGATTTCCTACAACTGACCATAGAAAGGAAGAAAATACACTGGAATTTGAAGTTAGCCATTTGAAGGAACAACTAGCGATTAGTAAAAATAAAACAGATAGATTAAGAGAACAGGTGACAATATTGCAAGAAGAGTGTAAGGTAATTCAAAATAATGCAAAAACTACACAGTCCAATCTAGAAAACGAATGTCAAAAACTGATGAAAGAGAAGAATGTGTTAAATAAACAATTGCAAGAATACCAAAATGCATTAAATGAATTACAAGTTCAAAGCCAACGTCAGCTAGCACAAAAAGAGAATGTAACCGAAGAAGTTAGTCTGCGGATGACCACAGTTGAACAGCAAGAAGATAATGACCAGATTTCTCTGGAAAATATTAAGAAGAGTCAAAAGAAAGATAACGAATTAAGAGTTATACGAGATTGGCTTAAAAATGGAGTAAGACCTCTTTGGCAGGAAATATCTAAATACAGTCGAACTATAAAGGCGTACTGGGCTCAATGGGAATCCTTGCATCTTTCGAATGGTTTGCTATATCGGAAGTGGGAAAGTTCCGATGGAGTACGTATAGTTTAACAGGTGGTACTGCCAAAATCACACATTAAAAGTGTGTTGGAAGATCTTCATAGCAGCCTGTCTGGAGGACATTTTGGAGTAAAAAGAACACTGGCCAGAGTTCGAGACAGATTTTATTGGATCAATTGTCGCCGATATGTAGAAGAATGGTGTAAGAAATGCGATTTATGTAACGGAAGAAAAGGCCCTAGAACAAGAAGTCGTGGTAAAATGGCACAATATCTTTCCGGAGAGCCTTTTGAACGACTTGCAGTAGATATTCTCGGTCCACTCCCGCTGACAGAGAGAGGAAACAAGTACTTAATGGTTGCAATGGATTATTTTTCGAAATGGCCTGAAATTGCACCCCTTCCTAATCAAGAAGCGACTACAGTAGCAGAAGCATTTATAACACACGTCGTATCAAGACATGGAGTCCCTTTAGAGTTGCATTCTGATCAAGGTCGAAATTTTGAATCAGAATTATGGCAAGAATTAATGAAAATCTTGGGTATTAAGAAAACTCGAACTACGCCTCTCCACCCACAATCAGACGGAATGATCGAAAGACATAATAGAACTATTTGTCAATACCTCTCAATGTTTGTTGCTGATAATCAAAAAGATTGGGATACCCTAATACCTCTATTCCTGTTAGCCTACAGAAGTTCTGAACATGAAGCAACCGGTTATTCTCCATCAATGATGATCACCGGAAGAGAAATGAAGCTTCCTCAAGATCTTATTTTCGGAAAATTGCCTACCTGTGAAGAAGAACCTTCATCCCTGACGTACCTAGAAAGCTTAAGAGAAAAACTGGAAAAAGTCCACGAATTTGCTCGTAAAAGTTTGAAGCTTCAAAGTGATAAAGCCAAGTCCAGGTTCGATGTGCAAGCTACAGGGACAACTTTCGAAAGAGGTGATCCAGTATGGCTATACAATCCCACACGCAAGAAAGGACTTTGTCCGAAACTTCAACGAAACTGGGAAGGCCCGTACACCGTCTTAAAGAAAATAAATGATCTGGTCTACCGCATCCAGTTTTCAGCGAGAAGTAAACCCAAGGTAGTTCACATTGAGAGATTAGCCCCATATCATGGAACTGATCCACCCTGTTGGCTTCAACCAGACCCTGATAGACCAGTTATTCGAGGCGAATAACTATAAAGGAGGGAGCAGTGTTATGACAGTTCCGTAGATTGTTCCTACATAGAAAGAGTCCCTCGACGTGAAAGAAGAAGTAGTCATGTACGAGAATATTCTGGATGTCATGGAATAACCCAGAAATGTCTGGTGACATCTAGAACGTCAGAAAACTATATAAACATTATGTGTTTGACATTCTATAGTTCAGTTGTAATTCAGATTTAGTAGTCGACAGTTGTCAGTTTGTTAAAGTTTATATTGTATTTGAGTTTGAACAAAGTTACTTTGAAAAAGTTGTAACAATATTCTTTTGGATCTTGGTCTTCCCATGGCCTTATCGGCAGTACACCCTTCATGATGTATTCTGGGGTCTCTTTTGTTACTGTGCTCGGAATTGTATTTAGATACCTTTCTATTTCCACCATTTTCCTGTCCCAGTGGCGATGTTGACCATCTGTTGCAATGCGAAGAAATTTCGTCACTTCCTGTATGAATCGTTCCGAAGGATTACTCTGTGGATGCCTGATGCTGACAAAATTTGTCTCTATTCCTCGTTCTCGAAGTTGTCCCTTGAAACGATCATTTCGGAAATACGTTGCATTGTCCAGTAGAATCTTTTTTGGTGTTCCTACTATGGCTATAAAATTGTCTATTTTTCTTAATATTTCTTCCCCCTTTGTGGTGCGGCAACTATATAATTTTACGTATTTTGAAAACACATCCACCATTACCAGAATATGTTTGTTCCTTTTAGTGGTCATAATTAGATCGCTTAACATATCTATTGCTACAATGTCTAGTTTGTTTCGGGCTTCAATATTTTTGGCAACATTTTCGTTTTTGAAATTCCGACTCTTATATTTTTGACATACATCGCACTTCTGGGTAATTTCCTTTGCAATGCGGTAATCCTGTCGGCTTATGTAATTTTCCCTAAAAACGAGCCAAACTTTTCTGCTACCGATATGCCCATTGTCCTCATGTAATTTCTTTATTATCTTTTCGGCCAATGTCTGTGTCACTAAATATAGTTCCTTTCCGTCTATTCTCTTAAAATATATGTTATTTTCTACTTCCGCTCTTCTTTTTTCTCTTTCCTCTAGGTCTTCCTGGTTTGTCCTTATCTCATTTAACGAATATATCCCTTCTTCTTGTATTAATCTATTTAGTCCCACCTGTAGAGTAATTGTTTCCTTTTTTCCGGTGTCCTCATCCCGTGTTAGAGCGTCGGCTATTATGTTGTCTTTTCCTTTTATATATCGGAACTCAAAATCATACTCCTGTAATAATAGAATGCCTCTATGTATTCTATTATTTACTAATCTATTCTTCATGATATGTACTAAAGCTGCATGGTCTGTTTCGATTGTGAATTTTGCTCCCAATAAGTAAAACCTCAATTTGTTTACGCAATATAGTACACTGGCAAACTCCAATTCTGTAACACTATATTTTCTCTCATGTGTTTTAGTCACTCGAGATATAAAACATATCGGCACTTCTTGGTCGTTTTGTATTTGAGACAGAACTCCTGCAAATTTTTGTATGGACGCATCAGTTCGGAGTATAAAAGGTAAATTGTAAATGGGGTGGTATATTTTCGTTCCTTTTGCGAATTCTCGTTTTAATGTTTCGAAAGCTTCTTCCTGTTCTTCTTTCCAATTCCATTTTATCCCTTTTTTAAGCAATTTTATCAGAGGGATTTCCTTTTGGCTCAAATCGGGAATCAGCTTTTTAAAATAATTTATCGTGCCAAGAAAACCTCTCAATGTTTTCAAATTCGTTGGTCTTGGGTATTCATCTATGAGCTTGACTCTGTCTTCGGCTAATCTTACTGTTTTGGTGTCCAATTGAAAACCCAAATAAATGACTTCTTTTTGAAAAAATTGACATTTTTCAATGTTTAATTTCAATCCCGCTGTGTCCAATTCTTTCAGAATTATTTCTATGTGTTCCAGATGACTCTGAGTATCTTGTGAAAAAATTAATAAATCATCGATATAATGAACTATGAAATCTTCATGGCGATTCAAAATGGTATGTAGAGCTCGGACGAGTGCAGCACAAGCACTCTGCAATCCAAATGGCACTACCTTAAACCGGTAGATAATACCATCAATAGAAAAAGCGGTGTAGTTTCTACACTTTTCAGCTAACGGTATCAACCAAAAACTGTGTTTTAAGTCAATTTTCGAAAATATGTGTGACCCGGTGATTCTTCCAAAAATGGCCTCGATGTTTAGAGGTGATTCATATTGTGATACAGTGTGCTGGTTGATATTCCTGGCATCTAAACATAATCTCAATTCTCCATTGCTTTTCTTTACTATCACAATCGGGTTAACATACGGTGAATCACATCTTTCGATGATTTGATCTTCCAACATTTTATTTATTTCTTCTTTCACCTCTTGTCGATACTTGTATGGAATCGGGTAAGTCTTTGATCGAAAATTTCCCAAGTTTTTCACCTCAAATGAATGTTCGTACTTTTTAGCCACTCTGTTTTCCTCATTGATCAAATTTTCGTAGTTTCTTAACATCAACCGCAATTCTTTTTCTTTCCCTTCTCCACATATCAATTTTCTGTCTTTTTTTTCAGATTCTTCACACATGTTTACCGTGCATTCCGCATCCTCGTTTGCATATACCTCCTCTTCAAATACCACTGTTTCAATCATATTCTTTTCACTTTCATTTTTTAGCTTTATTTCTTCTTCTCCTGAGCTCGTCTCTTCTTTTGAGGAATCCCAGGTTTCCTTTGTTTCTGATACTCTCAAATTTTCTTCTTCTGGGCTCAACTCTTCTTTTGAGGAGCCACAGGTTTCATTTTCTTTTATCCTTTTCTGACTTTTTCTCCCTTTTCTTCTTTGTCCTTGCTTCGTTGCCAAATTCATTTCCACTGTTTGTTCTTTACCTGATTCGTCCGTATTTTGTTTCTCCTGTTCCTTGTTCTGTTCCTTTTCTTTTTCTTCTGTTAGTTTCATCGTATTTTCTGATCCAATTTTTGTTGTGTTTCATCCATTTTCTGTTCTATTCTTTGTGACTGGAGTTGCATCATTTGTAATATTTTATCTATTCCTGATAATTCTTACTGTTCTGATGCCATGATTGTCGTGTCTAAAATATCTTCTTGGTCTGAATGTTCTTTTTGTTTTTTGTTGTCTTTGCTTTGGCTTCTTGTCACAGACATTTGTTTTCAAGAAGTACTGTCCCCGCCAAATATAAAATTTTACTAGTATGTTACCAAGACGACTTTTTCTCACCCAAATATTATAAATTGTCAATAAATATATCAAATGTAAATATCGTAAAAATAAAATATTAAATCAGTTATGTAAAATTTGTACCTAAAGAGATCTAAAATTTTATGTTATCAAATGTAAGTATCTCACTTTTTACCACAGGCATATAAATTTTCAAATACCGGCTTTACTCTTTCTATCCTTCAAATTTGCCACTAGAAATACTTTACAATGCCCTCCACGTTGGACGACAGTTGTTGTGATCTTGATTATTGATATGAGATAATATTTTTATATGTCATTTAATTTAATCAATGCATTAATAATAATCTAATTAATTTACCAGATCACATATCAATATGTTTTTAATCTCAGGGCTATTTATAAAATTAATTACTTACATACGTGGCTTCTAAGTATTTCTTAATGGTTCCTAATCGGGATAGGAAAGAAAAGAGTAAAATAATAACACATATGGGTTACAATTGTAATCAAAATATTTTTTATTTTATTTAAATGGCAATCACTGCTTAATATTGGCTATATCTTATTATTCTTAAACATAACATTTACACATGGGAATCTTATTTCCTTTTGATTTCCAATTGAAAGTTTTTATTAACATTTAACTATTATGATTTATTAGCAACAATTCTATTTAAGTTTGATGAAGCTTTTCTGATATTATTGATTATGTTTCTTCAATTTTAAATGTGGTATTTACTACGAAAAACCCATACATTCATGTCCAAACAAATGAGACTGACCTTTTTCTGGTGCACTGAGAATGTCTTCACACAAGACCCGTTTCCTGCTATCCTTGGCTGCAATCAAAACCTCGTCCTGGCTTCCAGTAATGTTCTCCTCTGAAACTAGCTCGTATAGCTCTCGTTTCCTGCTTCTGTCGTGATGCTGTGTTCTACCTTTTTCGAAACTGCAATCAGCTACCGGGAACTCTTGGCTCAAGGAGGTTCTTTTACTCTCAACCTGGCCTACCTCTCGTTCTACGATAGATACTCCACACTCACGGAACTACACCGGCTTTCTCACTCTCCGTACACTACCGTCTACTACTCGACTTCACTTCTCGACAGCTCAAAACATTCTGCTCTCTATTTGTCATTCATTCCCCTACTTTCTAAATATCCCTTCCAGATTCACAAATCAAAATTCCACCACCAACTCTCATTCGCAGTATTCCTCAAAACCAATTTTTAAACTTTCTAAATATGCTTAATGGATTTCAAAGAAAATAGTTAATTCCCATTCTAACATTACTTTCTACTATATACAAATTTTAATGACCTATTCTCTATTTCCACTTAGTCTTATTTAGCATCGGCTAATGATCGATCCTTCCGCGAACAACGATAATTACCTATTATCGATTTCACTTGAGTCTTATTTAATCACTTCTTAAAATTAAATATAACAATTTGTTGTATACAGGTTGTTCTAAATTTATATGCCCGTGGTTGAGAAAATTGAAAATATTTTATATTAAATTGAATTTGTCTATAGTTATCAAATTTTAATTTTCATATCAAATAGAAATATAACAATATATATATATATATATATATATATATATATATATATATATATATATATATATATATATATATATATATATATATATATATATATATATGGCTCACAAATGATAGGAAGCCCGCTACAACCTGCAGATGAATGGAAGCCCGCGGTTTACGGGGTAATGGGATTGTAGCACTGTCTTATTCCTACAGTCTTACGAAGCCCACTCGTATAAACGCATTCACAGTGTATATGGATTACGGATTATACGAAGCCCGACGATGTTGCCATGTTTTAATTTACGTTTAAATAATACGACTGTTCTACGAGATCCTTATATGTGTATATAAGTCGTCATATTGCCTGTTATAAGAAGCCCAATTCTGTTCAGCAATCTATACGAAGCATTTTAGAAGAGTCAAGATAGAACGAAAAGATGCATTGTTTCGGAGCAATTCAAACAAGATTATCTTTTTCTAAAACTTTTTTTGTTAGTTTTTAGATTTTGCCGCTAATTGTTTATTATTTGTTTAAACAATAACAATAATTGTTTTGTACAGTGTGTCCAATTAACACGTTGACGGACACTGCGTCAAATGTATAAGCAAGTGTTGTGACACTATATGTATTTTGCAAAGTGGAATAGGGAAAAATTTTACGTATATAGACGTTGTGTCACATTACATCAATGGAAATTAGACGACTATAGACGTTCTGTTCGTCAACGTGAAAAGTTGTCATGGTCTAAATTAAAAATAGAACCATCAGTTCATTTTTTTAAGCCGTATACGAGATATTATGTCAAAAAATTTGAATTTTACTCAAGAGTAAAGTAGCTTTATTATTCAAAATATTGAAAATTGTTATAATGAAAAGTTGTTTGGAACTAAGAACTATATTCTAATATGCCATTTCATCTTTCTAATTAAAAAAAAGTTGAATTTTTTTTAATTATGGATATACAACATTATTTTCAGTTATTTCAATTATGATAACACTTTTATTATAGACCAGTAAGGATCTGTGAAAAAACGTCTATTTTTGGATGTGAAAGGTGGCATTCGAATTTTTGCAGATAAAGTAAGGTGATAACTTCGTTAATAATAATTTACTTATGCTCCTTCTCAAATATGCCCGGAACATTAATAAAAAAAATAAAATATTTAAAAATTTCGAAAAACGTCGATTTTTTTCTGCTTTCTTTGCTTATAACTTTAAAACGATTCGTTTTGGAACAAAGTCGTACAGAAATAAAATAAATATAATTGAATTTTGTATGATATCCGACTGGTCAAAAATGTCTTAACTTATTACCTTTTCTGCAATATAGCAATAAATACAAAATAAGGGGGCAAAATATGCCTGTTGTTATTCAATGTTTTTAACCACTTCGGTGGTACTTAGAACCTTAGTAATTCGCTTAGGAAATTCTTTGTAATATACTTAAACCGTGTACCAAATTTCATTAAAATCGACCTAATAGATTTTGCATAATAAATTTGCAATTTAAATGTTTTTAAAAAAGTTCAAATTTTTTAAAATCTTTCTGAACAAAAAGTAGACCATTTAGAAGTTGTCTAATTTTTTACATATAAAGAGGTGCTTTACCTATCTAATACACTTTACAGAATTAAAATCGGATTATTTAAGGGGCCTCAGCAATGTTTTAAACTTATAAACAATTTTTTGGCTTATAAACAAATAGCTTTGTTTAATAATAAAAAAATCAATTTTTAGCAATGCAAATAATTAAAACCGGTATAATTTGATTTAAACTTTCAAATGCTGTCAGCAGAATTGCTATTTTATTTTTTAGTCAAAAGTTATTCGCGTTCAAAAATTGCACTTTTTCGATTTTTTGAAAGTTCCACTGCGTTTATCTCGAAAACTATGCATCCTACGAAAAAACTTGTAAGAACATTTTTTGCTTAGACTTACCCAAGAAATATAAAAAAATGTTTTATTTTGCGAAAAATCGATGTTATGTAATTCCTCAAGTTCTTTGTTTATAACAATTTTATTGACATCCGGATCAACTGTTACCCAAAAAAATCGTGTTCCACGGGTCAAAAAATACATAAAAATCTTGGGTAAGTCCATCTAAATAAAGGAGCCCGCAGCACCCCCTCCTGGCCACAGGACTAATTTGTTTATAAGCCAAAAAATTGTTTATAACTTTAAAACATTGCTGAGGCTGCTTAAACAATCCGATTTTAATTCTGTCAAGTGCATTAGATAGGTGGAGTGCTTCTTTATATGTAAAAAAATTGAGAAATCTTTGTATGTACTAGTTTTTGTTGTGCAAGATTTTAAAAAATTTTAATTTTTTAAAAAAAGTTTAGATTGCAAAATTATTATTCAAAATCTAGTAAGTAAATTTTAGTAAAATTTGGTGTACGGTTTTAGCACATTACAAAAATTTTCTAAGCAAATTAGGAAGGTTCCAAGTGTAACCTAAGTGATGGAAAATCATTGAATAAAAACAGGCTTGTTTTGCCCCCTTATTTTATATTTATTGCTATTTTGCAGCAAGGGTGATTAATTAAGAAATTTTTAACTAATCGCATCTGATAGAAAATTTAATTACCTTTGTTTTATTCCTATACGACTTTGTTCCAAAATGAATCGTTTTAAAGTTATACCTAAGCAAAAAAAAGTAGAAAAAAAAAAACGAAATGTTTTGAAATTTTTAAATATTTTATTTTCTTTATTAATGTTCCGGGCATATTTGAGACGGAGCATTAATCAATTATTATTAACGAAGTTATCACCTAACTTTATCCGCAAAAATCTGAATGCCACCTCTCAAATCCATCTAAAAACAGATCCTTACTGGTCTATTATTAATTATACGAAAAAAAGTTATCCTTTGTAAAAAGTTCTGCATGGCCAAAGACCTTAAATACAACCATCTTATATTAATTTTGATTAATTTTATATGAGGTATGCCAAAAAAGATAAATTTCGATCAAGAATAAAGTACCTTCATAGTTCAGAATATTTCAATGAGAAGGATGGAATATTGGAAGATGGTTTTTAGTGTTGTTCTGAAGCTATTTTCTTGTGGCATTTTTATAATTATTTTGATTGGGAAATAAGCCACAATTAAATTGAAAAAATAATTTTATTAACGTTTCGACGCCCAAATCGGATGTCCTTGTCAAAATACAAAATATTACCGAGTAAATATTAGTAATATTTTATATTTTGACAACGACATCCGATTTGGGCGTCGAAACGCGAATAAAATTATTTTTTCAATTTAATTGTGGCTTATTTCCCAACCAAAGATAGATTCCCAACCTAGCGACCCGGCATTGGTCGCTAGGTAGATTGTTACGCGAGTGGTCGCGCGTGAGATTTTCTCTCACATATCCAAATTTTACCTTTTTTTTACAAAATAAAGTTTTTAAAACAGTTTTTAAACTTTTTTTTATTAACTAATAATAAGAAAAAAAGAATGTAACATAATATAGATAATAATATAATAAAATAAAAAGAAATAATCGGAATTAAACCAATATTAATCAATCTCCGTATCTTGATAATTTACGGCACAGCACACAAATATAACAAGAATGCTCTGGAAAAATTGATTGATGACAGTTACATTTTTTTTTACATTATTTCAGGTTTTAAGTGCCAAAATAAAATTAATTTTTATGTACAGTTCGTAACGCGGGTGGTCGCTTGATGAGAGAATGTCTCACTTGAAGCGCGCTGACTCAACAATTGGGTGATATTAGGTCAACTGAGTCACTATATAAGCGGACGATTCTATTAGATTGTCGAGGGAGGATAGTTAGGAGACTAGAAGGAACTACAGATCTTATAATTTCCCAGAAAAAAAATTCTGTGCAATTTTCTGAAACCGTGAGAGAAAATCTCATATAGCGACCACTGGCGGGTTAATTATGGTTTTTAGTTCTAAACAACTTTACATAAGCACAATTTTCAATATTGTGAAAAATAAGGGTATATTATTTAAGTACTCTTGAGCAAATTCATATTTTTTTATATACCTAGTATAAAATTGACAAAATTTGATATTAGACGGTTGTATTTTAGGTTTTAGACCCTGTAGAACATTTTATAAAGAATAACTGTTTTTCGTAAAATGAATAATAAAAGAGTTTTCCACCTACTTCTACCGAAAGTATACTTTTCCGGACCTGATTGTAGGGAGCAAAGTTGTACTTTTCCTCCCTAGGGAGGAAAAGTAAAAGTGACATCATGGTATTTCATTCATAAAAATATAACTTATTGACGCCCTGTACAATATCTATTTTCTATTACGTAAGTTTGTATACATTTTAACGTTTATTTATAAAACACTCTGTATTGTATTTCACAGAATGGTAAAAAACTGTAAATTGTTATTTTGATTTAACAATGTTTACATTTTTATTTTGACTTATATTTGACAGTTGACAGTTATGTTGTACGTACTTATTAGTTTTAGTTCTAATAAATTTTATTGGTTAGCTACATAAATAAATTAAGTAAAAATGAAAAAATGACTTGTTATTCGAGGAAGGTGGAAAAACCATATGTATAACATGGGAGTAAAGTGCCTTTTCCTCCCTTGAATGATTACTGCCCTCCGCTACGCGTCGGGCAGTAAACTTCATTCTCGGGAGGAAAAGTAGCACTTTCCTCCCTTGTTATACAAATAGCTATATGTATCATAATTGAAATAAACAACTAAAAATAATGTTGATTAGAAAAATTTTCAAATTTTTTTTTTCCATTAGAAGGATGAAATTGCATATCAGAATATAGTTCTTAATTCCAAACAATCATGTTAAATTATATAATTTAAAATAATTTTAAAAATATCGTTGAATTTTGTTTCTATTTTGTTTTTGATTATGCTGAATCCGAATATGGCATTACAATTTGAAAATGCTTATAAAGAAGCTCTTCTACACTATGTCTGCGTAGCAAGGAACCATATTTGAAACATTTTTATTACAAATTTTACGAAAAAAAGTTTATTCTTCATAAATTGCTCTGCATAGTCTAAAATCTAAAACCCAATCATCAGATATCAAGTTTTATCAATTTTATACGAGGTATGTCAAAAATACGAATTTTGTTAAAGAGTAAAGTACCTTTATATTCCAGAATATCAAAATATGGGTATTATAAAAAGTTGTTGGGAATTAAAAACTATGTTTTATTATAATTACATCATTATAATTGAAAAAAAAATTCAATGTTTTCTCAAATTACAGATACCCATCATCATTATTTTATTTCAATTATTTCAACTATTTTATTATTAATTTTACGAAAAAAAGTTATGCTTCATAAAATATTCTATTCTGGTCTAAAGTCCAAAAAACAACCATCAGATATCAAACTTTTTCAATTTTATACGAGGTATGTAAAAAATATAACTTTTGCTTAACAGTTCAGTATGGTTTGTTCAACAGTAAATGGTTGAGTTCAATTAGTGCGGTCGTAAATATTATTAAATTTATCTGACCTGGCCCATTGTTAAGACCCACCCGGAGCGATAAGCAACCGAGGTAGACAGAGTTGGTCTTTTGACAATTAACACTGACTAGACGGTAATCCCATAATAAAGCAAAGAAATTGTACCAGAAAACATATTTAAATTTTACCTGAAACCGGACCTTTTATACTATTATCGGTTATTCCAGGATGTTTATAGTGGTAACTAATTGAACTCGACCATTTACTGTTAAACATACCATACCTTTATAGTTCACAATATCTCATTTAGAAGAATGTAATTGAACAGTGAAACATATTTTGTAATTCCAAACAACTTTTTTTAATAACAATTTTCGATATTGTGAAATCTAAAGGTACTTTACTCTTGAGTGAAATTCATATTTTTTTACATACCTCGTATGTCAAAATGTAAAATCGTATGTAAAACCTCGTATGTACAATTAATAAAATTTGATATTTGATGGTTGCATCTGAGATCATATACGATGCAGAGTATTTTATAAAGAATAACTTTTTTCGTAAAACTGGTAATAAAAAAGTTATTAATAGGTTCGAAGTTACGCAGACATAATGTTTAAGAGCTAAAAAATATTTTTTTGTTGAAAATGTATTATTGTTCAAGCTTATTATTAAATTTATTTTAGGTAAGTTTTAGAGAAAATATTTTTGATCACTTTTTATAAACAATTTTTTAGTTGGTAATTTTCGGTTTTTGTATTAGGTACATTTTTATTATCTTTCTTAATTTTTGCCAAAAAGGAATAGTTTCATTCATAGTTTCATAGTTTCATTTCTAAAATAAAATTATTGAGTAAATTTTAAAAAATACCTCAAATGCTTTAAAAAATCACCTATAAAATTGTAAAAAATCTTTTCAAACTTGAGTAATACCGTTTTAAAGTGCTGGTAATTCTGTAAACTACGTTTTTACTTAAAACTTACGTAAAAGTTTTCAAAAATTGCATTTTTGCGTCATATCATTTGAATTAAATTTTTGGCATTTTTTTGAATGAAACATTGTTTAGTAAGATGTTTGAAAGGTAAGTTGTGCAAATTTGAGAGCTTTATAAGAAAATTTTTATTAGTTACGCATTTTTAAATATTGTTTAAACAAAATTCAGCCCACACCGTACTTATGCCCATACATTTTATTTCTTTTTATTATAACCATAAGATAGCTTAATTGTTCTTCTTTCCAATTAAGCTATCCTTTCTTGTTCCTTCTCTTAATTTCCTTCATTCTTTTCCAATTTGTAAAATTTTATTTGATCCATTAATTAGAGAAATACACTGAAATAACTCAGCCGTGCACTTCGCTAGTTTACAGTGCGCCAATGTTTGTGAGAAGGGTGACTTTAGCGTTATAAATGAAAAATTATAGAAGCTACAGATTTAATTTTATAAAAATGTTAATCTTATATTTAGGTTTTTTTCAATAGTCTGAATTTTTCAATAGTCAAGTCAGTTTTTTTCTAAAATTTATATTTTCGGGGTTATTTAAAGAAACATCTAATTTCGCAGTTCATTTGTTTAATAAAAAATTAAGTGCCCACTTCTAGAGTAGAACTTTTTAATATGTTGTTTATTAAACATTTCTTAGGGCCATTGGTACATAATTCGCAAATATTTTAAGGCTATCCCTACTTTTTCTGTCTTTACACGGCAAGTTACGTGTAGTAAAATTGTCACTGATATGGTTATGTAAACTTTACTTGACAATTTCATCATTAACTGTAAAGATGGCTTTTGAATGTTCTTGGATAACTTTTACTAGTATAATTAATTGCCATAATTGTTAATTCAGTTAATTAATATGATTATTTCATATTTCCGACCAATAGAAAGCTACAGAAATACAAATTAAATTGATCATTTTTGATAATATCCCATCGTCAAGTATATTACGTCAGATGCCCTTCGTTGCTGTGAAAAAATACATTCAGTGACATTAATGACAATTACTGTTTTAAAACTTATAAAAGTGATGACTTTCAATCGTCAAATATTTATAACAACTGTGTGTTTAATTGTACTAATTTGTATGTACTTACATAAATAAATTACAATAAAATTTTGGTTTTAAACAGTTTTATTCATGAAATAATCGCAGCAAATTGCAGCTCGATCTCTGAAATTATTATCGAATTGTTTCCCTCGTGTCACTTGACGTAATTTCACTCCCCTTCGGGTCGTGAAATTAATACTGTCAAAGTGTCACTCGGGAAAAATTCGATAATTTCAGAGCTCTTGTGCAATTACTACTGATAATTTTTTCACTACCTATGTATTCAGTAATAATTTATCTACTGTACAACAAAAGCTAATAATCAATCAAGTGATTTTTTAATAATATACTGTTACTATGAAACGCTTACAATTTTGAACATCTGTAACAATACAATACTTGGATCACTGAATATATCCTGGTGTATTCTCTGCTTTGGATCTTCCATAAATAATAACAATAAATAACTTTTTATTAAGTTCACGTCTTAAATCAATTATTTATCAAACACATTATCAATATTATTTAATCAACAACTGAAAATATTCCCAATGCCAGGTCAAATATTTAAAATTGTCACTGTCTGACTGACAATATGCTGGCAATATACTATTTACTACTGACAAAGATTTGGAAAATATTACCACGGACATTGTGTTAATTTTTTTTCAAATCCTGAAAAAAAAAACAATAAATATTTTTGAAAAATTTAAACGCAAAATGAATGACTAAATTATTACCGAGGGCCGAAAGTCTCTTTCAATAAATAAAAAGTTTATTTTGAATGAGATCTTTTGAAATTAAAAGTCACACTAAATTTTCTTTTAGTTTTTTAGCCCTGTAACTTATTAAAATAAACATTATAGAAGTTCTCAGGGACTTTCGGCCCTCGCTAATAACGTAATCTCTTATTCTGAGATTAAAATTTTCAAAAATACTTATTAGTTTTCTCAGAATTCGAAAAAAACATGAATTCCATTTGAGTAGCATTTCAGCAGAAACTACGTACCCATCCCCTTAATGAAATTAAAAAACATCTATATTGTTTGATTTTTTCCGAAGGGAAAATCTATATGCATTTGTATTAAATATTTTGTATTTGTATTAAATGAGGCGCTCAGAGCAACAGTGGCACAGTCCACAGATTGAGCATTTTTAGATTAATACATCAATAAAAGCAGAAAAATGTGATATATGGTTCAACAGTGGTCTACACAATCTAGCTCTATATTTGGCAAGATGGCACTACATAATGTATTGTTGCCTTGACAAATACTAAAAATACGAATGAAACAGTGGCCTAACCCTCAATTGTGTGGCTCAGACCCATCAAACAAGTGTTCATCGTATCAGAATCAGAATAATACGCATAATTCATAAGAATGACTATTTTTAATTTTATAAAGTAATATTTAATAATAATAACTTTAACCCCGTCCTTGACTGAGTGGTAAGAGCGCCTACCTTTGGATCGAAAAATCCGAATGGTTGTGAGTTCGAATCTCACCAGTGTCAGAAATGTTTCATTTATTATAAATTAATAAATGAAAATAGTTTCTGTCCTTGTGGGATCGGTACTCACCGGAGGGACCGCAGACGTTCGGATACAGTTAGCGTCTCTTTGCAAAGACAATGACGTCAACTTTGCAAAGTAACAAGACACTTACTCAACACACACACACACACTACACATTACACTAGGTACCTAACTGTTAAAAATTACCCTACCTACCATGCTAGTGGCCATTAGTTGTCGAGGCATTAACCTTTTTTAAATAAAAAAAAACAATAATTTAATTTGTCATATTAATTTCCTATTTGTAAGCAAATTTTGTGGCTTATTACAAACTAAAATAGTAAATTAGTAATACAAAGTATTAATTTGTATTAATTGTATCAATTAAAATAAATAATTCTTTTGCGATTCAATTTTTAAATCTTTTTTCTGTCGGTATCTTACTGTGTACAGGTAATGCTAAGAATTACCATAATCTGTACTCGGGAGTGTTAGTACACAAGATTAATGACGACGAACGACCCAAAAATACGAAAAATGTGCATTGCCAGGTAATAATAAAAATGTTTACAACCTATAGTACTTTGAGGAATACGCAAAAACGTTGCCAAACTTCAGGGCTTCTTATAATCGGTAGCTCAGTGTGGGCTTCTTAACGCTGCTGAACTTCTACAGAGTATATACTTTTTTTCGCAGCGCAAACTGGTGCTAGATACCATGAACTACGAGTGTATGTTTTGATAATAATTCCAGGCATAAGCAGCCCGGGCTTCGTATTGTTAATCATGATTTCAGAGCTACCTATGGTACATTTCTAAAATTTGTCCGAATATATATGAAGCCCAAGCGTATTTACATGTTCTGAGCTTGGTTAAAATATCGAGAGATGGTGTAAAGTACGTTTTTTGGGGAAATAACATTAAAGAATTACGAAGCCCGAATCCGGGCTTCGTAAGGAGGTGTCGGGCTTCGTATGACCGGTGCGATATAGCGTTTTTGGCTTCCTAAAGTCGGAATCCATATATATATATATATATATATATATATATATATATATATATATATATATATATATATATATATATATATATATATATATACATCCTACTATCAATTTGGCATCGATACATTATGCATTTACCATCGATTTGGCATCGTCTTGCAAAGTGGCATCTGTATATCGATGCCACTTTACACTACCTTAATAACTTTTTTTCTGCACTTGTTACCAGAAGTCTAATCAACTCGGTAGTTAGAGATTTGATTTCTTGATGTTACTTTAATATATCAGCTTTCTTTGTTTATCCCTTACTAAGTTATATAAGTTTATTCCATAAAATGTTTGAGTCCAAAATGATGGTACAGTGAAAATATTATATACATTTAGTTCAGTGTTTTACCGTTTTGTCGCTGCCGCTATATACATGAAAACGTATATCCCACTTTCATTATCAATCATTTTGGCATCAGAAATTTGGCATCACTGTTGAATATAATATTATCCACACCGAAAAATAGGCAATTTGAAAATGTATATATTATTTTCATCAACAAATCATTCTGGCATCATGTTGTTTTCACCCAATTTTGAAAAAATGTGAAAAGTTTGTATTATCCACGTCCGTCTGTCCGTCCGTCTGTCTGTAATCACAACTCCTCCGTCAACATACCAGCTAGAATGACAAATGAGGTGTCAACTGAAAGCTGATAATCCAAGGATGGTACTAAAGGTGAGATATTTGACCTTGGCGGTCTGTTTGTCGGTCTGTCCGACCGCGAATATAATTCCTCCATCATTATACCAGGTAGAATGACAAATGAGGTGTCAAATGAAAGCTTATAATCCAAGGATGGTACTAAAGGTGAGATATTTGACCTTGGCGGTCTGTTTGTCGGTCTGTCCGACCGCGAATATAATTCCTCCATCATTATACCAGGTAGAATGACAAATGAGGTGTCAAATGAAAGCTTATAATCCAAGGATGGTACTAAAGGTGAGATATTTGACCTAGGCTGTTTTTCCGTCGGTCCGTACGACCGCGAATATAACTCCTCCGTCATTATACCAGGTAGAATGACAAATGAGGTGTCAAATGAAAGCTTATAATCCAAGGATGGTACTAAAGTTGACATATTTGACTTACGCGGTCTGTGCGTCGGCCCCTCCGACCGCGAATATAACTACCAGCTTGAATGATAAATGAGGTGTCAAATAAAAGATTATAATCCAAGGATGGTACTAAAGGTGAGATATTTGACCTATGCTGTCTTTCCGTCGGTCCGTACGACCGCGAATATAACTTCTCCGTCATTATACCAGATAGAATGACAAATAAGGTGTCAAATGAAAGCTGATAATCCAACGATGGTACTAAAGGTGAGATATTTGACCCAAGCTGTCCTTCCGTCGGTCCGTACGACCGGGAATATAACTCCTCCGTCATTATACCAGGTAGAATGACAAATGAGGTGTCAAATGAAAGCTGATAATCCAAGGATGGTACTAAAGGTGAGATATTTGACCTTGGCTGTCTGTCCGTCGGTCTGTCAGACCGCGAATATAACTCCTCGATCATTATACCAGGTAGAATGACAAATGAGGTGTCAAATGAAAGCTTATAATCCAATGATGGTACTAAAGGTGAGATATTTGACCTAGGCTGTCTTTCCGTCGGTTCGTACGACCGCGAATATAACTCCTCCATCATTATACCAGCTTGAATGATAAATGAGGTGTCAGATGAAAGCTTATGATCCAAGGATGGTACTAAAGGTGAGATATTTGACCTTGGCTGTCTTTCCTTCGGTCCGTACGACCGCGAATATAACTTCTTTGTCATTATACCAGGTAGAATGACAAATGAGGTGTCAAATGAAAGCTGATAATCCAAGGATGGTACTAAAGGTGAGATATTTGACCTTGGCGGTCTGTCCGACCGCGAATATAACTCCTCCATCATTATACCAGCTTGAATGATAAATGAGGTGTCAGATGAAAGCTTATTCAGCTTAAGGTGAGATATTTGACATAGGCGGTCTGTCCGTGGGTCCGTACGACCGGGAATATAACTCCTCCGTCATTATACCAGGTAGAATGACAAATGAGGTGTCAAATGAAAGCTTATAATTCAAGGATGGTACTAAAGGTGACATATTTTACTTAGGCGGTATGTGCGTCGGCCCCTCCGACCGCGAATATAACTTCTCCATTATTATATCAGCTTGAATGATAAATGAGGTGTCAAATAAAAGACTATAATCCAAGGATGGTACTAAAGGTGAGATATTTGACCTAGGCTGTCTTTCCGTCGGTCTGTGCGACCGCGAATATAACTCCTCGATCATTATACCAGGTAGAATGACAAATGAGGTGTCAAATGAAAGCTTATAATTCAAGGATGGTACTAAAGGTGACATATTTTACTTAGGCGGTCTGTGCGTCGGCCCCTCCGACCGCGAATATAACTCCTCCATTATTATACCAGCTTGAATGATAAATGAGGTGTCAAATAAAAGATTATAATCTAAGGATGGTACTAAAGGTGAGATATTTGACCTACGCTGTCTTTCCGTCGGTCCGTACGACCGCGAATATAACTTCTCCGTCATTATACCAGGTAGAATGACAAATGAGGTGTCAAATGAAAGCTGATAATCCAAGGATGGTACTAAAGGTGAGATATTTGACCTTGGCGGTCTGTCCGTCGGTCTGTCCGACCGCGAATATAACTCCTCGATCATTATACCAGGTAGAATTACAAATGAGGTGTCAAATGAAAGCTTATAATCCAAGGATGGTACTAAAGGTGACATATTTGACTTAGGCGGTCTGTGCGTCGGCCCCTCCGACCGCGAATATAACTCCTCCATTATCATACCAGCTTGAATGATAAATGAGGTGTCAAATAAAAGATTATAATCCAACGATGGTACTAAAGGTGAGATATTTGACCCAGGCTGTCCTTCCGTCGGTCCGTACGACCGGGAATATAACTCCTCCGTCATTATACCAGGTAAAATGACAAATAAGGTGTCAAATGAAAGATGATAATCCAAGGATGGTACTAAAGGTGAGATATTTGACCTTGGCGGTCTGTCCGTCGGTCTGTCCGACCGCGAATATAACTCCTCGATCATTATACCAGGTAGAATGACAAATGAGGTGTCAAATGAAAGCTTATAATCCAAGGATGGTACTAAAGGTGAGATATTTGACCTAGGCAATCTTTCTGTCGGTTCGTACGACCGCCAATATAACTCCTCCGCCATTATACCGGGTAGAATTACAAATGAGGTGACAAATGTCAAAGTTTAGTAAAAATGACTCAAAATTAGTAAATTCGTATATCAATCCACGCAAAGTTACACGTAAAATTCAAATATCGTCTTCCAGTTATACTTTCGATTACTTTGGGTGAAAACCTAGGACTTACGAAGTCCAATTACTTGTTTTGTTTAAAAATAAGGCATATCATAGACATGCCTTAGGCATCATAGAAGACAATGACACAGAAAAATCAAAACACAGCAGCATGTCAAAAAGGCCTTAGTTATGTATCTTCGGTCCTGTTAGTCCAATCGTGATGTATAGCACCTCAAATGATAGGATTTGACAAACAGAATACAATGACATAGAAAAATCAAATACAACAGCATGTCAAAAGGGCCTTAGTAGCGTATCTTCGGTCCTATTAGTCCAATCGTGACGTACAGCATCTTAAATAATAGGACTTCATAAATAGAATCAAATTTGACACAAACAAATCAAATACAGCAACAAGTCAAAAGGGCCTTTGTTATGTATCTTCGGTCCTATTGGTCCAATCGTGACATACAGCAACTCAAATGATAGGGTTAAACGAACAGAATACAATGGCACAGAATAATCAATTACAGCAACATGCTAAAAGGGCCTTATTTACGTATCTTCGCTCCTATTGGTCCAATCGTGGAGTACAGCACCTCAAATAACTGGATTTGTCAAATAGAATACAATGACATAGAAAAATCAAATACAGCAGCATGTCAAAAGGGCCTTAGTCTTGTATCTACGGTCCTATTGGTCCAATCGTGATGTACAGCACCTCAAATAATAGTATTTGACAAATAATATAAAATGGCACAGAAAAATCAAATACAGCAACATGTTAAAAGGGCCTTAGTCATGCAGCTTCGCTACAATTGATCCAATCGTGACGTACAGCGCCTCAAACGATGGGATTTAACGGGCAGAATGCGACTGTAGACAAATCAAAATGGCGGCATGTAATAGCACCTTAAAATTGTAGAAATAAAATGGATTAACGCACAGAGGTGCATGACATATTATGTGACAGTATTTAACAAATTGAATACGATTACATATGTCCAGTTTTTGACAAGTGACTTCTCTACATGATAAACGCGAAAAGGCTCCGTTCGGTCACTGTTCGACATAGGCCTCCCGTTCACTGCATATATCCACTGCTTCCTGAAGCCGTGACATAAGAGGATAGAATTTAACGAATTAAACGACAAAGAAGACTAAACAAGGCAGCGTGCGGGAAAAACAAGACCATCCTTTGTATACTCCACAGGAAAGCATTATATATTCAACGTTAGAATTATGTTATAGTATAAGGGTATATATTTTTAAATGATAAAAATATATTTTTTTATTTAGTACATTCCGTACGTTTTCTAAACATGATCAGGAGTATTTGTTGCCTGAAGTCTATAAAAGATTTTCGGAACAATCCTTGTGTTATGGATAATTTTTGAGAATGTGTTTAAAAGGTAGCTTACATGCTTATTGTTCAATGGTCTTATCACTTTTAAGCGCTTGTCTTTTTGTAGGGCTATTAATTGTGATTTCAACCATTCTTGCGGGACAATGCCTTTTCAGTAAATGAAGTGAATATTGTTATACATTTAATTTTTTTCCTCAATTAATTGGATGCCCCCTACTGGTGTTTGGTCTAAGCTGACAGCTTTTCCCCATTGAAGCTATTTTATAACTAATTATAATTAGGGGTACGGAATTTTCGCAAACAAAAACATGAATTTCGCATTTACTTTTTTTATAATTACAAAATTTCGCATTTATTTTTAACTACGAGTAAAACAACAGAAAACATTAATTAAAAGCTAACATCGTTGTAATTTCGACATTCGACTCTTTAAGAGCTGTTCTTCGATCTGTCACTACAATATTATATGTGCTGAAGAATCGTTCTGCGTCTACGCTGTTCGTTGGACTCCAAATGCTCTGTAATGCTGCTTTAGCAAATGACGGAAAACTGCACTGTGTAGCAATTGTGTCTTGTGTCACACAGATATAGGTCATCTGTTGCAAATTCTTTGACTCGATCACTCAAAATTGTTTTAGGGCGTCCCATTTTAGGGGATACTTTAAGTAACTTTATGTTACTATGAAAACTTTTTTGATAGACCATGTTCTTAATAAAAATTGACGGAATGAGCACTGATTGTCATGTTTGACTAATTTATATGTTTAGAAAATAAGAATTAGCCGACTTTTATTCCTACTTAGATTTTTACCAATACAAAAGACTGAAATGCAGATAACAACAGTCGGATTATTTATATTTCTCAAAGAATCAACATTGAAAAATATCAATTGCTTATCTTATCTTTATCTATTTAATGATGAACAATGAAAGTTCCTTCTGTTTCAACACGTGTTAGAAAAATAAACAACCTTTCAAAAATTATGTACAATAGAAAACTTTCCGTAAAATCTTTCCATGCCTTATTTACTACGTAACTACCTACTTATTTACGGGCGAGTTGGGCACCTGCAGGTATTTCGCGGAAATAAACAAAAACTCCATATTTCACATTTATCGCATTTATGTTCAAAATTTCGCCGAAATTCGCATCTATTTCGTAAAAACGAAAATTCCGTACCCCTAATTATAATAAAACAGTTGGTCCAGAATCATTATCTCGTTGACTGTTTCTTGTTTATCGTTGATAATTCTGCCGTTTGAACCTTCTGATAATCCATATATTTTCTCTATCTGCTCTTAAAGTGTGTTTATTATATTATTTTCTTTCTTATTTAATTTACACCGATCCAGACTAGTATAGCTCCATATAACAGTTCTAGTTCTGCAGTAACGAATCAATACTTTTATTTAGCACATTAATTTTTGTTTTGTCTTCGGGTCTATTAAATCATTTTCTTGCACTGTTTCTCGCAATTTTTAATTATCCATTTATTACTCTACTTGTCTTATTTTTTGAATATACGACTTGAATAAAGACTTTAATGTTTTTCCAGTCGTTATTGTTTAGTAGACCGGAATATTGAGATATTAATTCTTTACATTACATATTTGTCTTTCGGTGATTTTCTATTATTAATATGAAGCTGGAAGTGTTAGGTTACACTGGTTTTTGATATTTGGTCCAGAGTTCCCTCTCAATTCTTTTGTCGGATTTCTCTTTAATATTATCGCAGCTGCATGCACTGGTACTAGGTTCTGAGTGCTCAGGTGACCTTTGAAGGACTCCCAATTACTCTATTTCGTCCACTTCTTCTGAGGTGGGTTCAGAAGTGGATATCAGCTTCTATTCCATTATTCCATATCTATTTATATGCCATCTAATGATTTTACTTTAAATTTAGCTGCTTGATCTTCTTCATGAGTAATAATTTTTTTGTTATTTTTTCTACTTAGCATAAAGCATTAGAAAGTCTGTAAGCTTTTTTTATGAACTGCTGAAGTGCGTCCTATAAAAGTAGACATATTTTCAAGAAAAACATGTTTTCATGAAAATTCTTTAATTTTATTCAATATGTTCAATACAGCGATTTTAACGGTTTTACAAATTTTTTATGTCGATGCCGTGCGCATAATACGATTCTGAAAGCTCTGAAAAATAGTTATTTTTTTCTTCAATTATCTCAGCTGATTTTTTTATTTACGAGTCATTTCTTCAGATTTGGGAACACTTAATAATCGGAGGGGGCCAAGTCAGGAGACTAAGCCGCATGAGAAAGTAATTCGAACCCCAACTCGAATTTTTGCTACTGTGACAACGCTCTTGTGAGTCGATGTATTGTCTTAGGTCTTGAGAACACTTTAAAGAACACTTTTTTCTTCTGCTTATGGAGTCGTTTTTCATTCATCACATACCGGAACTCACCACATAAATTTTGAAGCCCCTGACATCAAAACTGTATTAAATTATATGTGATCTAAGTAAGTTATAGAAAAAGTCAGAATAGATAGAGTAGAACACTTATAAAAAAATTGTAACAAGCAATTGGACATCGTAAGTTCTAATTTTTCACCCAAAGTGACCGGAAGTTGAACCGGCAGTCGATATTTGAACTCTTCGTGTAACTTTTTGTCAGTTGATATGACGGATGAATTTTGTTCACCGACAGACATGGACGAACAGACAGGCATGAAACCGGAAGTATGTATTTGTTCTGGTCTTTCTTAGTCGCGTTGAATAATAGTATGTACTATTTCGACGAATTTAAAACAGTACTTTCGGTTGCAACTCTGGAACCGCCAGTCCGAGGTCAAACTTCTCACATGTAATATCATATTTTGGTTATAGGCTTTCATTTGACACCTTATTTGTCATTCTTTCTGTCCTACTAACAGAGGAGTTGTGTTTATTGACGGACAGACATGGATAATTCTAGGTTTTCACATTTAATAATAAAAACAATAATTATATAATTCAGTTAACCTGACTATGTCATTGTGATAATGACTTCTTATCTAAAAGTGACAACGGCAATCATTCCATTCACTCACGGTAAAATATCGCAAAACCTCCAGATTTTAAAGAACCGCTTGGATTGACATGAAATTTGGCACACACGTAGCTAAAATGCCAAAGAAAAAAATGAGATTATGCCGATATGTTCTCTTGTCCTGGATGTGACTTTCACCCCTTCTTGGGGGTGAAAAAACATACGTTCAAAATAAGTCCGGGAGTGTCTTCCAGAAAATCAAAAAATCCCAAATATTTAAAAAAGCAAAACCTACATTTTTTACTCTTTAAGATATTTGGTATCACTAATAATTTTAAAGTTATTTTGAAAAAAGTCTTTTTTTTCAAAATTAAAGATTTAAAATTTACTTTAAAACCAAATTTTTTCACAAATAAGCACTTTGAACTGATGAAACTTACAAACACAAACAATACATAAAGTTACTTGTGAAGTGGTAACGATTAATTCCATTTGGGCTGTTAATTAGAGGGAGATTTTTACGATATTTTTAACCAAAAAATAAGGAACAACTGTATTTTGAGCGTAACTTGCTTACTCTTGCTGCTAGAAACTTTTTAAAAAAATAAAAATAAACGTTTTCTTAAACACTTTAAAAAAGTTGTAATAAGTTTTCCCAGAAAAGTGTTTCATTTTTTTTATTTCACGTTAAAATATTCGATTTGGAATTTGACATATAAGAGCTTATTTTTCACTATAGTCTGTTTTTAAACCAAGAGGTGTAATTCAAATTTCCCGCGCCGTAAACCTTGTTTGTAATTGGTACAACCTCAGGCAATTTTACTCATATCAAATTTTGACAATAATGACATTTATAAAATTTTAACACTATTGGCATTTCATAGGTTAGTTTATTTATTTTATCAGCGATTTTTGCATTTTCTGCGTTATTCCTTTTATTTTTAGATTTTTAGTCAATATTACCGTCAAAGGCCGATATGATCAACCAAAAAAGAAGATGTATCTGAAGATATTTCTAGTGACTTTCTTGGGTGTGAATCTGTCTTTTTACCATAATAGCACAAGGACGTCCAATGGACGTCCATAGGACGTCCTTTACGGACTTTAAGGACGTCCGTTTACGTCCGAGGAACGTCCTTTATACGTCCTATTTTGGTCAAAATGTCGCGCTACCGAACGTCCATTGGACGTCCATCTAAGGTCCGAGGGGACGTAAATTGGACTTTAATCGGACGTAAATTGGACCTTAATCGGACTTCCTAGGGGACGTAAATTGGACCTTAACAGGACGTCCTAGTTTGGTCCAAAGCCACATTGCCAAATGTCCAATCGACGTCCACCTAACGTCCGAGGGGACCTAAATTGGACCTTAATCGGACGTAAATTGGACGTTAATCGAACGTAAATTGGACCTTAATCGGACGTAAATTGGACCTTAATCGGACGTCCTAGGGGACGTAAATTGGACCTTAACAGGACGTCCTAGTTTGGTCCAAATGCCTCGTTGCCAAACGTCCAATGGACGTCCATCTAAGGTCCAATGGACGTCCACCTAAAGTCCGAGGGGACGTTCGGTTGACGTCAATTGGACCTTCATAGGACGTCCCAGTTTGGTCCAATGTCGTGCTGCCGAACGTCCATCTAACGTCCTGAGAGGACGTTCGGTGGACGTCTAGCGACGATATTTAGACCTGTGGAGAATGTATTGTGGGAAATAAAAAATACATTTTTTAAGGAACTTATATTACATCTTATATTAAATTACAATTATTGGATATTACATTATTTACATTAAATTACAATTACACTTCTCCAAGAAATTAACGCACCACCTTAAAATGATGCATTTTTGATGTCTCGAATTTCCTAAACCTGTTGTCCAATCTCAGTGATTTTTTTTATAATATTATAGCCTAGGCTACAGGTTACCTCCTTAAGCTTGTCATGAACGGGGAGCTATACTGTAATATATTATGTATATTATATCATATCACTCCCTATAGAAATGAGTGAGCCTGGAGACACGGAACTAATGGTTCCGTGTGTGCAGGCTCACTCATTACTATAGAGAGCGATGTGATATAATATATATTACAGTATATATCTCCCCGTGCATGACAAGCTTAAGGAAGTAACCTATAGCCTAGGCTATAATATTATAAAAAAAATCACTTAAATGGGACAACTGGTTTAGGAAATTCGAGACATCAAAAATGCTCAATTTTTAAGGTGGTGCGTAATGGGCTCTATATTATACATATACATATTATTTCAAATCGACACCTTGCTCATTTGGAGATAATGGATAATTTCTTAAAAAGAAGATATTCTATCTATGTATACTTATTATACAGAGAGCACGTAAAGGTTGGAATAAATTCATTTTTTTTTGAGAATGGAGGATTTTGGAGAAAAATCCCGAAACAGGTCAATTTTTGTTTTTAAATTACGACTTTTTGGCATATATATCATACTAGTGACGTCACCCATCTGGGCGTTATGACGTCATCGATGATTTTTTTAAATGAGAATAGGAGTCGTGTGATAGCTTATTTGAAAGGTAATTCAATTCTCTATTCAGTAATATAAACATTAACATAATTATTTATACAGAGTGTCCAAAAAATTTTTTTTTTGATTAAATTAATTGACATGGAAAGAAGAATGTATGTAATTTATTTAATTCAAAATACATTTTACTGCTCACAGAAAACAAAAAAATGTTTATTTGAAAAATATTCATGGCTTTTCGCTTAAATTAAATATTCAAACTGTCACGAGGCTGGTGGGTGGCTGCTTTAATATTGAATTTAAGCAAAAAACAATATTTATTTGCCAAATAAACATTTTTTGTTGTCTTCTGATAGCAGTAAAATGTATTTTGAATTAAATAAATTACGCACATTCTTCTTTTTGTCAATTAAATTAATTCAAAAAAATTTTTTTTGGACACTCTGTATAGATAATTATGTTAATGTTTATATTACTGAATAGAGAATTGAATTACCTTTCAAATGAGCTATTATACGATCCCTATTTTCATTTAAAAAATTCATCGATGACGTCATCACGCCCAGATGGGTGACGTCACTAGTATAATATATATGCCAAAAAGTCGTAATTTAAAAATAAAAATTGACATGTTTCAGGATTTTTTTCCAAAATCGTCCATTCTCGAGAAAATGAATTTATTCCAACCTTTACGTGCTCACTGTATAGTGTAATATTATATTATAATATTATAATAATCATTCAACTTTTGTCTAATTTTTTTTCATCCGCCTTCGCTTTCTGTCTTTAGATAATTCAATATTATAAATAGATTATAAAATACTGAGATAAATACTTTTTGCTTACTAGGTACAATAACCAACCCAATCTGTTTGACAAAAGAACTTTATGGGTAGAGGTAAAAAGTTAAGACGAACAAAAGGCGACCGCGGTAGCGAAACTTTCCTTTAACAATTGTAATTCAAAATTCAAGGAAGTCTATACTTTATAGAAAATCAAAAAGATTGGCTAGAATACAAATATGTACTTATACAGAGTGTTTGGTAAAGAATAGGCCATAGAGTAACCTTAGATTTCGGAGGGTAAAATAGGTCGATTTAAGTTAACTTACGTTAGTACTAAAGTTGATAATAACCGAAATACAAGGTGTCAAATTTAAACTTTTATTTTATTTATTCTTGAATATTTCCTAACAAACATGGGATAATATCACGAAATTTGGTAAGCGGGGTTTTTTTGGGACAAGAAATCTAAATTCAACACCAAAATTGATGTATTGCCCAGGAAATAATCAAGAATAAAATAAAAGTTTAAATTTGACACCCTGTATTTCGGTTATTATCATCTTTCGTACTAAAGTAAGTTAGCTTAAATCGACCTATTTTAAGCTCAGTAATCCAAGGTTAAGCTATGGCCTATTTTTTACCAAACACCCATAAGATTGAAAAATGTATGAAAAATATACCAGAAAGAATAAGAAATATATATCAAAGAGCATGAAAAAATATGCAAATGTAATAAAAAACGTAAATAATACCAATGTTTGGATACCAGTTGTCCTGGCTGGTGGTTTTTTCCATCATTCTCGGTGAGTTTGTCCTCTAGGCCATCAGGGATCGATAGGCTATGTCCAGACGGTGGTAGCAGCAGAGTCTGAATGCTTCCTCTTTGGCGTTCACTTACCAAGAAGTGACTGGCTGCAACGTGGAGCTCCAGTAGCTGTCTGGGGTTGATAGCTCCGAAAACTCCTCATCTGATCGAGGAATCAGGAACATAGACTGTTTCGGCACTTCAGAAAAACTCCAGGAGCAGGAATCCTCAGGGTGGTAGATTAAAATGTTGTGCGCCTATGTCAAAGGGGAACATAATAATCCATTGGATGGGCTTATGCATTGATGCTCTAAATGGCCCGATGAGGCGGTCGGACTCTGTGTTATGTTGTGAAACAGCGTCTTCATAGTTTTACGTAATATATAGTATATGTATAAGTATATTATACTTTAATTCATATATAATATAATTTCTTACATTATGAAAATCAGTGGTTAATGAATAAAACTCTACGCGGGAGCCCTAACGACGACAACGACTGAGAGATCAACTCTCCAACTTCGAACTGATATCGGTGGGTGAATCGAAAATCTATCGCCTATCGTTATAGTTTTGTGAACAGAGGAACCAAGTAGTGGGGGTGATTTTCAGACGTCCACAAAAAGTCCGTATTTCGTCCAGTACGGACGTCCAAAGGACGTTCGTATTTATTCCACCATCGGACGTCCACCATCGGAAGTCCGAATGACGTATATATTTAGTCCACCGTATTCATATTTATTCCACCCGAAGTACGTCCAACGTCGGACGTCCAAAGGACATCCATTTATAGTCCATAGACATTAGGACTAAGACTGGACCTATTTTGGGCACGGCCACGTATATTCAACTTCAAAAAGATGCTCTTAAGATTCATTTTTAGTACAGATACATTGATAAAAATTATATTTTTGCTTACTAGAATTAATTAGCAAACTTATGTCATCTTGGTAACTAGAATAATAAAACATTGTAACAAATAATTTACAAATAAGATTTTCACACTTTACAAAAAAAAAAACAAAAACATGTTTAGAATATTAAACTGTGCAATTTTGAATTAAATATAATAATCTTTTCGATGTAAACTATTTTATTAACATAATTAAGTTAATATTTTATTGAATTATTTTGCTATTTTATCCCGTAATTCGTATAATATGTCGAATATGGACGATCAGCAAACGTCCGTATTTCGTCCAGTACGGACGTCCAAAGGACGTTCATATTTATTCCACCCGAAGAACGTCCAACATCGGACGTCCGAAGGACGTACATATTTAGTCCACCGAAGGACGTCCAACGTCGGACGTCCGAAGGACATACATATTTAGTCCACCGAAGGACGTCCAACGCCGGACGTCCAAAGAACGTCCATTTATAGTCCATGGACGTTAGGACCAAAAATGGACCTATTTTGGACGTCCAGAGGACGTCGTGTGCTATTAGGGTTAGTTTACCTACTCCTCTTGGTTTTAAAACAAAGCTTAGCAATAACTCTGCTTCTACTGGGTCTACAGACCTGACACATATACCATTTTTTCACTTTTCTATAAGCTATATTTGCTATTTGCTATTTTTTTTTCAATAAAGTAGGTACCTACTTTTTGAGTTATTTGCGAAAAACCGTCTAAAAACGTGTTTTTTTTTTGTTGAAAAATGAACATATTCACTCGCAAATATCTCTACAAGTATTGACTTAGTGAAAAACTCTATAAAATAGAAGTTGCTTAGAATTAGTCAGTTTATCCAATTCCGGACTTATTTGAACGTATTTGTTTTCATCCCCGATAACGGACGAAACTCACCTCCAGATCAAAAGCACATATCGGCACAATATCACTTTTTTTCTTTAACATATTAGCTATGCGTGTCCCAAATTTTATGTCAAACCAAGCGTTTCTTCAAAATTCTGAACAAAAACCGTAAGTAAATTAAATGAAAATGTAAAAGGTACATTCCATGTCAAATCACTCAGGCAAAAAAATTTGGATCTCCGATTTGTCTGAAAATTGGTATATAGCTTCTGCGGGACGTAAAAAGAAGATATTTAAGGTCAAAAAATCTTTTTCTTCTTTTTTTCTCAAAATGTTATTTTATGCGATTTTACAGTGATTTGGTGTTTATTTAAACAAATTTGCATTTTCTGTCGTAAAGTATCAATGAAAAACATAATATTTTAATAGAAATGACTCAAAAATGTCATTATATGGCATTATAACAAGTTATTTTGAATCAAAACAAGATTTTGATCAAATTTTATAGTGTAAAAAACGCTAAAATACCGTTTTTTACATTTTCCTCCATTCCCAAAATACATCATCATCGATTTGGCTAAAAATTTGCCCGCAGATAGCTAAAAGATAGGACTTTAAGTGGTTAGAAGGATTTGAATTATATTACAATACCAAAAAAGTTACATGCAGTAATATCATACTCAAAAGTATATATTAGTCCAGTCGGGATAGCATTTGACCTTGAATGCCAAGCTGCACAAAAATTTATTTTTCTGATCTTTAGGGGAGTCAATAGTAGCCTAAATTTAAAATCGCGAATGAATTCCTCCGTTACGTTAGCGGCCATCTTGATTTTAAAGGAGAACCTGTTTTGCTCAATATCTCCGCCATTTTTAACTTTTCGACAAAAATGGAAGGAACTGAAATTGTTCCAAATAAATCCTATTTACAATTATTACAATTTCTTTTTAAAAATTTTTGTCGTGAGGTCGATATTTTCGAGTTAATTTTACTTACAGTAGACGCCTATATTTTTGACTTTAATATTGCATGTAACTTTTTGGGTATTGTAATATAATTCAAATCCTTATGACCACTTAAAGTCCTATGTTTTGTCTATCTGTGGGCAAATTTTCAGCCAAATCGATTATGATGCATTTTGGGAATGGAGAAAAATGTAAAAAAACGGTATTTTAACGTTTTCTACACTATAAAATTTGATCAAAAGCTTGTTTTGAATCAAAGTAACTTGTTATAATGCCATATAATGACATTTTTGAGTCCCTTCTATTAAAATATTATGTTTTCCATTGATACTTTACGAGAGAAAATGGAAATTTGTATAAATAAACACCAAATCACTGTAAAATCGAATAAAATAACATTTTGAGAAAAAAAGAAGAAGAAGATTTTTTGACCTTAAATATCTTATTTTTACGTCCCGCAGAAGCTATATACTAATTTTCAGACAAATCGGAGGTCCAAATTTTTTTTTGCTCCAAAATTGAGTGATTTGAAATGGAATGACACAAAATTAATTTTTCAAACAAATATTTTAAGTCGTTATGAGAAAATTATAATTTAACAGATGAAATAAAATAAACACAATTCAACTCGTAAAATATTTGGACCCTTACCAGCCGAACAGGTAAAGAACCCACCTTTTATATAGTTCATAATATACCTTTTCTACCTGGCCTCAAACGCTCGATATTTTTAACTCGTGGCAACACCGATTGACGGCAAATACACCGCAAATACACATTTTTATGTGGTGGAAGTCAAAATGGCTGTGAAGTGTAAAAATTTTTGTATATAATTTAAATTTTTAAAATCAAAATTTTAGAAAACTGAGAACGATACAGGGCATTAAAAAATGCGCTCAACAAACATACACGAATTAAAATTCGAAAATGATAGTATTTCTTCTTAGTGATGCCAAATGACTGCAACATGAAAAGATGACATAATGATAGCGGGATGTATATATATATATATATATATATATATATATATATATATATATATATATATATATATATATATATATATATATGTCTTCATATCAAGGCGAGATCCGTTTGTATCATAAGCTATACAAGATGAGATCCGTTTTGCAAGGCGAGATCCGATTTTGGATCTCACCTTGTATTCACGTGTATATAGTGACATCTCGATGTAACAATGGTTAGGGTACAAGGAAATCGATTTTTGTCTGGACCTCATTTTGCACCCCTTTTGGTGAATTTTATATTGCAGTGGTTCCACTAAATCCGCTGTAGAGGGCAGCGCGCGCGATCCGTTGTGTATATGGTAAATATATATTTTGCAGACAACTCGAGATCCGGTAAATTTGGAAACATCGCAAATGAATTTCACGGTCAGCTCTCTCACTCGGCTTATGTCTAGCTTGAATAAGAATGTTTACATTATTTAAGGGCTCTGTCCAGAAAGGCGATTGTCAAATATCTCGAGAATTAGACGGCATATCGAAAAAACTTTGGAATGCTTTTTGAATGGTTTTTCAAAATCTATATACTTACGCAATAGCAGGGTTCTTATTCTGCCTGCGAAAGCGGTGGGTGTAGCAACTTTGAATTTTCAACTGAAACACTTTATTTTTAAATAGTTGAAATTTAGAATTAAAAATACACAACTTTTGTTTGAATCGATAATAGCTTCTTTAATCCAGTCGGAAGAGCTTCAAAATCGTCGTTTTGATGACATTTTTAGGGTTTAGGGGTACCTCAGGTAGTTAGCTTAAAACGTAAGAAATAAATTTGAATAGTTAATGTTTATTGATAAACAAAGCTCCAATTCTATTTTACTTCAACTCATTTTAAGGCTATTTCAATAATCTAATCGGTTCTTTTTTCAGTTTTTTGGTAAAACATTGTAACTTATAGACGAAAATTCTTAAAATCGGCTATTTTTCATTTAAATTGTCAATAAATAATTAAATTGAGAAAAAATTGGTCAGATATACATCAATTTTGTTATTCCGTCCATATAGAAACTAAAACAATTGTTACGTAGTTACACTGAGTGTCATAAAAACCGTGTATTTTTACTCATTTCTTTGAGCTATTTCACGTAATATCGAGATATAAGTTGTATTTTTTACATAAGTTATATTAACGTTAAACTGATTTAATTTATAGTTTTATAAGCAACAATTAAGTATAGCGAAATTTATAAAACCTTGTTTAAATTGTTTTACATGCTCTATAATGCGGTTATCTTAAATTTTGTTTTAAATGTTTTTCTTCTTACTGGTAGACAAAAAATGGCAATATGTGCATTTTTGACATCAAATTGTTGATAACCAACATAGTTACTACTCAAAATATTAAAAAAACTAACCGTCGGTATAACAGGTTGCCTGGAAACCAGATGCAGAACAGTACCATAAATGTTTTAGACTTTTTAGCACTTTCTTTAAGTGAAATTTAAAATCATTTACCACCCATGTACACTCATTACGGAATATGTTACAAGAATTTCAGCGATTTCAGCCATTTTTTCAAAATTTATTTGGATTTTCTCTAGTTATCCTTCCAAAAGACAATACATAAATGGTGAATACCTTTTACACCAACTTCAAGGAGGGTAATTTATACAGGTACATACCTGGAATTATTATATGGACCGTTCACTCTTGTTAGAGTATAGTTCCCTCAAATATGAGCTCTTTTAATCCATTTCACGCGGTAAATTAGTCCGCTTTTCCTTTAGGTCTTAGTTCATAGGTTGTGATGTTTTTTTGCCCTCTCTATATCTTCTTCCACTCTCTCCGGTCCTGAATCTTTTCTCTCCAGTTTGCAATTTCCATCTTTGATATATCGTCTAGCAGTTGATCTTCCCATCTAATTTTTGGTCTTCCTCTTGGTCTATTTTTTACTGGTTTCCAGTTCATTATCTTCCTGATCAGTTCTTCTACCCTCTTCTTTGTGTGTGCCCAAACCATCTGAGGCTTTGTGCTTTAATGAATTTTACTATATCTTCTCCTTTATTTATATTTATTATTTCATGGTTCATCAGCTTTCAATATTCCCCTGTTTCTGTCTTTACTGGGCCATGTATCCTTATAATTTTTCTCTCAATTATTTTTAACTTTTCTTCGTCTTTTTTCGTAAGGCACATTACTTCTGCTCCATAGGCTATCACTGATCTGATTGCTGCTGTGTATATTTTTGATTTTTTTTTTGCTCAGGTTTTTGTCCTTGAGTAGTTGGTGATATTTCCAATATACTCTATTACCTGCTTTAATTCTGTCGTTTATCTCTATAGTCCTTCCGTTTTTGCCGTCCACCATCACCCCCAGGTATTTGAAGCAATCTACTCTCTGGAATGTATTTTCACCTATCTTTATTTCTGCTATTCTGTTTACATTGTCTCGTGTGCTTATAAGATATTTTGTTTTATTTGATTGATTATTAGTCCTCTCGCCTTTGCTTCTCTTACCAGGGTTAAAAGTGCCTCTTCTAGTCTTTTTTTATCTCGTGCTACCAGTCCCAGTTCATCTGCATATCCTATGATCTGTGTTGAGCTTTGAATAATTGTCTTTTTCAGCCTTGTGTCCCTAATTACTCCTTCTAGAGCGATATTAAATAGTGTCGTTTGTTGTTGACAGACTGTCTCCTTGTCTTACTTCAAGTTCTATTTTGATGTCATTTGTATCGCCCTCATTTGTTTTAACTTTTGCTGTTGAGTCTTTTATTGTCATTCTAGTTAGTCTTATTAATTTTGCCGGTATCTCCATTTTTTTCATTTCTTTTAATAATTGTTGTCTGTATATGCTGTTGAAGGCCTGTTGGAAGTCGATGAATAGTATGTGTAGCTTTTTTCAATTGTTTGTGTCAGTACGTGTATTGCATCTATTGTTGATCTTCCTTTGATCTATTGTTCTAAAACCCTGTTGATATGGTGCTATAATTTTTTCTGTGTATTGATTTAGTCGTTTTCTTATAATTGTGGTCAATATCTTATACGTTGTATTTAGTAGCATAATTGGTCTGTAGTTGCAGTACTTAGTTGGATCCCCTTTCTTAAAGATTGATGCGATGTGTCCGTTTTTCCATTCTATGGGCATGCTTTCGTCCTTCCAAATTGTAACCATTAACTTGTGCATTCGCTTCGTGAGCTCCTCTCCGCCGTTGATGATCAGTTCGTTGTTGATTTCATCTGGCCCTGGCGTTTTGTTTACTTTTAGTTGTTTTAATACCTCCATGAATTCCTAATAAGTAGGTGCTACTTCCTCTTCATCTCTTATATCCTCATCCTCTGAATATGCCTGATTGTCGTTTTTGTATAGGTCCGTGAAATGTTTTTCCCAATCTTTTTTGTTTATTTTTGTGACAGATTTTTTGGTACTGTGTTGTTGTTTTATCTATTCGAACAATTTCTTGTTGTCTTTATTATTCGTTTCTAATTCTTGCATTTGTTCAGAGATCCATGTGTTCTTCTTTCATCTATAGAGTTTCAATGCTTCTTGTTTTTCTTTTCTATATTGGTCCAGTTGTTCCTGTTCGGCACTTTGTAGCCATTTGTTTCTTGCGAGGTGCTTCAGTTGACTTTTTTGGTGACATTCCTCATCAAACCATTCTTTCGATTCTTTGTTTTTTTGGAATCCTATTATTTGTTCTGCTGTCTCTATTACGCTGTTCTTTATGTTTTTCCATTATCCTTCTATTTCTATGTGCTCGTACTGACCCAATTTCTGTTCCAGTTGTTCTGTATATTGTTGCTTTGTTTCTTGCGTTTTCAGATTGGCTATATTCCATTTCCTCCTTTTTCCTTCCTTATGATTATTTGCTTTGATTATTTTCATCTTAAGTTTTGCTATCAACAATATGTGGTCAGTGCCTCCATTTGACCCTCTATATGACCTTACGTCTTGTACTATTTGTGTACACTTTTTCGAAATTAGAGTATGATTTATTTGGTTTCCATCCATTCTTCCTGGTATCATCCATGGTATTTTGTTTTCTTTTTTATGTTTATGCCCAGTACTAACTATATATGTATTTGTTGCTGCTGCTAGGTTGCAGATTTCTCCTCCATTATCATTCGTAGTTTCATGAATGGTTTCTTTGCCAGCTACATTACGATTATAGTCCTCCTTTCCGATCTTTGCATTGAAATCACCCAATATTATTAATATGTCATTCATCGGAATATTTTCACAGGTTTTTTCCAGGATGTCTTAGAATTCTGTTTTATCTTCTTGGTTTGCTTCTTCGGTGGGTGCATAGCAATTGACTATCGAGATGTGGGCTTGTTTATTTTCTTATGTAAGATATCCTTTCATTAACTGCTTTGAATTGTATCAGTTTTTCCCTCATTTTTTTGTTCACCATAAATGCCGTACCATTCGTTCCCTGTTTGTTCTCCCGAATAATACATGCTAAAGTTTTTCTTCTCAATTTTTCCTTCTTTCTTCCATCGTATTTCCTATACGGCTAGGATTTCTAGTTGGTATTTTTTCATTTCAAGAGCTATTTCTTGCATCTTACCTGCTGCCAGCATGGTTCTAATATTCCAAGAGCCCATTCTAATGGGTTTTGTTCTTTTCTTCTTATTAAGATTATTTCTTTATTTTGTGTGCGTTATTTTGTTTTCGTTAACCGTTTGCATTTCCGAGTCTTTTTTTGCCATGTCATTATCATATTTCAGCCGCTGTTCTTCGTTTATTAGTTTTTTGAATTTTCTATCAGCTGTTCTCTCTCTTCGTCCCATATCTAGATTTTGCCATTCACTATTAATTTCTTGTAGTCGATTTTCGTTTGCTTACCTTTGCTTCTTTCGTCCTTTGCTATTTTAGTTATTTCCTTTTGTATTTCTTTTTCTTTCGATGTCCAATCGTTGTTTATATAAATACGATCTTTATGCTGTTTTAGTTTACGTTTCTTGTTTAGGATTTCCATTTTATCCGTGAGGGCTTCTGTTTCTATTGCGCATACTGTTTCTTCTATTTTTTTGCACTTCTTAGTTTTATTTGTATTTGCAACTCTTGGGCTCTGAAATTTTCCATTTCTTCTTTTAATTTCTTATAATCATTTGTTTCTACTTTCAACCCAGTTACGATCAAGCTTTTATTTTTGCTAAATTTCTCCAGTTGCTCCATTCATTCATGTAGCCGTTTTACTTCTTTTTTTAGTTTTTGTTTCTCTGATTTTACACCCATTAACTCTTTATTGGTTTGTTGTTATTCTTTCCTTATTTGTTTTATTTCCTGAAGCATTTCATCGTTTTTATTCATTAGCTCTTTCATTATTGTAATCATAACATTTTCCATGTCTTCCTTGTTTTCGTTGCCTGCTTTGCTTGGTGACCGTTTTTTAAATTTACTTCTATTAAAACAATCATCCAAGTTTTCTCTTTTGCGTTTCGTTTCATCATCGGTTTAATTTTTTGTGACATTTTTTCCATTTTCTAGGAGTGCAGTGCTAAATACCTGGAATACCGATATTAGATTATCAACAATACTTAAAAAATGAAAGTTACCAATTCACCGGTAGTTAATGCGTTATTTAAAAATTACCTGCGCACCAGAGTTGCCAGTTGGTCTGTAATTAGGATGGGGATTAAAATAGATACGAATTCACCGGGACCCGGAAATATGCACACCCTGATATTCTAGTTACGTAAGCTCGTCCGATTGGCGCATGACGTTAACAACAGAGTAAAGCATAGTCCCGTCTATGCGTTCGTAATACGAACGCGAATGAAATTTGAGAATAGTACAAATGAATGAATTATGACTAAAAGAAACTAAGTGATTTTTATAGTTTAGAGGAAAATTATTAAACTATTTACTTTTATTTAAATTGATTTTCAGTTATTTGTGAAGTTCCCAGTTTCTTGATTATATTGGTATCCGGAAAATAAAAATATTCATATAATCGATATCTACTAAAATTATTATATTTCGTTAGTTGGCAAAAATTGATTAGTGGCCTACACATTAGTAAATATAATTTTTACCAAGGGGAAGAAAAGCCCCAAAATAAAACCATAAATTTAATGGATTGATAAAAAAACAAAATTTTTTACTTTTTAAATAATGTATTTCATCAGATTTAAGTAAGAGGCTTGGAAAAGACAAAATTAAGTTTTACAGTTTTCATGCCATGCACTTTATTTAAATTTTGTGCATGTGAAATAGACGTACATACAGCAACTATGTAGCAGTTTTCATAATTTTTCTTTTACGCAATGTCAGGTTGTTAAGAGACTTGTTTAATTCTTTAATTCGGAAGTACATCCGAGACCTAAAAAATAACTTGTTCGCTTTGTTAGAACAGTCTACAGTTGCACTTTTGGACATAAGGTTTTCTAAATAATTTTTAGTTACCAAAATGGAATCACCATTCATGTGGAAGGAAAAATTGTCTCCAGTTACTTAATATATGACAAGAGAGTGTCTGATGGTTTACATAAACCACACTTACTCAAATGATCAACCCACGTGTACGTTGAAACATCTTCGGATTAAATACTGGAGTCCTTCAATTTATGGCAGATATAACCAGACAAATTCTCCAAACCATCATACTCGAGGTCACTAATGTTTTTTCATTCTAACTCTCATTGAAAACTTGAAAATCCACAACTGTTTCGTTGTTAGAATCCAGCCTTTGGATCAATTGTCCAGAAATTGGTAAATCTGGGATGTCATCTGTTTAAACGTTCGAAAATTCGTTCCGTTGTCTCTCCTACCCGTATATAACTTTTATAAAATAAAATAAAGCTTTTTGTTAACACTCTAAAAAAATTTTAATGGGTTTTCCCCGAAAAGACCTTCATTTTATGGTACTATGTATCACGTTAAAATATGTGATTTGGAATTTGAAGGATAAGATCGTCTTTTTATGAGCTACAAATTTACTTTTACTGGTTCTATAGACTAAGAATATACCATTTTTTGGTTTTTTTATATGCTACATTTTTTCCAAGAATATTTTTTCGATATAATACTTACTTTTTGAGTATTTGCGAAAAACCGCCGAAAAACGTGTTTTTTTTGTTGAAAAGTAAATATTTTTAGTCGCAAGTGACTCTAGTACCTACTACTAAATTAACCTAGTACCTAAGTTAAAAAAACTCTATAGAACAAAAGTTGCTTAAACTTAGTCAGATTTGTTTCCGGACTTATTTTAAACGTATATTTTTTCACCCTCCAAGTAAAAGCAATCAACGGCACAAATTCAACTTTGAAGTGGGGGATGGGTAGAATCTAAATCCAAATTTTCATGCAATTAGGAGTTGACCCTGAAAATTATGTGTGTTTCTTTTTATCTTTTAAATCATTTTACTTAAAATCATTTTTAACCATCAAATAATAATTACATATTGAGTTATTTTATTTTTTAAACTTTAATAATATTTATAAAAAATTTTACTTTCTTGTAATGTATTTTTAAAACAAGCAATCATTTAAATAATTATTTTGTAACAATTTGTATTATTTAAGAATATAATAATTACATTTTGGTTTCGTAGTAAGTGTTTTTTAAGAATATTAATGTATAGTTTTAAAATATTGTATTGCAAATAATTATCATTATTAAATGGTTATTATTTGTCAAGTATTCTTTTTCTTTTTTCACACCCTTATGTATGTAATAAAACTAAGGGACTTTCTGAAAGGTCAATCGTAGACTTTAAAGACACAAAAGAAGCGATACTTAAAAGTTACGCCCATTATATATCTTTATATCGTGGGAAATATACAATACAACACGAGCTCCAACCGCTCGACTAATACTCTTTAGAGCTGGCATCAGTGTGTGATCTCGCGTTGAACGGTAAATATCTAAAATTTCGTATATAAGTCCTCCCCTTTACTTTTCAGCGACGGATCTCGTTTCGATGTAAATTTATCAGAAAAATTTAAGTACAAAAATATTTTCCCCTCTAAGTGTGCCATGATTAATATGTTAATTATAAAGATACTTATGAACAATATACTCCAATAATTAATTTCCTATTGGTGGATCTCGGGTTGTCCTCGATTTAGTCGGATCTCGCCTTGATATGAAGACGTATATATATATATATATATATATATATATATATATATATATATATAATATTAGTGACGTCATCCGTCTGGGCGTGATGACGTAATCGATGATTTTTTAAAAATGAGAGTAGTAGTTGTGTGATAGCTCATTTGAAAGGTTATGTAATTTTCTATTCAGTAATATAGACATTAACATAATTATTTATACAGGGTGTACATAAATTTTTTTTATTAAATTAATTTAGACAAAAAGAAGAAAAAATTGTTTGTACACCCTGTATAAATAATTATGTTAAGGTTTATATTACTGAATAGAGAATTAAATAACCTTTCAAATGAGCAATCACACAACCCCTACTCTCATTTAAAAAAATCATCGATTACGTCATCACGCCCAGATAGATGACGTCACTAGTATTATATATATGCCAAAAAGTTTTAATTTAAAAATAAAAATCGACCTATCTGAGGATTTCTCTTCAAATTTGTCCATTCTCGAGATAATGAATTTATGCAAACTCAAACGTCCTCATTTATACTACAGTGTAAAACTGTAGTACAGTGTAAATAAAAAATGATGTATTACCCAGAGGGCGCTACATAAGTCTTTAGCGCTCATTTAATACGTTCAATATTTTTGATCTCCCACTTCACGTACTTTTTGAATCAACATTTTTATTCTCTTAGGGCCGGTTGTTCGAACGCTAATCAACAATGATCACTATCAAATATTTAATTACTGTCACCAAAATTGTCAATGTCAACTTTTATTGGGTTGCTGAAAACATAATTGATTATAATTATGAGATTAGTTAATCAATTAACATAACAAATATTAACATAATTGATTAAGTAATTTCATATTAATTGTAATCAGCAACCCAAAAAAAGTTGACATTGACAGTTGGTGAGAGTAATTAAATATTTGATAATGATCATTGTTGATTAGCGTTCGAATAACCGGCCCTTAATATTTTTACTTAAAAAAGGTATACTACATTCATCTCGCTAAGCTCAACTGTTTTCGAAATAAATGCATTTTAAGTCTGCGATACAACATAATTTTTGCATATTATATAAATTTGAGATACATTTTTGTAAAGTTTTATGATTTTAAGTTATTTTTCGTGTGTAGCTACGATGATATTATGCAAAAAATTATGTTGCCTCGCAGATTTAAAATGAGTTTATATCGAAAAAGGTTAAGTTTAGCGAAATAAATGTAGTATACCTTTTTTAAGTAAAAATCTTAACAGAATAAAATTTTTGATTTAAAAAGTATGTAGAGTGGGTAATAAAAAGATTGAACCTATTAAATGAGCGCTGAAAGGCGTATGTGGCGCCCTCTGGATAATACATCATTTTTGGTGGCGAATTTAGATTTCTCGTCCTCCCAAAAAACCCTAGCTTACCAAATTTTGTGTTATTATCCCATGTCTGTTAGGAAATATTCAAGAATAAATAAAATAAAAGTTTAACTTTGATACCCTGTATTTCGGTTATTATCAACTTTCGTACTAAGGTAAGTTAGCTTAAATCGGTATATTTTAACCTCAGGAATCTAGGGCTAAGCTATGGCCCATTCTTTACCAAACACCCTGTATACAGTGTGTCGCATTTAAGATGAAGACACCCTTATATTTTGGCTATCAAAATAAATACAGATTTGAAATTTTGCAGTCATTCATTTTGATGGTTTACACTTTTTAACCCGGGAGTAGTCGCGCTCACTTCTGTAACGTCGATAGTCGCGTGTGAGATTCTATCTCAAAATACGAATTTAAAACAAATTTTTTATTTTGTACTATTTTTATCTACTTTTTATATTGAAAATGTATATTTCTAACAATTTTATTAAAAAAACCAGTTAAACGGCCACCTGCCAACATCGGCCACCTGTCCTAACGGCCAGTTTAAAAATTTCCCAAACCAATTATAATAGACCACAAAAACTGGCAATACCGTCCACCTTTCTATATCGGCCAATAGTTCTTTCATTTTTAGTGGCCGTTACTGACAGGTTTTACTGTATTACGAAAAAGGATGAAATGTGAGATCCTATCTAACGGCGCGACTACTCGCGGGTTAAAGCTAATTGGCTCTCCCCAAAGCCATAAATTCCACAAAAAGAAGAAGAAAAAAAAAATTCCTACGCATTACTACACCCTTCCTCGAGGCACTTACGAAATTTTTTCAAAATTGCAAAATTTTCATCAAGTTATCGCGAAAAAGGATAAAAATTGAGATTCTATCTCACCGCGCGACTACTCGCGGGTTAATTTTCAATATTTTGTTTCGCGTTAGAGATATCGTAAAAAGTTATTTGGAAAATTGTTAGAAATATTATTCTAACCCCACTTACCAAATTTCATGACAAAATTCGAACTTTTCGTTTTTTTTTTTCAGAATTGGTAGTCAGGATCCTAAAACATACAATTGGCAGTCCCGATATGCAGCTCGGCACAACTAATGTCAAAGGAGCAAAAAAATCTAGCCTACCTATAGCCCCAAAATATTGGAATTGCTCGCCACCACGGCCAGGCAAGCGACAATATTACAGCGCTGTGCTTAGCGTAAAGAGTGAAACAAATGCGAATTCTGTTCGGCTACTTTTAAAAGCGCCTCCCCTGGGGTAGAGCCGTCGCGTCGTAGTAGCGCTACGCTACGGGGAGCGTACAATAAATATTACAACTTCGGAGATGAATTAAAAAGTAGCTTTGTTTTATTTTAGATTTTTAGATACTTAGGTATTGTATCAAAATCTATAAATTACAGTTTTGAAATAAGTAATTTTTATTAATAAATAATTTATTATTTTAAATTTGAAGAGGTTAGGCGGCGCCTACCTTGCCTACCCTGACGGGCCTCCCCTGAGAAATACAGGTGTATTTAATATTAAATATAATAATGGTTGTTAGGATGAAGTGTTTTTCCTTAGTTAATTAAACGCACAATAAACCATCTTCGGTTCAACATTATATTTTTTATAAATGTAATACGGTGACGAACTACAACTATAAACAATATGTAATATCACGCACCTATATACAGTATGTCCCTGTAAGTTGGAACCATATGGAAAACTTATGTATTAGTAATTTTACGAAAAAACGGTATTCTTCATAAAAAGTTCTGCATAGTCTAAAACCTAAGATTCAACCATCAAATATCAAATTTTATGAATATTATGCGAGGTATGTTAAAAAATATTTCGCTCAAGAATAAAGTAGCCTTATTTTTCACAATATTGTGGTTGAATCTTCTCAGTATTGTACGATCATTTATACCGAGTACACGTATAATAGGGCTTTTCATTCACAGTCATTTGTTTCGAGCTCCTGTCATGTGTCACATAATATTAATATATCTACGACATACGTTATTGGTATATACAATAATACAAACCACAGACGTATGACGTAGATATATTAATATTATGTGACACATGACAGAAGCTCGAAACAAATGACAATCGATGAAAAGCCCTATTACAGGTGCTTAAATAGTGATTAAGACAAGTTTTTTGTGATAATTAATAATAAACCAATTTCATACTGGGCTAAATTAATAAAAAAAACAGTGTTGTGAAGTGTTTATTGTTTTTATTTTATGTTTTATGGTGGTGGTTTCCAATAATGAAAAGAACAAGAAAAGTTTACAAAAAAAAAAGAAGTTTACAAACAAGAAAAAGAAATCAAGATGTTCAATCTACAAAAAGGGTATCTCTATGTGGATAAGGTATATGTATTCATTGAAAAAATAAATGAGGAGAGTATTGGAAAAATCACGCTATGAAGGTAGGTCATATCTTACATAAAAAATTAGCAATTAAAAATATATTTAGTGTTGACAGAGTAGGAAAGAATAGGGTAAGAGTACAACTTTAAAGCCCCAAAGATTCAAATTATCTTGTTAAAAATGAAAACTTAAAAGACGAACAACGAAAAGCATATATTCCAAATAACCTGCTTCAAAGGATAGGCATTATAAGAAATGTAGATACTGCTTTTAGTAATGAATATCTTTTCGAAAATATAATATCCAGTATATCAGTAACAGAAGTCACTCGACGACTCGAAGGAAAATTGATATAGATGGACAAAAAATATATTATGTACCTATACAAATGGTATTACTTACCTTTGAAGGTAACATTTTACCTAGATATGTATATATAAACAGCATGGCCTGTCCCATAGAACCCTATGTGCATAGAGTTATCCAATGCTTTAAATGCTCGCAACATGGACACATTTTTCGTAAATGTAACAGTACAAAACTAGATGTATTAACTGCTCACAAGAGGAAAATGATAATCATAACTGTAGAGACCCGCAAGGGTTGTGACCCGCATTATGTACACTGTAAAAACTCTGAGCACAAATCCATATCCAAACAATGTCCAAAATTTAAAGAACAAAACAAAATCAAAAGACACATGGCAGAAAAAAATTTAACTTTTTTGGAAGCAAACGACAGTCTAAAAAGATCTTATAAGACTGCTGTTATTACAAGAAATAGGTTTGAAATTAGATACGATAAACAATAAAAGTTTTCCACCTCTTCCAAGGCAAAACAATGTCAGATATAATATGTCTAAACCATCTACATCCAGTGTTCAACAAGAAACACAAAAAGTAATTCCAAGTCAACCTGAAACTTCCTCTCAATTTAAAAAAAGGAAAACCTAATCTCCTTTAGCTGAAGAAATGTTTCCTTTTCAATTTGGTCCAAAAAACCTCTGCCCCTAAATTCTTTACATAGTTCCGATCCTGATCCTAACACAGATGAATTTCTAAATATTTTTTTAAATTTTTTTAAAAGTGTACTCGAAGAGTTTGATTCTTTTAACCATCTAGAAATATTAGATAGAGCATACATATATGATAAAATTATTAAATATAATAAATATAATAAATTTAAATATTGGCTAATAAAATAAAAAATAAGATAAAGATTTTACAATGGAATGCGCAAGCGGCTGTATCTAATAAGTTGAGTTTAATTAAACGTTTAAATGAAAATAATTGATATTGCCTTAATTTCAGAGACATGGTTTAAGCCAAATAAACAATATAATTTCAAAGGCTATAAAATTATAGGTAAAGATCGCCATGATGGTTATGCTGGTGTGGCAATACGTGTCAGAAATGTATTTCGCTTTGAAGAAATTTCAATTATAAAAAATTTTAATAACAATATTTTGATGTGTGGAATACAGATATTGAAATTTGTTGAAATTTCGTTAAATTATAATCTAATTTATTTTGCTTTGTTATGCCCCTAAAATTATATCACATTAAATACACGCTTTAGGCCTTCTATAAAAATTAATCTTAAAAATTACAGTGACATTATCCCGAAAAAAATATTTGTCAGCGTTAGACACATTCATAAAATATAGTTTGTTTTTCATTATATGGTTTATATAAATATTAAGTCCGAATTAATATTTTGGACTTTTTGTTCTGCAGATTAATTCTTGATGTGTCTGATATAAAAGCTAAAAATAGCCTTAAGTGTAGTTTTTAGAATAGAGCCAGTAAGGGCCAATTTCTCATATGGTTTTTCTCATGAGCATTTTTCAGTGCGTCACAGTTTTTCGATTTCTTTCTAACTTATTAAATTGTATATGACAGAAAAAAAGGCACGTCGGTGATTACTTTGGCAATTATTCTAGTTCGGTTATTATTCTAGTTGTCGATGGATGGCGCTATAATAGAAAAAAATTTATTTACTAATTATATAATATATCTACGAATATAATCTGTACAATTTATAAGACTATACAAATCAAAGAAAATACCATTTTATAAATGCAATTAAGACAATTGATTTGTTTTTATGCCCAATTGCAAAAAAAAAATTTGACAACTGTCAGATTTAACTAAAATGTCATGTTAGAATAAATGTTATAAATGTATATTATCACGGACTTACCTTTTTTTCTATCATTTGTGACGCACTGAAAAATCCTCATGAAAAGAGCCATATCGAGTTCAACTCCAGTTTAACCTGAACTTTTAGTGAACGTCAGTTTAAAGTCAAAATCGTCTTTCTTAATCCACGTTCAACCGATGGCAGTTTAAACTTGAACGATGCTTGAACGCTGTAATTCGGCCGTTCAAAGATTTCTGAACCGAGTTCAGATGATTTCATGGATTACGCATGCGTTGTATTAACACGAAACGCTGTCATAATATAAATATATCATATTTTAATATATTAAGCCTAACGACAAAAGATACCATTATTTTTGTTTTTATAACATTTATTTATAATTATTAAAATGACTATTTGACTATAAATACTTAAATTTAACTTTATTCAAAAACAGCATAAAAAAGGTAGTTCAAAATGGCGACAGTTTTTTACCTTTTGCCATCTATTGGCATTTCTCGAAAGCTGTAGAACGAGCACTGACAGGAATTTTTTATCAAGAATATAAAATAGTTATTGACGAAACTCAAACATGCTCATTATGTACCCCTAACTCTGCTAAATGCCAAATCTGAAAATAGATATTTTATTTCGCACTTAGGTGTGGTTAGAGAATCTAATTTAACAACGCGTTTGCGCGTTGTCATGCAGGCTAGCATGAAAAGTTCCTCAGGATATTCCTTAAATGACGTATGTTTAAAGGGATATCAAATCCAGCCAGAATTATATGAAATTCTAAGTAGATTTAGACTTTTTCCTTTTGTATTTACGGTAGATATTAAAACAATTTTCCGCCAGGTACTCGTGAACCCGGAACAAACTTTTCTTCAAAACGTTTTATGGCGAGAAAACCCTGATGATGACTTTAAATGTATCCAACTCGATGTTATAGTTTTTGGAACCAATTCAGTCCCGTTCTTGGCAACAAGGGTCCTTAAAGAAATGGCTTGTCTAAATCTTATAGAATTTCCTCTTGCCCCTGATGCAATTCTAAATCAATTCTATATACAGTGGGAAAAATGAAAGAATACCCATGAACATTGAACAATCACATCAATCACTTATTTCGTATTTGCTCTCTTTTTCTATAAATAACAAACGTTTGTTATAGAAAAAGATAGCAAATACAAAATAAGTGATTGATGTGACCGTTCATGGGTATTCTTTCATTTTTCCAACTGTAGACGATGGCCTTTGTGGTTCATATAGTCTCAACGAACTTTTCAATTTACTCTCACTTAAATACCATCTTAAATAAGCATGGTTTAAGTAGCCTAAAAATATTCTTCAAATAATGAATATTTTCTTAAAAATATTTCCAAAGATATTTTGGAAAATCAAAAAATTGATTATGACATAAACATAGATAAAGTCCCAAGTAAAGTTCTTGGACTAAAGTGGAGTACAGCAGAAGATACTCTTTGTATTTCCGTGCCCGAAAAGGTCGTGCAAGGTCCAGTTTCCAAAAGAAAAATACTTAGCTCAATGTTATGATCCGTTAGGCTTGATAAATCCTGTTATAGTTATAGCGTAATTACTGTTAAAATAATACTCTTGGCACAGTATAAAGAGGGACAGTACCCCAGGCTGTGGGTGAAAAAACGTGATATAATTCAGGAATTTTTGAAACCTATCAGGTGTTGTAAAGGACGATGCCAGGAATAACTTCTACTAAAATGTAACCAAAAATATTGTGCGCTTTTTTTTATTGCGATTTTCATTTGTTAAATTTGCAATTTTTAATGATTTTTAATTTTTCAGCTTAGGATATTGATTTTAGAGAAAAACTTTTTAATAGAAAGTTGTAGTAAATTAAAAAAACCTACAATTTGAGGTATGGTAAGTTTAATTTCGTTAATTGGTTATTGCAAAACAGCCTGCGAAAGGTCCAAAATGGTCGTTTTTTACAATTGCATTATTTATTGTACAAATAATTTTTTTAAAGCTTTAAAATGAAGATATTTCAATTCCAAACATAAAAAAAAATTGTAAAGCCAGATTAACGAATTTGTTGCTCAGATATTATAAATTGTTTATCCCAAGAGGTCAAATGTCGAAGGCTATAACTTTTTGGAAAAAAATCATAGAGAGTTGGTGAAACATCCAATCTGCTTCTAAAGAGTTATATTTTCATATTCTGATGTAAATTAATGCGTAAAACATTTTTAAACCTCTAATTTTTGGGTTTGAAAATAAGGGGGCAAATTTCGTTATAAACATTTAGAGCTGAAGCGGCCCTGTACATCCTATGAGTTTTTAACTTACAGATTATTGTTGCTGAAGATGAAACGACGATTTATAAAAAAATAAAAAATTTCTACGACCAAGTGAAGCCGAGATAATTTTTGGGTTTGAAAATAAGGGGGCAAATTTTGTTAAAAACATTTAAAGCTGAAGCGGCCCTGTACATCCTATGAGTTTCTAACTAACAGATTATTGTTGCTGAAGACAAAACGAAGATTTATAAAAAATAAAAATTTTCTACAACCAACTGAAGCCAGGATAATTGTTTTTTTTTTTTCTTAAATCGTGGTGCCTTTATTTATAACAATTAAGAAATTATTTTACAGTCATTGGCTAAAGAAAGACTTTTATTATTTTAAAATAAAAATTATCATATTAAAATATAATTACATTTAATTATTAAAAATTATTTTTTAAATCGGTGCTTTTGCAAGCGGCCGAATTTTGCAAATCGCCCGGCTCGCTTCAAATCTGCGCGCTTGGAAAATTTTTACGTAACTTGTATTAAATTTTGATAGAAAACCATTTAATAATATTACCATTATAATATACAGTCTGTTTACCACTGTATTTGTTTTTCTTGATAAACTTTTATATGTGAAATCGAAAACGGATAGTCACTACAAGAAGAAAAAGTTTTATATTGTATATTATAGTAAGAAGTAACATTACTATTATTATAATTATATAACAATGAAAAAATTAAAAATATAGTTATATATTTCATATAATATATGTATCATTTTTGTAATATTATTTCTTCAGAAATTAAATTTCACATATAAAAGTTTATCAAGAAAAACAAATACAGTGGTAAATAGACTGTATATTATAATGGTAATATTATTAAATTGTTTTCTGTCAAAATTTAATACAAGTTACGTAAAAATTTTCCTAGAGCGCGGATTTGAAGCAAGCCGGGCGATTTGCAAAATACTTTATAATAATTTTTATTTTAGGATAATATAAATCTTTCTTTAGTCAATGACTGTAAAATAATTTCTTAATTGTTATAAATAAAGGCACCACGATTTAAGAAAAAAAAAAACAATTATTTCGGCTTCAGTTGGTTGTAGAAAATTTTTATTTTTTTATAAATCTTCGTTTTGTCTTCAGCAAAAATAATCTGTTAGTTAGAAACTCATAGGATGTACAGGGCCGCTTCAGCTTTAAATGTTTATAACGAAATTTGCCCCCTTATTTTCAAACTCAAAAATTATCTCGGCTTCAGTTGGTCGTAGAAATTTTTTATTTTTTTATAAATCTCCGTTTCATCTTCAGCAACAATAATCTGTAAGTTGAAAACTCATAGGATGTACAGGGCCGCTTCAGCTCTAAATGTTTATAACGAAATTGCCCCCTTATTTTCAAACCCAAAAATTAGAGTTTTAAAAAGGTTTTACGCATTTATTTACACCAGAGTATGAAAATATAACTCTATAGAAGGAGATTGGATGTTTCACCAATTATCTACGATTTTTTTTCAAAAAGCTATAGCCTTCGACATTTGACCTCTTGGGATAAACAATTTATAATATCTAAGCAACAAATTCGTTAATCTGGCTTTACAATTTTTTTTTATGTTTGGAATTGAAACATCTTCATTTTAAAGCTTTAAAAAATAAAAAAAAAATATTTGTACAATAAATAATGCAATTGTAAAAACGGCCATTTTGGACCTTTCGCAGGCTGTTTTGCAATAACCAATTAACTAAATTAAACCTACTATACCTCAAATTGTAGATTATTTAATTTACTACAACTTTCTATTAAAAAGTTTTTCTCTAAAATCAATACCCTAAGCTGCAAAATTAAAAATCATTAAAAATTGCATATTTAACAAATGAAAATCGCAATTAAAAAAAACGCACAATATTTTTGGGTACATTTTAGTAGAAGTTATTCCTGGCATCGTCCTTTACAACACCTGATAGGTTTTAAAAATTCCTGAATTATATCCTGAAATCGACCTATTTTTCACCCACAGCCTGGGGTACAGTAGAACCACTCTCCGAAAAATTGAAAGTAAAATCTGTAGTCGCGCATGGCAACCGCGCAATGTTGGCAGTCGCTTTTGCCCCACTCTCGCATTGCTATTCACATAGAAACGTACGGATTTTAACAGGGAAAACCCGCATCCACCACTGGTGAATTACCAATTGCGTACTGCCGGTATTACTTCTTGAGATCAAAGGGCCCACAGAGGAGTGATTTTACTGTAGAACCTCTATATACTGTGCTCTCGGTTAGTTTATACGAATTTATTAATTTATATATACAAGTTTTCTTTAGAAATCTGTAGCTTAAACTAGACTCTCCTAATGCCGCAATTTGATTAAATACAAAATAACTTTAGTCTCGGTAATTCCAGACTTTGCCACATCTAGCTATTGTGTTACCTTACACATACCGCACGTCTTTCTCCACCGATTCCACGTATATCGTGCTTTTGCCAGAATGTTCTCGAGATGGAACCGTTTGGAGCTACTACTTGCGGTCGGTGATTCATTATTTTGTTACATAGTAAAAGGTAAGATACTCATGCAAAAATTATGGTTGAAAAAGTTTCATTGAGACACCGTAATAACTGACGCTTGCATACTTAAAAATTTGCACAATTTTGTTGAACATATCCCCTTGCTTTCACAACAAAAAATAGCTACACTAAATTTACAATCAAGATGCAGTAGAAATAAAACAAACCAAGACACGTTAACTGCTACTAGGAGCACTCCCGATTCATAATTTACAATGTTTAAACTTTGGAAATCGTGATTTGGGATTTACAATGTATGTATATATACATTGTAAATTATGATTCGAAAGTGCCCTAGTAGCATTTAACGTGTCTTGGTTTGTTTATTTCTACTGCATCTTGATTTTAAATTTACAATAGACAATATTTTCGTCAGAAAACTACTTATTAGCAAAATAGAAATTCATGGCTTTTCTGACGCACGCATAGAGTCTTACGGTGCTTGCATTTATTTTCTAGTTCTTTATTCTGCCAATGATATTTTTTTTACTTTAGTATCCTCAAAACCTAGAGTCGCCCCATTTAAATCAATTACCATTCCAAGGTTAGAACTTTGCGCTATGCTCTTGCTGACGAAACTTGTAAACAAAATTCTACAAGTCTTAGAAAATAAATTAGAGTGTGGCTCAATAAATTTGTGGACCTATTCTCAGGTCGCTTTATGTTGGTGCAGGGCACACCCTAGTAAATGATCAGTGTTCGTATCGCATAGAGTTGCTCAAGTTCAAGAGCTGAGGCAAAATTGTTAGTGGCGATACGTTAAACCAGCTGAAAACAGTTCTGACATTTTATCACACGGGTTATCACCCCAAGATATTCTGGACAACAAGTTGTGGTGGTCCGGTCCTGCTTTTCTTCTTAATCATTCTATAGAATTTTCTAACAAACCCCCAAAAGCTGATCAGCTAATTACAGAGCACAGAAAAACTCGTTGCAATATACTCACAAACGTCAACTCAAAACCTTCTTGTGAACAATTATTTCAAAAATTTTCTTCTATTTCTCGATTACATCGTACGATTGCATATGTAGGTACTCAGATTTGTCAGTTGTTTAAAAGGAAACAAACAATCTGAGCCCCTCACTGTTGAAAAATTAGACCAAGCTCTATATTTTATCGTTCGACAAGTTCAGCTAACCAATTTTTCTAAAGGAATTTCCGAACTTTCTGCAAACCAGAAACTATCAAATAAAAAATTATTATCTTTAAATGTATTTCTCGATGAAGTCTCAATGCTGAGGATTGGAGGACGGCTTGGTAACGCCTCCATTTCCTATCAACCGAGACATGGTTTGTATATTCACAATCTTCCAAATCTTACGCTCGGTTTCATAATCACTTTAGTTAATGTTCACTTTAAGTTGATTATGAAACCGGGCGTTATTCTTTCAATATAGTTTCACTAGCACCCCATATATTTCTGCGAAATATCCAGGACCTGACGACCTGACCCACCACCTACCACGTCTTCTTTTCTGTTGATTCTCTAGACTAAAATATTCTGTAATCCATTTACTAATGATTGTAAACATACTTCGCGTATAGGTGGTCTCAATTTTTTTAACCATTTTCATTACCACGATATAAAATGTTTGGACTAACTGCGTACTGAATGGAGCAAAACATGAATTGTGTGAATGCAAACGTCGCTTTTTATTTTTCATTATTAATGAATCAGTCAGACTGCGTCAGCGAAACTGACAAGTGAGAACCCGCCTTTAGACTATTTAACTGATAAAACGTCATAGCAACTCCACGTTTCTTACTATGGTTTCTTACTGACAAAACTCCTTCCTGCCGTGATTTCTCAGCGACAAAATTATGACAGATCAAACACGAAGGTTTCTCGTAATTCGATTGTTGTCAGTTTGACAAACGTCATTGAGCCGTAATCAATTTTGGACAAATATAATGAATCCAGACGAAAAATCAAGATTTGGATGCCAGTCAGGTGAAGAAATAAAAAAATTGGTTTCGGAAAATGTCCCATTGAACACGCAGAGGTCCAGAAGCTCTATTTGGACCCAATTTTCGGGGTTCCTACGGGTGACAAATTGTACGCTTGACAGATGCACTACCATAACGTAACTAGCAAAAATTCTCGAGAATTATGCCTTTAACATGAAAAAGGCAATGGCGAAGACTATAAAGAGTCGTTTGTAAAGTCAATGTGGAATACTACAGCAAAAATGGCAAAAGAAAAATATTTTACGGAGTACAGCATAAAAATCGACCCTTTCACAGATATATCTTTCAAATGTGCAAGATTTGCCAAAGATACCAAGCGGAGGCAGCTTCAAAGTGTTAAAAAAAGAAAACTTAGTCCAAAAGCATTATCCACCGAAGAACTATTACAAATCATCCAAAGCTACGACCAGGAAACCCCCGATGAAACACAAAAAAAGTTTTTTCACCTTTGCTCATTTTAACTTGCTTGGAGAGGCAATGAGGCCGTAAACTGCAAGATTCACTTTTACCAGAAGAAATTTGATGTTATGGGACAATTTTAAGAAATTCAGCAAACGAAAATTTAAGGCAGGTTTACATGTATCCAGTAACTGGCGCCAGTCGCACTGGAACGACAGTCTGGCATGGTAGTGGCATCATGTAAACGCTTTTTTGCTCCAGTCCAGCGCTGTCTGCCAACGCTGTCTTAAATAGAAAGCTGGTCTATTTTTCATGCCAGTGGCCCTCGTCCGCGTCCCCTTTAACCCCGTGCCAGTGGTTGTAGACACATGTAAACACAGCGTTCCAGTCGCTATCGCTGTCGTACCTGTGGTTTCAGTGCAGTATTAGGATTTTTAATAAGAGTGCCAGTGAGATTGGCGCCAGTTACTGGATACGTGTAAACGAACCTATCCAGCGCTGTCTTAGTTAAGCACTCGCATGCCAGTGAGACTGGCGCCAGTTACTGGATACGTGTAAACGTGCCATTATGCCCAGTTTTTTTTTAATCAATGGAAAAAAGGGGACAAAGATTTTATTAGACAGTCTCTTTTTTACCGTTCACCCCAACTGGAAGCATGGATCTTGGTTCAAAAACTGTCCCCTTGGAATCGATACCGTATCTAAGTGGAAAAAAATGTCATCTGAAAAAATTGGAATAGACACAAAAAAACATAAAATAACAAAACTTTCTCATCGATCTTCAACTGTGTCAGCCTTGTTCAAGCAAGGTATTTCTTAACAGGAGTTAATTAAATTAACGGGTCACTCAAATGCAAGCTCTCTAAAACCATATCTGCAGCTAGATTCCAGTCACTACCAGAAGTTGATCGAAAATCTCAGAACAACAAATGAAGCTGGACCTTCTAGTTCCCACATGCTACTGGTCAATAATACACAAAATCATGTTTTGGTAGAATGGTAGAAAAGAATTGGCAAACTGCTATAGCTTATAATAATTGTACATTGAGCTGGTCACTCACACAAAACTCAACTCGAAAATCGACAGAGGTTTTTAAATCGTCAGAACGAGGAGTGAGTTTGAAATGGCATCTAATGGCAATATTTACTGTTACTGTAGACGGATAGATATTTTATAAATTAATTCGAATACATTCGAAATATTTATAAAATAATTAAATTTTTGAAGATAAATTAATAATGAATAAACATTTTCAATTTCGTTGCAACCTCAAACTGCAGTCGTATTATATTCCAGTTTAATCAGAGAGTATAGCAAGCACCTCTACCGGTTTCGAAACTTATTAGTCTCTCATCAGGAGGCACATATGCTGCTCTCGCTGATCCAACTAAAACAAACCCCGGCGTGCAGTCACGGATTGCAACGAACGAAATGGCATAGATGCCCTAGCGGCAACTGCTAGCAAAAGACTAAGTTTTCACCCTAATGGCATATAAAACAACATAATGTTACTCTATATCCCACCAGACTGAAAACAATGGGAACCTTCTCTGGTTACACCTCCGAGGCTTCTACAATTTGCAAGCCATACGGATGCTGAGACTAAGGAAGATGAGGGAATTTTACAATTTATAATTCACGTCCCATCTGCTCAGCGCGGTAAAGTTCCAACGAGAATGGTTTCCTTGGTGCTTGCTGCACTCTCTGATTGGACTAGAATATGATGCGGCTGTATTCTCGTTTTGCAACGAAATTGAAAATGGTTATTCATTTTTGATTTACATGTTTCCTCTGATTTTAGTACGAAGGGAACCATTCTCGTTGGAACTTTACCGCGCTGAGCAGATGGGACGTGAATTATAAATTGTAAAATTCCCTCATCTTCCTTAGTCTCAGCATCCGTATGGCTTGCAAATTGTAGAAGCCTCGGAGGTGTAACCAGAGAAGGTTCCCATTGTTTTGAGTCTGGTGGGATATAGAGTAACATTATGTTGTTTTATATGCCATTAGAGTGAAAACTTAGTCTTTGTTTAGTTTTGTCTAGTTTGGCCTAGGCCAAACTAGTTTGTCCTGAAATCGGGTTTGGCCGGTAATATATACATTCCTAATCTGAATCTTCACTACTGTCTCTGCAATCCTTCACTGGTTGTTTTTTCTTTGGCCCAAGCTTCAAAATTTGAATGTGGTTCTGCAATTCTTTGCATGGTTTTGGTTTTGTTATTTTGCTTCTAATTTTCCTAATTTCCTTTTGTTTCTTAAGAGCATCTTTATTTGTGGTGCTTGTCAAAATTTTGGATATCTCCTTTTTAGTAGTTAGGTATTGGTTTTGTGCTTATATTGGCTGGGTTTTGGAGACAGCAGTTGAAGTATGTCTGTGAAAGAACTAGGATTGATATCTGCATCATCCTGCTTACTCTTACTGGTACCAGGTTAAGGAGAATAATTATCAGATCTGCCGGTTAATGTTGCAGACAACTGCTGATTTGGAGTGGTAGATCTAGGAGAGCAAATTATTTCAGATTGGTACAATGCTGATGTGGACAAATCTTCCTAGATGCAAGCTGTAAGTCCTAAGTCAGTTTCTTAGCTTTTAGCTAAATCAAAAACAATTCTACAAACATCAAGTGGTGTAGGTCCGTAAAATCTATTTTGCATATCGAAAAGATGTTTTACTAAAATTTTATCTTCTTCGCTAAAAATAGGTTAAAACTGCCCCGGGAGGGTCTCTGAATGGAACCGTTGTCAGTCCTTACTAATTTTAAGCGTCGTATCAAGCAAGTTTTTGAAATCTTGAATTTTTCAGCTGCAGCTCTCAAACTCATGCCATTCTGAATCTGAACAGCGATGGTAGCCTCGTTTGCTGTAGCTTTGTTCCATTTGGGCGAAGCGTTTTTGTCTTGTCATTCCGCATCTGAAAAGGTATCGCACATTAAGAATTTTGTTAAACGTACAGGGGCATATAGCTCCAGCGGTCCTATATGCCCCAAAGTAGGTGGTCCTCATTGCTCCATTTCACGCGCATAACATTATCAAGCATAACCTCAACAAAAGATTAGTTAAAGTAACGATTAAAATACGTGAAGTGAAGGTGAAGGATGTGTACTTGCACATATTTAAAGCAGCGGGCTTTTGTATACCCTATTTTGTAGTAAAATATCATAGAATTTTAATAAAAATTAGAAAACTTACCTTAAATTATCAAATTATCTTATAAAATTGACACTTTGTATTATCTGCGTCCACTGACTCTGTACTGAAGCACAGTTTACAGTTGCCAACTTCCAGTAACAAATTCAGCGCGAAATTCAAATTAATCATATCATATCTGTCAATGTTCCTATATGACCCGGTGGCCCTCTATGTCCCGGTCTCCCCTAACAGTCTTCCCCTCCTAAAATATAATACCATACTAAAACTATAAACCTAACTGAAAATGTAAGAATATACTACAATTATATATCTACAACTATAAATCTAAATATTGGAGCTACTATTACTCTTTTGGAGCGGCGCAAAGGAACCTCTGAGCAAGGTGAGGAAAGATACTTCGACCACCCGGACTATGAGGAGGTGATATATTAGTATCAATTGGCTCTGATTGTACCTCTGGTATATTGGTGTTAACACCACTTAGCGTTGACTCACGAGCAGCTTTCTGGTTCCGATATATTCATTTATAACCCTGGGTACATAAGCCAAAACGTTCTTTTCAGACTGTAATGGTGTATATTCCCCTATAGCTCTTAACTGGTCAATGTGTCTTTTCCAATATTGACCATCATCTAATTTAATTATATAGTGTAGTTTTCCCTGTTTTTCTACTACGCGTCCAAATCTCGATTTGTTGTTCTGAAGCTATTTTCTTGTGGCATTTTTATAATCAACTATTTTCAATGGGAAATAAGCCACAATTTTACCAAAAAAAATGATTTTATTAATGTTTCGACGCCCAAGTCGGGTGTCGTCGTCAAAATGCAAAATAATACTAGATTAAACAAAAATGTTGTTGCTTGGCAAAAAATTCTTTTATTTAATCTGACCCATTTATATCGGCAATTCAGACATGTATTATAGATTTTAAAGCAGAAGACTTTAAAATGATATTGCCAATATTGATGAGTTGCATTCCTGGGACGATTTTACTAAAAGATAGTTCATTCGATTACAAGAAATCAACCTCAACTCAATAATATCCGCCACAAACAATCATAGCATGTGATCTGTCTTTAAAAAGACAACCAAATGCAACGGTGGCAGTAAAATTTTCGCGCTAGAGATTTCATAGTAAATTACGAGGGAAAACCAGGAAAAAACCTCGTGATACTATCACGACATCGTAAGTATTTGGGCTTACATTTAGTTTACTCTCAAAACTAATAGCAAATTCTGACTTTAATATAGTATATGCTATTTTAAATTATAAATAATATTAATAATACATATATATTATATAAATAATACTAAAATATAAAATATGTACTAATTCGATTTGTTACTGACTTACTAATCGTATTTTCTTTCTATTGGCTTCCTCTTTTAGTATGGGTAACCATATTCTATTGCATTCTACCAAGGAATTTGCGACACAATTGTTTTCATTTAGCATAATTAAAGCCGCTTCTTTGATTTTTCTCTTTTTACTATCTGTTTCTTTCAGGACTATACTTGAATCTCTCCACTGAACTCTATGTTCATTATCCCATGCGTGTTAAAACTTCTTCTTCAAGTGCCATCTTTCCGAAGGTTGAAGTATTTTCGAAACTGCTGACCGAAACAATTCGTTGTTGCTACAGCTATACCATTCCCGTAGATTCTTTAGCCAGGAGTTTCATCTTCTTCCTATGGACCTTTTTCCTGCTATCTTCCCCTGTATAATTATTCGAAGCAGTTCATATCTTTCGCCTCTTGTAATGTGTCCCAAGTATTGCAGTTTTCGTTTTTTGATCGTAAATATGACTTCCTTTTCTTTATTCATTCTTCTCAAGACCTCGACATTTGTGACTCTCTCCGTCCATGATATTCTCAAGATTCTGCGATACATCCACAGTTCAAATGCCTCTAATTTTTTGGTATCAATCTTCTTTAGCGTCCATGACTCCATACCGTAGAACAGCACAGAAAGTACGTAACATCTCATCAGGCGAAGTTTCATTTCAAGGCTTAAATCTCTTCCACAGAACACTCTCTTCATTTTAGTGAATATGGATCTGGCTTTTTCTATTCTTATTTTGATTTCTGCTGAGCTATCATTGTCTTCATTTAGAAAAGTGCATAAATATTTGTATTTGCTAACTCGATCGATAATTTCATTGTGTAAATATAAATTTTGGACATTTCATGTTGATTTCGATATTACCATAAAAGTTTTCTTTATGTTCAAAGATAGTCCATATTCTTCGCTGCAGTCTGCTATCTTATTCACCAATGTCTGTAGCTCTTCAAGTGTTTCTGCCATCAGAACGGTGTCGTCGGCAAATCTCAGATTGTTTAATCTAACACCATTTATTTTAATACCTATGGATTGCTCAGAGAGTGTTCTATTCATTACGTCTTCGGAATAGAGATTAAACAGGGTTGGTGACAGTATACACCCTTGTCTCACACCTCGCTTTATTTCAATTTCTTGAAAGTAGTACATATTTGCTATTAGTCGGATGTCTCGTTTATCTAAATTCTTTTCTGCCAGGAGTCTGATTAGATGATCATGCCGCACTTTATCAAAGGCCTTGTTATAATCTATGAAACACATGAATACATCTTGATTTATGCCAAGACATCTTTGAGCCATAACGTTCAATGCAAACAACGCCTATTTTGTTCTGAGTCCATTTCGGAATCCAAACTGGGTATCATTGATGTCCATTCCCAATTTTCTGTGTACTCTAGTGTGTACAATTTTCAGGAATATTTTCAATAGGTACATGGCTCATCAAACTGATTGTACGGTAATCACTACATTGTTTGGCATTCATCTTTTTTGGTATAATAACAAAGGTCGATAAAAGCCATTCTTGTGGTATTTTTCCTGATGTATAAATGCTATTGAAAAGTTCAACTAAAATGTGGATCGAGTCTTATTCTATCAGTTTAAGGATTTCCGTTGGTATTTCATCTGGACCTGGGGCTTTACTGTTTTTTATTCTTTTTAGTGCGTACACTACTTCCTCTTCCGTTATTTCTGGACCTTCGTCTCCTTGTATGTTACTTAGTTCAGATTGTTGTCTATCATCTGCAAAAAGTTCTTCAACATAGTTTTTCCATGTCTTCAACTGTTCTTCTAGTTCTGTTATTATGTTTTCGTTGACATTATACAGGGTATTTGGCTGCTTACGTTTTTGTGTTGAAACAGATAGTAAAAATTTCATTATCTGAAAGAAACAGATAGTAAAAAGAGAAAAATCAAAGAAGCGGCTCTAATTATGCTAAATGAAAACAATTGTGTCGCAAATTCCTCGGTAGAATGCAGTAGAATGTGGTTACCCATACTAAAAGAGGAAGTCAATAGAAAGAAAATATCACGATTAGTAAGTCAGTAACATATCGAGTTAGCACATATTTTATATTTTAGTATTATTTATATAATATCTATGTATTATTAATATGAGGTTTGTTCTAGCAAACAGTCAAACTAGTCAGAAACAGTTGGTCAGTAAGAGAACATAATACAGTCACCAGTGCTATCCCCTCTCCTCGCGCTGGTCCGCTATTCGCTGATGGTTTCAAACCGTTTGAAACTGATGCTAGAACAAACCTAATATTTATAATTTAAAATAGCATATATTATATTAAAGTCTGAATTTGGTATTAGTTTTGAGAGTAAACTAAACAATGTAAGCCCAAATACTTACGATGTCGAGATAGTATCACGAGGTTTTTTCCTGGTTTTTTCTCATGATTTACTATGGAATTTCTAGCGCGAGAATTTTACTGCCACCGTTGCATTTGGTTGTCTTTTTAAAGACAGATCACATGCTATGATTTTTTGTGGCTGATATTCCTGGGTTGAGGTTGATTTCATGTAATCGAATGAACTATCTTTTAGTAAAGTCGTTCCAGGAAAGCAACTCGTCAATATTGGCAATATCATTTCAAAGTATTTTACTTTAAATATATGTATATGTATATGTCTGAATTGTCGATATAAATGAGTCAGATTAAATAAATTATTAGAAGAGTTTTTTGCTAAGCAACAACATTTTTGTTTAATCTAGTATTATTTTGTATTTTGACAACGACACCCGACTTGGGCGTCGACACGTTAATAAAATCATTTTTTTGGTAAAATTGTGGCTTATTTCCCATTGAAAATAGTTAAATCTCCATTTGTCTGCATGTATATAATCTCTGGCTTTCACCCTTCCACCTCACTTAAAACTCTGTAACTATCATCTTAAGCTTTGTCATAAACAATTTTTGGTTGAAATGTATCTAGCCTGGACAGGATAGCTCTACCAAACATAAGGGTTGAAGGTCTTAAGCCTGTAGCAGTGTTAGGTGTAATTAGATAATGGAATAAAAATTTATTTAATTTTAGTTCTTTATCCCCTGTATTAAAATTTAGATTGCGCAGAGACTGTTTAACAGTTTGTACATATCTCTCTGCTAACCCATTCGTAGCGGGGTGATATGGTGCACTTAATTGATGTAAAATGCCATTGTCATTCAAAAATCTTTTGAATTCATAGGAAACAAAAGTTTCAGCGTTATCTGATACTAAGCAAAACGGAATCCCGAAAGTAGTAAAAATCTTCCTTAGTACATTGATTGCAGTTTTATTTGTCATATCATTTACTATATGTACTTCAGGCCACCTATAGGTCTATATAGTATAGGCGTCCACAAGTATTAAAAGTTACTTATTCATAAAAGGTCCTGCAAAATCTATATGAACAAGTTCAAATGGTGCTGTAGGTGTTTGCCATGGATGCTTTACTAGGATTGCTTTTAGACTGGGAGATATCTTATAGAAGTTCAACCACGATTTTCTGAGTCCTGCCTTTGCAATACTGGAAGGGTAGACGAGTTACTTACAATTTGTGGAAACATCCACAAATTTCCAGTGAGATTTTCCTGTAAAAATTAAATTTTCCCAAAAATAAAAATTGGGGTTTGCGATGAATTTCTGAGTCCTGCCATATCCGTCGAATGGCACAATTCACCTAATCCGAAAATGATTCCTAAGGGAGCTAAAGCTCTTTGAAGTTGGCGCCTGGTAATTAGTTTTTTTATATCTCCAGAACGCTTCCATTTCTAAAGACAAAAACTGGTCCGCCTTTTTATCTTCCAGAGATACATCGATTCCATCAATTGCGAATCTCTCGTACCGGTCAAAGGAGTCCGTTTTTGGTTGGGCAACGGTTATTTTATCACATAACTTTTTCGTGTTAAACTTTTAAGCATTTTTTCAACGAATTTTCTTACACATTTTTTAACTATGTATAGTAAAAAAGGTGTAACTAAACATCCTGCGATTTTGAATAATGTCTACTTAAATTATTTATTTTATGAACCAAGGTGACAATTTTCCACAGAATTTTCCAAGGGACAAGTGCAGTTAAACATTAGGAGACGTCATGCCAACATTTTTTTGATAATTTTTAAATAGGTCAATATGTTTAATTTATTAAGTTGGCAGGACTCAGAAAATTACGAAAATGTCATTATTTTCATTACATCTTTGTGTATCTATATACTCCCTTAGTCCTATTGCAACCATCCTGCCCAAAAAATTTTCTTCATAAAATCGATAGTATCCTGTCATTTGATAAATATGGCAGGACTCAGAAATTCATCGCAACTCCCAATTTTTTTTTTTCATGGAAAATCTAATTTTCACAGGAAAATGTCACAGGAAACCCGTGGATTTTTCCGTATTGCACAGTATTGCAAAGGGCAGGACTCAGAAAATCGTGGTTGAACTACTGTCAATATCTCCCGGTTTAAAAGGTATTAAGATAACAATTAAAGTCAAAGTCCGTGGGAATAGCAAAATGTCTTAATACTAAAAGTTAGTAATGTAACCTAAATAAACCTAGAAGAGCTGAGATACAAGAAAAGAACACCAAAGGTTACCACAAAATAAATATCTCACCTAGCAAACGTACTAATTATATAAATGAGCTAGTCAGAGACTCTTTATATCCTATAAACCCTATTAAACGTATTCCCTATTTTAAAAACCTTGACATAAATTTGAATAACCCTCTTACCTATTAAATTTCAAGATTCACTTATTTGTAGTTAGTAGTTATTATTTACCAAGACCTGATAATGTTTATTCGAAAAAAGCACCTATGTATTACTTATATTGAACAAACACAAAAACCCTCCCCTATCTATCAAGAATAATATATCTAGTTTACTTGATCACATGCATATGAGGAAGTGTACAATTGTAAGCAAATATGTAATAACAAAAGTAGGTACTGAAAAGCGAATAAAACTTTTCTTGTACAGCAGCTATTAAAAGTAAAAGGTTGAATCTCCAGCTAGGAATGTCCTCTTGGCACGGTAAAAACTGGTTGTCTGGTGTGTGTAAGTCCTACTGGATATCCTATTTGCAGTTAAATCAGGTAATGGTCCTCCCAAAATGCAAAATCTACGGATGAACCGCGAAAGAGTTACCACCACAATATAAATAGTACATAAGTAAGTGACGGATTCTAAAATTTTTCTTTATTACAATAAGTGTAACAGTAAAGATTTACCGTATTGGACCAAAAAAAAACATTAGGTTATATCTAAGACATGTCAAAATTTCTGACGCTACTTTCAATGCAAGCATGAAAAGGAACTTGCGCGTTAGCATGGAACATGCGCGTGATACAGAAGGTTATCCACTACCTGTTGAAACTTTTTTATATCACCTCATATAAAAAACACAAAAAAAGCCTAATGATAAGACACGAATTAAACTTAAATTAAAGTCTAACAGTAAAAAATCATGACCTTATTATGTTCTTTGCAAATGAATAAATGATATTTATACTATAGTTTGGAATTTATGTTGTTTCTTAACCAAAATTAATCACGACGGATAACTAACAAAATAACTACGATGATGAATTGGATTTTATGACGAAGAAATGATAAATATATTATACAGGGTGATTGATTAGTGTGAGGAAGCTCAGTAGATCTGTTATAGTAAAAATTATAAAAAAAAGTTGACAAAAATTGTAGGCAGCTTTAAACTCCACATTTTAAAATTAGTTACAATCTTACAGGGTGTTCCATAAGATGATGGCAGACCAAACTTATGTTATTCTAAATGGAACACCCTCTATTTTAATTTAAATTTTAAATCTGCTTCACTTTCACATCACAACAATGTAAAGTTTTATTATGTTATACCGGGTACTTAAAAAGTTATAGCCAATATTACCTGAAAACCGTATCAAGTTTAACTCCCTGTATAATTAAAAAGGAGTATAGGAACATTGATATATTGCAACCATAGTTTTTTACTAATTCTTAAAAATTATAAAACATGTTCGTTTTCATAATATTCGTTAAATCAAATACAGGGTAAGTCAAAATGCAAGTATATTATTTTCTTGGTAATTTTAAATAGAACACCCTGTATTTTATATCACTATCGAAAAGCACTAATATCGTACTTCAAATTTTATGAAGTACTCCCTATACCTAAAGTTATCAGTTTTCTAGATATTTTTATTTTTCCATCAAAGTATTAATTTGGTAGATATTTTAACGTACACTAATAATTATTGTGAGTTGGCCATGATTGATTTGTCAGAAACTGACAGTTTGACATTATTGTTTATTAATTCAGTAACGAAATAACGACACAGAAAAGAAAACAATTTATTTTAAAAAAAAATTTATAAAAAATAACCGACGGAAAATTAAAAAAAAATAACAACACAAAAAAATAAAAAACAACAGTAATTTTAACTTATCTTACTTAAGTAAGGTGTTCAAAATAACCTCCCAAAACATCTATGCATACTTGAAAGCGGTCGTTGAAAGAGTTGCTTACATTACTAAGCATTTGTAAAGAAATATTTTGAAATACAATTCGGATTCTATTTTTCATATCATCTCTTGTTGTTGGAGGTATTTTATATACTTCGTTCTTAACGTAACCCCAAAAAAATTAGTCCTTTTATTGAACTCTGGTGACCTTGGGGGGGCCACCTTACCGGTCCATCCCTTCCGATCCATCTTTCACCAAACTGATCATTAAGTTCACCACGTATTAATTCGTTGTGGTGCGCAGGAGCACCGTCATGTAGAAAACACATTTGTTCACGTATATTAAGTGGAACCTCTTCTAATAATATCGGTAACTGATTTACGATAAAATCTAAATAAATCTCACCATTTAAATTATCTTCAAAAAAAATATATTCCTACTACATGGTTACCGACGATACCTCCCCACACATTTAGAGACCATCTTGTTTGACTATGTGTTACTATGTGGTATGGATTACTTGTGTAATAGTAGTGAAAGTTATGACAATTAACAGAACCGTTTCGATGGAATGTAGCTTCATCACCAAATAGGACATAAGCAAAAAATCTCTCTGCTCATTAATTTTTTCTAAGGCCCATTCACAAAATACTATTCGTTTCTGAAAATCATCATTATTTAATTCTTGGTGCTTTTGAATATGATAAGGGTGCATCTTGTTTTTAGATAGAATATTTTGAACAGAGTAGTAACTAAGTTCTTGTTCATTGGAAATACTCCTTATACTTGTATGTGGGTTTTCTGTAACTGCCATCAACACACTCATTTCGTTTTCCTCTGTCACACTAGTTTTTGTTCGTTCATGTTTTTCATAATTCACTAAACCAGTGCGGTTTAATCGATCTTTCAATTTTTCAAATGTATCTTGTCTAGGTTGCCGCCTATCTGGAAACCGTTCTTGATCAATTCTAGCTGATAGTAATGAATTTTTATTGCATTCCCCCAAAATCCAGATCATATCTACCATTTCATCAGTAGTAAAATTCATTATTGCTAATTTAAATTGAATTAATTACTGAATTACTAAATAATAATTGTTGCTAATTTACGGTGTACCCAATACTGAATTAATAAACAATAATGTCAAACTGTCAGTTTCTGACAAATCAATCATGGCCAACTCACAATAATTATTGGTAGGTAAACGTTAAAATATCTACCAAATTAATACTTTGATGGAAAAATAAAAATATCTAGAAAACTGATAACTTTAGGTATAGGGAGTACTTCATAAAATTTGAAGTACGATATTAGTACTTTTCGATAGTGATATAAAATACAGGGTGTTCTATTTAAAATTACAAAGAAAATAATGTACTTGCATTTTGACTTACCCTGTATTTGATTTAACGAAAATTATGAAAACGAATATGTTTTATAATTTTTAACAATTATTAAAAAACTATGGTTGCAATAGATCAATGTTCCTATGCTATTTTTTAATTATACAGGGAGTTAAACTTGATACGATTTTCAGGTAATATTGGTTATAACTTTTTAAATACCCGGTATAACATAATAAAACTTGACATTGTTGTGATGTAGAAGTGAAGTAGATTTCAAATTTAAAATAAAATACAGGGTGTTCCATTTAAAAAAACATAAGTTTGTTCTGCCACCATCTTATGGAACACCCTGTAAGATTGTAGCTAATTTTAAAATGTGGAGTTTAAAGCTACCTACAATTTTTGTCAATAACTTTTTTTTGTAATTTTTACTATAACAGATATACTGAGCTTCCTCACACTAATCAATCACCCTGTATACTAGGTACTTACTTGGAACAGACACGCCGGATACTGTACTTCTTTTTATGTGGAAAACTTTAAGGATATATTTAATTGTGGTTTAATAACAGTTCTATAGCTGGTGTTTTACTTTCTTCTAGTTATATATCGCCGCCGCCTACGAAAAGTATAACTCCAGAAAATGCCGTTAAGAATAGAACTTTCAATGAACGCCGCGAAAAACATTATTTTCGAATTTATGATTGTGAAAATTATAATCCCTAATAAAATGTTAGCGAAAAAATTTATTTTTTGAGGAGTATCGGCAAAAAACATCATTTCTGGTTGTGGGTCCACGAAAATTATAATTAGTAAAAGTTCTCAGAAATAATTGTTTTCGTCGGCAAACACAGAAACAGAAAGGGAAATAATTGTTTTCGTCGGCATCTATTATATTCTTAGACTCCAAATTAAATTGGAAAGAACACACAAATTACATATTACAAAGAATGGAAAATGCAATGAACATCATGAAGACTGTAAGTGTCAGTAACTGGAGAGCTGATCCAAACATATCAATATCACTATACAGAAATTTAATAAGATCGATCTTAGACTATGGATCTATTTTTTATGGCTCAGCATCAAACTCTGTACTCCAAAAAATCGAGAGGGTCAAAAATAAAGCACCTAGGTTATGCACTGGTTATCTTCGTAGCACACCTTTATTGGTCATGGAATGTGAGCTTAATGAACCTCCACTTTCATTACGCAGGGAATACCTAAGTGAGAAATTTATAGTTAAAGTAGCGGTTAACAATAAACTGATATTAAATAAAATTGTTCATCTAACCACCTCATACCTAACTCATATTACTGGGAAAAAAAGAAACTGCTTTTAGTTGTGGAAAGCTTTCTCAACGTTTCCAATTCCATTGGCGACATACACCAAATTGAACAAAGCTCGTCTCGAAAATTAATTATGAAGATTATTTATCTCCAGTAAACTGTCATTTAAGTAATATTTGTGCGACAGACTTCCTTACTAAAATAGACCACCTTTAGTGTGTACAAAACAACTGGGGGAGTTATCAGAAATTATATATGGATGGTTCAAAAATGGAAGGAAAAGTTGGATATGCTATATATATTACTAGGGAGCGGATTTATATGCGATCAATTTTGATGAAATATGCGCATCTATATGCAGTAAAAAATTACGAAATATGCGCAAGATATGCATAAAAATTCATAAAATGCGCAATTCGAGAAACCACAAATTTTCTGTTTTATTCTATTCTTTCTATGGGGTCCTTTTAAAGGGGGGGTGGCAATCTTATTTATTATCTTTCAAATAAAATCATTATTTTTTATATATTCAATTTATTCACATTTTTTACAAAAACTAATACCAATATTTACCTATTTAAAATAAAACAAGAATATCACTATTATATCTTCGATTATAATTCACTACAATGTGTTTTTCCAAATTTTTTACGAGGAAACATTTTCTTTGATCAGATAAAATATTTTTATAACTAGAAAAACTCCTTTCAACATCAACAGAAGTAATTGTGGCGTATTTAAAATAACTTGGTAAAGCCGAAAATTCTGAACCAAAATCAATTTCAAAATTTCCATTAAAAATTTCGCATATTATGTCCTCCAAAGTTTTAAAGCCATTTAAAAACGGGATTACGGGATCTGATCTAAAGCATGCATATTTCAATTTCCGTTAGAAAATCATAAAACTATGGTTAAAGGTGTAAATTCTCTTAACAATAGGGGAGGGGATTTAAAAGAATCACCAGAATTATAGCTATTAAATTTGGATACAAATTTTACTAAATATAATAAAAATAAATAAAATTCTGATTTCCCGGTAAACCATCCTTCATCATTTTAACATCCTACAATAATTTTGTAACGGCGTAGTATAAGCACTATAAGTACTTTGTGTAAAGATCGGGTATTTTCTAAGAAAAAATGAAAAGGCAGTGAATGAGCCCTCTCTCTTCAGGTAGTTCTCGAATTAATAGAAATATTTTGTGTCGAAATTTTTGTGCGGGGAAATATTTTGTTTCGAATTAAATAATTTAAATTTTTTTTGGACTTGAAATGTTTTTAAATAGGCACAAAGTATGCATGTTTCTTTAAAAATATGCAAAATTTAGTAAAGTTCTCAAATATGCGAAATATGCATGCAATATGCATTTAGCATAAAATCCGCTCCCTATATATTACCCACAAAAAAGTATAAAAATAAACAACAGATTACCTGATAAAATGACAATTTTCACAGCTGACCTCATTGCAATTAAAGAAGCATACAAAATATGTATTAATCAAAAAGAACTCAATTATGTTATATTTACAGACTGCCAAAGCATTGTAAAGAAATTGAAATATAATATACATAATTTTGCAGAAAATTATATGATCAGTGACATCATAGCAATGAACAGTGAAGCTTTGAAATCGGGCAAAAATATAATATTGTGCTGGATAAAAGCACACATTGGTATAAAATACAACGAAATAATAGATGATCTGGCTAAAAAAGCAACAACGAAGGAATCCGCTCTGCAAACCTATCAACTTCCTATGGGAGATATAATTTCTATTATCAGATCTATCAAACGGACGAAATGGCAGGAACAATACAATAATTCAGACAAAGGAAATTATTACAAAAAAATCCAGCCTACACTTCCCATCATGACATGGTTTAATCAAGTTTTTACAACAGAGGCTTTATCAAAACTATTTGTCGAATAAGAAGTAATCACTGTCTGCCTCCAGTCTACAAAAGAGAAATATGATTTGTAGATAATGATTAATGTTTATGTGGAGAGCTAGCTGATCTACAACATATGCTGTTAGAATGTCCTTTACATTTTATTGAAATATCAAATTTTTATACCAATCTAGTTCAAGTTAATGTACAATTTCCTTTTAATCTTATATACCTTTTACAATCAAACAATCTAGATGTTTATAAAATTTTATATAACCATGTTAATTGTTTAAAATTAAAGCTCTGAAAAAAAAAGAATAAAAAAAAATAATAATAAAATAAAATAAAAAGTTACTAAGAAGATCTAAACCTCCGAGAGGTTGAATCGGCTTTAGGTCTTAGCGTAGTAAAAAAAATATACAAAAAAATACATAAAAAACAAAAGAAAATAACTAAATAAAAAAAATAAGAAATATAAAAAGAAAATGTTAAAAAATATATATTAAAAAAAAATAAAAAAAAACAGAGTAAAAAAAACTTAGTAGTAGTAATAGTTTTAAATTTAGATACTAAGCATATATTTTGTAAAAGAGAGAATTCAAAACATATTGACTGGCCAGTTGGTTGCTTAAACCAGTGCCAATAATACATAAACACACACATTTTCATTATATATATATATATATATATATATATATATATATATATATATATATATATATATATATATACGTCTTCATATCAAGGCGAGATCCGATTAAATCGAGGACAACCCGAGATCCACCAATAGGAAATTAATTATTGGAGTATATTGTTCATAACTATCTTTATAAATAACATATTAATCATGGCACACTTAGAGGGGAAAAGATTTTTGTACTTAAATTTTTCTGATAAATTTACAGCGAAACGAGATCCGTAGCTGAAAAGTAAAGGGGAGGACTTATACACGAAATTTTAGATATTTACCGGTCAACGCGAGATCACACACTGATGCCAGCTCTTAAGAGTATTAGTCGAGCGATTGGAGCTCGTGTTGTATTGTATATTTCCCACATATACAGATAGCGTTGTCTCGAATTCTTTATGTAACTTTTAGGTATCGTTTCTTTTGTGTCTTTAACCTCTACCGTGATTTTCTTTAAATATTTTGAATTTATTGTGTTTCAACCATATCTACTACCCACTTTAACTATAACTATTTAGATTTACCTTTCAGAAAGTCCCTTAGTTTTGTTACATACATTAGGGTGTGAAAAAAGAAAAAGAATACTTCACAAATAATAACCATTTAATAATGATAATTATTTGCAATACAATATTTTAAAACTATACATTAATATTCTTAAAAAACACTTACTACGAAACCAAAATGTAATTATTATATTCTTAAAGAATACAAATTTTTACAAAATAATTATTTAAATGATTGCTTGTTTTAAAAATACATTACAAGAAAGCAAAAATTTTTATAATTATTATTAAAATTTAAAAAATAAAATACCTCAATATGTAATTATTATTTGATAGTTAAAAAATGATTTTAAGTAAAATGATTTAAAAGATAAAACGAAACACACATAATTTTCAGGGTCAACTCCTAATTGCATGAAAAATTGGATTTAGGTTTTACCCATCCCCCGCTTCAAAGTTGAAATTGTGCCGTTGATTGCTTTTACTTGGAGGGTGAAAAAATATACGTTCATAATAAGTCCGGAAACAGATCTGACTAACTTTAAGCAACTTTTGTTCCATATAGTTTTTTTAACTTACGTACTAGGTTAATTCAGTAGTAGGTACTAGAGTTACTTGCGACTAAAAATGTTTACTTTTCAACAAAAAAAAACACGTTTTTCGGCGGTTTTTCGAAAATACTCAAAAAGTAAGTATTTTATCGAAAAAATATTCTTGAAAAAAATGTAGCATATAAAAAACGAAAAAATGGTATTTTCTTAGTCTATAGAACCAGTAAAAGTAAATTTGTAGCTCATAAAAAAGACGATCTTATCCTTCAAATTCCAAATCAAATATTTTAACGTGATACATAGTACCAAAAAATGAAGCTCTTTTCGGGGAAAAACCCATTAAAATTTTTTTAATGTGTTTACAAAAAGCTTTATTATATTTTATAAAAGTTATATACGGGTAGGAAAGACAACCGAACGAATTTTCGAACGTTTAAACAGACGACATCCCAGATTTACCAATTTCTGGACAATTGATCCAAAGGCTGGATTCTAACAACGAAACAGTTGTGGATTTTCAAGTTTTCAATGAGAGTCAGAATGAAAAAACATTAGTGACCTCGAGTATGATGGTTTGGAGAATTTGGCTGGTTATATCTGCCATAAATTGAAGGACTCCAGTATTCAATCCGAAGATGTTTCAACGTACACGTGGGTTGATCATTTGAGTAAGTGTGGTTTATGTAAACCATCAGACACTCTCTTGTCATATATTAAGTAACTGGAGACAGTTTTTCCTTCCACATGAATGGTGATTCCATTTTGGTAACTAAAAATTATTTAGAAAACCTTATGTCCAAAAGTGTAACGGTAGACTGTTCTAACAAAGCGAACAAGTTATTTTTTAGGTCTCTGATGTACTTCCGAATTAAAGAATTAAACAAGTCTGTTAACAACCTGACATTGCGTAAAACAAAAATTATGAAAACTGCTACATAGTTGCTGTATTTACGTCTATTTCACATGCACAAAATTTGACTAAAGTGCATGGCATGAAAACTGTAAAACTTATTTTTGTCTTTTCCAAGCCTCTTACTTAAATCTGATGAAATACATTATTTAAAAAGTAAAAAATTTTGTTTTTTTATCAATCCATTAAATTTAAGGTTTTATTTTGGGGCTTTTATTCCCCTTGGTAAAAATTATATTTACTAATGTGTAGGCCACTAATCAATTTTTGCCAACTAACAAAATATAATAATTTTATTAGATATCGATTATATGAATATTTTTATTTTCCGGATACCAATATAATCAAGAAACTGGGAATTTTACAAATAACTGAAAATCAATTTAAGTAAAAGTAAATAGTTTAATAATTTTCCTCTAAACTATACAAATCACTTAGTTTCTTTTAGTCATAATTCATTCATTTGTACTATTCTCAAATTTCATTCGCGTTCGTATTACGAACGCATAGACGGGATTATGCTTTACTCTGTTGCTGACGTCATGCGCCAATCGGACGAGCTTACGTAACTAGAATATCAGGGTGTGCATATTTCCGGGTCCCGGTGAATTCGTATCTATTTTAATCCCCCATCCTAATTACAGGCCAAGTGGCAACTCTGGTGCGCAGGTAATTTTTAGATGACCCATTAACTACCGGTGAATTGGTAACTTTCATTTTTTAAGTATTGTTGATAATCTAATATCGGTATTCCAGGTATTTAGCGCTGCACTCCTAGAAAATGGAAAAAATGGCACAGGAAATGAAACCGATGACGAAACGAAACGCAAAAGAGAAAACTTGGATGATTGTTTTAATAGAAGTAAAATTACAAAACGGTCACCAAGCAAAGCAGGCAACGAAAACAAGGAAGACATGGAAAATGTTATGATTACAATGATAAAAGAGCTAATGAATAAAAACGATGAAATGCTTCAGAAAATAAAACAAATAAAAAAAGAACAACAACAAACCAATAAAGAGTTCATGGATGTAAAAGCAGAGAATCAAAAACTAAAAAAAGAAGTAAAACAGCTACATGAAAGAATGGAGCAGCTGGAGAAATTTAGCAAAAAGAAAAGCTTGATCGTAACTGGGTTGAAAGTAGAAACAAATGATTATAAGAAATTAAAAGAAGAAATAGAAAATTTCATAGCCCAAGAGTTGCAAACACAAATAAAACTAAGAAGTGCAACAAAAATAGGAGAAACAGTATGCGCAATAGAAACAGAAACCCTCACGGATAAAATGTAAATCCTAAACAAGCAACGTAAACTAAAACAGCATAAAGATCGTGTCTATATAAACAACGATTGGACATCGAAAGAAAAAGAAATACAAAAGGAAATAACTAAAATAGCAAAAGACGAAAGAAGCAAAGGTAAGCAAACGAAAATCGGCTACAAGAAATTAATAGTGAATGGCAAAATCTGGATATGGGACGAAGAGAGAGAAGAGCTGATAGAAAATTCAAAAAACTAATAAACGAAGAACAGCGGCTGAAATATGATATTGATATGGCAAAAAAAGACTCGGCAATGCAAACGGTTAACGAAGACAAAATAACGCACACAAAATAAAGAAAGAATCTCGATAAGAAGAAAAGAACAAAACCCATTAGAATGGGATCTTGGAATATTAGAACCATGCTGACAGTAGGTAAGATGCAAGAAATAGCTCTTAAAATGAAAAAAATAGCAACTAGAAATCCTAGCCCTACAGGAAATACGATGGAAGAAAGAAGGAAAAATTGAGAAGAAAAACGTTAGCATGTATTATTCGGGAGAAAACAAACAGGGAACGAATGGTATGGCATTTATGGTGAACAAAAAAATGAGGGAAAAAGTGATACAATTCAAAGCAGTTAATGAAAGGATATTTTACATAAGAAAATAAACAAGCCAACATCTCGATAGTCAATTGCTGTGCACCCACCGAAGAAGCAAACCAAGAAGATAAGACAGAATTTCAATGCAAAGATCGGAAAGGAGGACTATAATCGTAATGTAGCTGCCAAAGAAACCATTCATGAAACTACGAATGATAATGGAGGAGAAATCTGAAACCTAGCAGAAGCAACAGACACATATAGAGTTGGTACTGGGCATAAACATAAAAAAGAACACAAAATAACATGGATGATACCAGGAAGAATGGATGGAAACCAAATAGATCATACTTTAATTTCGAAAAAGTGGACACAAATAGTACAAGACGTAAGGTCATATAGAGGAACAAATGGAGGCACTGACCACATATTGTTGACAGCAAAACTTAAGATGAAAATAATCAAAGCAAATAATCATAAGGAAGGAAAAAGGAGGAAATGGAATATAGCCAATCTGAAAACGCAAGAAACAAAGCAACAATATACAGAACAACTGGAACAGAAATTGGGTCAGTACGAGCACATAGAAATAGAAGGAGAATGGAAAAACATGAAGAACAGCATAATAGAGACAGCAGAGCAAATAATAGGATTCCAAAAAAACAAAGAATCGAAAGAATGGTTTGATGAGGAATGTCACCAAAAAAGTCAACTGAAGCACCTCGCAAGAAACAAATGGCTACAAAGTGCCGAACGGGAACAACTGGATTAATATAGAAAAGAAAAACAAGAAGCATTAAAACTATATAGAAGAAAGAAAAACACATGGATCTCTGAACAAATGCAAGAATTAGAAACGAATAATAAAGACAACAAGAAATTGTTCGAATAGATAAAACAACAATACAGTACTAAAAAATCTGCCACAAAAATAAACAAAAAAGATTGGGAAAGACATTTCACGGACCTATACAAAAACGACAACAAGGCATATTCAGAGGATGAGGATATAAGAGATAACAGAGATGAAGAGGAAGGCGCACCTACTTATCAGGAATTCATGGAGGTATTAAAACACCTAAAAGTAAACAAAACGCCAGGGCCAGATGAAATCAACAACGAACTTATCATCAACGGAGGAGAGGAGCTCACGAAGCGAATGCAGAAGGTAATGGTTACAATTTGGAAGGACGAAAGCATGCCCATAGAATGGAAAAACGGACACATCGCACCAATCTTTAAGAAAGGTGGTCCAACTAAGTGCTGCAACTACAGACCAATTATGCTACTAAATACAACGTATAAGATATCCACCACAATTATAAGAAACCGACTAAATCAATACACAGAAAAAATTATAGGACCATACCAACAGGGTTTTAGAAAAGGAAGATCAACAATAGATGCAATACACGTACTGACACAAACAATTGAAAAAAGCTATGAACATGACATAGAATTACACATACTATTCATCGACTTTCAACACGCCTTCGACAGCATATACAGACAATTATTAAAAGAAATGAAAAAAATGGAGATAACGGCAAAATTAATAAGACTAACTAGAATGACAATAAAAGACTCAACAGCAAAAGTTAAAACAAATGAGGGCGATACAATGACATCAAAATAGAACTTGAAGTAAGACAAGGAGACAGTCTGTCAACGACACTATTTAATATCGCTCTAGAAGGAGTAATTAGGGACACAGGGCTGAAAAAGACAATTATTCAAAGCTCAACACAGATCATAGAATATGCAGATGACCTGGGACTGGTAGCACGAGATAAAAAAAGACTAGAAGAGGCACTTTTAACCCTAGTAAGAGAAGCAAATACGAGAGGATTAATAATCAATCAGAATAAAACAAAATATCTTATAAGCACACGAGACAATGTCAACACAATAACAGAAATAAAGATAGGTGAAAATACATTCCAGAGAGTAGACTGCTTCAAATACCTGGAGGTGATGGTGGACGGCAAAAACGGAAGGAGTATAGAGATAAACGAAAGAATTAAGGCAGGTAATAGAGTATATTGGAAATATCACCGACTACTCAAGGACAAAAACCTGAGCAAAAAAACAAAATCAAAAATATACACAGCAGCAATCAGAACAGTGATAGCCTATGGAGCAGAAGTAATGTGCCTTACAAAAAAAGACGAAGAAAATTTAAGAATAATTGAGAGAAAAATTATGAGAAGAATACATGGCCCAGTAAAGACAGAAACAGGGGAATATAGAAAGCTGATGAACCATGAAATAATAAATATTAATAAAGGAGAAGATATAGTAAACTTCATTAAAGCACAAAGGCTCAGATGGTTTGGGCACACACAAAGGAGAGGAATAGAAGAATTGATCAGGAAAATAATGAACTGGAAACCAGTAAAAAATAGACCAAGAATAAGACCAAAAATAAGATGGGAAGATCAACTGCTAGACGATATATCAAAGATGGAAATTGCAAACTGGAGAGAAAAGATTCAGGACCGGAGAGAGTGGAAGAAGATAGTAGAGAAGGCAAAAAAACATCACAACCTATGAACTACGACCTAAAGGAAAAGCGGACTAATTTACCGCGTGAAATGGATGAAAAGAGCTCATATTTGAGCGAACTATACTCTAACAAGAGTGAACGGTCCATATAATAATTCCAGGTATGTACCTGTATAAATTACCCTCCTTGAAGGTGGTGTAAAAGGTACTTATCTACTTATCATTTATGTATTGTCTTTTGGAAGGATTACTATAGAAAATCCCAATAAATTTTGAAAAAATGGATGAAATCGCTGAAATTCTTGTAAAAGATTTCGTAATGAGTGAACATGAGTGTAAGTTACTGGTGGTAAATGATTTTAAATTTCACTTAAAGAAAGTTCTAAAAAGTGGAAACATGTATGGTACTGTTCTGCATCTGGTTGCCAGGCCACCTGTTATACCGACGGTTAGTTTTTTTTTTAATATTTTGAGTAGTAACTATGTTGGTTATCAACAATTTGATGTCAAAAATGCACATTTTGCCATTTTTTGTCTACCAGTAAGAAGAAAAACATACAAAACAAAATTTAAGATAACCGCATTATAGAGCATGTAAAACAATTTAAACAAGGTTTTTTAAATTTCGCTATACTTAATTGTTGCTTATAATACTATAAATTAAGTCAGTTTAACGTAAATATAACTTATGTAAAAATACAACTTATATCTCGATATTACGTGAAATAGCTCAAAGAAATGAGTAAAAATACACGGTTTTTATGACACTCAGTGTAACTGCGTAACAATTGTTTTAGTTTCTATATGGACGGAATAACAAAATTTATGCAAATCTGACCAATTTAATTATTTATTGACAATTTAAATGAAACATAGCCGATTTTAAGAATTTTCGTCTATAAGTTACAATATTTTACCAAAAAACTGAAAAAAGAACCGATTAGTTTATTGAAATAGCCTTAAAATGAGTTGAAGTAAAATATAATTGGAGCTTTGTTTATCAATAAACATTAATGAAAAGTATACATTTGCGATAGGCTCTGTGTTGGCTTAATCCGTTACTGTTCAAATTTATTTCTTACGTTTTAAGATAACTATCTGAGGTACCCCTAAACCCTAAAAATGTCATCAAAACGACTATTTTGAAGCTCTTCCGACTGGATTAAAGAAGCTATTATCGATTCAAACAAAAGTTGTGTATTTTTAATTCTAAATTTCAACTATTTAATTTAAAATAAAGGGTTTCAGTTGAAAATTCAAAGTTACTACACCCACCGCTTTCGCAGGCAGAATAAGAACCCTGCTATTGCATAAGTATATAGATTTTGAAAAACCATTAACAAAGCATTCCAAAGTTTTTTCGATATGACGTCTAGTTCTCGAGATATTTGACAATCGCCTTTCTGGACAGAGCCCTTAAATAATGTAAATATTCTTATTCAAGTTAGACATAAGCCGAGTGAGAGAGCTGACCGTGAAATTCATTTGCGATGTTTCCAAATTTACCGGATCTCGGGTTGTCTGCCAAATATATATTTAGCATATACACAACAGATCGCGCGCGCTGCCCTCTACAGCGGATTTAGTGGAACCACTGCAATATAAAATTCTCCAAATGGGGTGCAAAATGAGGTCCAGACAAAAATCGATTTCCTTGTACCCCAACCATTGTTACATCGAGATGTCACTATATACACGTGAATACAAGGTGAGATCCAAAATCGGATCTCGCCTTGCAAAACGGATCTCATCTTGTATAGCTTATGATACAAACGGATCTCGCCTTGATATGAAGACATATATATATATATATATATATATATATATATATATATATATATATATATATATATATATATATATATATATATATATATATATGGCTCACAAATGATAGGAAGCCCGCTACAACCTGCCGATGAATGGAAGCCCGCGGTTTACGGGGTAAGGGGATTGTAGCACTGTCTTATTCCTACAGTCTTACGAAGCCCACTCGTATAAACGCGTTCACAGTGTATATGGATTACGCATTATACGAAGCCCGACGATGTTGCCATGTTTTAATTTACGTTTAAATAATACGACTGTTCTACGAGATCCTTATATGTGTATATAAGTCGTCATATTGCCTGTTATAAGAAGCCCAATTCTATTCAGCAATCTATACGAAGCATTTTAGAAGAGTCAAGATAGAACGAAAAGATGCATTGTTTCGGAGCAATTCAAACAAGATTATCTTTTTCTAAAACTTTTTTTGTTAGTTTATATACATGTTAAAGTAAAAAAGTTCTACTCACAGATTTTGCCGCTAATTGATTATTATTTGTTTAAACAATAACAATAATTGTTTTGTACAGTGTGTCCAATTAACACGTTGTCGGACACTGCGTCAAATGTATAAGCAAGTGTTGTGACACTATATGTATTTTGCAAAGTAGAATAGGGAAAAATTCAATGTATATAGACGTTGTGTCACATTACATCAATGGAAATTAGACGACTATAGACGTTCTGTTCGTCAACGTGAAAAGTTGTGCATGGTCTAAATTAAAAATAGAACCATCAGTTCATTTTTTTTTAAGCCGTATACGAGATAATATGTCAAAAAATATGAATTTGACTCAAGAGTAAAGTAGCTTTATTATTCAAAATATTAAAAATTGTTGTAATGAAAAGTTGTTTGGAATTAAGAACTATATTCTAATGTTCCACTTCATCTTTCTAATTAAAAAAAAGTTGAATTTTTTTAATTATGGATATACAACATTATTTTCAGTTATTTCAATTATGATAACTATTTTATTATAGACCAGTAAGGATTTGTGAAAAAACGTCTATTTTTGGATGTGATAAACATTAATATGTTCACATAATGTGAAACATTAATAAAAAAAAATAAAATATTTAAAAATTCGAAAAACGTCGATTTTTTTCTGTTTCTTTGCTTATAACTTTAAAACGATTCGTTTTGGAACAAAGTCGTAGAGAAATAAAATAAAGATAATTGAATTTTGTATGATATCCGACTGGTCAAAAATGTCTTAACTTATTACCTTTTCTGCAATATAGCAATAAATACAAAATAAGGGGGCAAAATATGCCTGTTGTTATTCAATGTTTTTAACCACTTCGGTGGTACTTAGAACCTTAGTAATTCGCTTAGGAAATTCTTTGTAACATACTTAAACTGTGTACCAAATTTCATTAAAATCGACCTAATAGATTTTGCATAATAAATTTGCAATTTAAATGTTTTTAAAAAAGTTCAAATTTTTTAAAATCTTTCTGAACAAAAAGTAGACCATTTAGAAGTTATCTAATTTTTTTACATATAAAGAGGTGCTTTACCTATCTAATACACTTTACAGAATTAAAATCGGATTATTTAGGGGGCCTCAGCAATGTTTTAAACTTATAAATAATTTTTTGGCTTATAAACAAATAGCTTTGTTTAATAATAAAAAATTAATTTTTAGCAATGCAAGTAATTAAAACCGGTATAATTTGGTTTATACTTTCAAATTCTGTCAGCAGAATTGCTATTTTATTTTTTAATCAAAAGTTATTCGCGTTCAAAAATTGCACTTTTTCGATTTTTTGAAAGTTCCACTGCGTTTATCTCGAAAACTATGCATCCTACGAAAAAATTTGTAAGAACATTTTTTGCTTAGACTTACCCAAGAAATATAAAAAAGTGTTTTATTTTGCGAAAAATCGATGTTATGTAATTCCTCAAGTTGTTTGTTTATAACAATTTTATTGATATCCGGATCAACTGTTACCCAAAAAAATCGTGTTCCACGGGTCAAAAAATACATAAAAATCTTGGGTAAGTGCATCTAAATAAAGGAGCCCGCAGCACCCCCTCCTGGCCACAGGACTAATTTGTTTATAAGCCAAAAAATTGTTTATAACTTTAAAACATTGCTGAGGCTGCTTAAACAATCCGATTTTAATTCTGTAAAGTGCATTAGATAGGCGGAGTGCTACTTTATAAGTAAAAAAATTGACAAATCTTTGTATACACTAGTTTTTGTTGTGCAAGATTTTAAAAAAGTTTAATTTTTTAAAAAAAGTTTAGATTGCAAAATTATTATTCAAAATCTAGTAAGTCAATTTTAATGAAATTTGGTGTACGGTTTTAGCACATTACAAAAATTTTCTAAGCGAATTAGGAAGGTTCCAAGTGTAACCTAAGTGATGGAAAATAATTGAATAATAACAGGCTTGTTTTGCCCCCCTATTTTATATTTATTGCTATTTTGCAGCAAGGGTGATTAATTAAGAGACTTTTAACCAATCGCATCTGATAGAAAATTTAATTACCTTTGTTTTATTCCTATACGACTTTGTTCCAGAATGAATCGTTTTTAAGCTATAAGCAAAAAATTTAGAAAAAAAAAACGAAATTTTTTGAAATTTTTAAATATTTTATTTTTTTTATTAATGTTCCGGGCATATTTGAGACGGAGCATTAATCAATTATTAATAACGAAGTTATCACCTAACTTTATCCGCAAAAATCTGAATGCCACCTCTCACATCCATCTAAAAACAGATCCTTACTGGTCTATTATTAATTATACGAAAAAAAAGTTATCCTTTGTAAAAAGTTCTGCATGGCCAAAGACCTTAAATACAACCATCTTATATCAATTTTTGATTAATTTTATACGAGGTATGTCAAAAAAGATAAATTTCGATCAAGAATAAAGTACCTTTATAGTTCAGAATATTTCAATGAGAAGGATGGAATATTGGAAGATGGTTTTTAGTGTTGTTCTGAAGCTATTTTCTTGTGCATTTTTATAATTATTTTGATTCGGAAATAAGCCACAATTAAATTGAAAAAATAATTTTATTAACGTTTCGACGCCCAAATCGGATGTCATTGTCAAAATACAAAATATTACCGAGTAAATATTAGTAATATTTTATATTTTGACAACGACATCCGATTTGGGCGTCCAAACGCGAATAAAATTATTTTTCAATTTAATTGTGGCTTATTTCCCAACCAAGATAGATTCCAACCTAGCGACCCGGCATTGGTCGCTAGGTAGATTGTTACGCGAGTGGTCGCGCGTGAGATTTTCTCTCACATATCCAAATTTTACCTTTTTTTACAAAATAAAGTTTTTAAAACAGTTTTTAAACTTTTTTTCTTAACTAATAATAAGAAAAAAAATGTAACATAATATAGATAATAATATAATAAAATAAAAAGAAATAATCGGAATTAAAACCAATATTAATCAATCTCCGTATCTTGATAATTTACGGCACAGCACACAAATATAACAAGAATGCTCTGGAAAAATTGATTGATGACAATTACAATTTTTTTTACATTATTTTAGGTTTTAAGTGCCAAAATAAAATTAATTTTTATGTACAGTCCGTAACGCGGGTGGTCGCTTGATGAGAGAATGTCTCAGCTGAAGCGCGCTGACTCAACAATTGGGTGATATTAGGTCAACTGAGTCACTATCTAAGCGGACGATTCTATTAGATTGTCGAGGGAGGATAGTTAGGAGACTAGAAAGAACTACAGATCTTATAATTTCCCAGAAAAAAAATTCTGTGCAATTTTCTGAAACCGTGAGAGAAAATCTCATATAGCGACCACTGGCGGGTTAATTATGGTTTTTAGTTCTAAACAACTTTACATAAGCACAATTTTCAATATTGTGAAAAATAAGGGTATATTATTTAAGTACTCTTGGAAAATTCATATTTTTTTTATATACTCGTATAAAATTGACAAAATTTGATATTAGACGGTTGTATTTTAGTTTTAGACCCTGTAGAACATTTTATAAAGAATAACTGTTTTTTGTAAAATGAATAATAAAAGAGTTTTCCACCTACCTCTACCGAAAGTATACTTTTCCGGACCTGATTGTAGGGAGCAAAGTTGTACTTTTCCTCCCTAGGGAAGAAAAGTAAAAGTGACATCATGGTATTTCATTCATAAAAATATAACTTATTGACGCCCTGTACAATATCTATTTTCTATTACGTAAGTTTGTATACATTTTAACGTTTATTTATAAAACACTCTGTATTTCACAGAATGGTAAAAAACTGTAAATTGTTATTTTGATTTAACAATGTTTACATTTTTATTTTGACTTATATTTGACAGTTGACAGTTATACTGTACGTACTTATTAGCTTTAGTTCTAATAAATTTTGTTGGTTAGTTACACAAATAAATTAAGTAAAAATGAAAAAATGACTTGTTATTTGAGGAAGGTGGAAAAACCATATGTATAACATGGGAGTAAAGTGCCTTTTCCTCCCTTGAATGATTACTGCCCTCCGCTACGCGTCGGGCAGTAAACTTCATTCTCGGGGAAAAAAGAAGCACTTTCCTCCCTTGTTATACAAATATCTATATGTATCATAATTGAAATAAAAAACTAAAAATAATGTTGATTAGAAAAATTTTCAAAATTTTTTTTTTCCATTAGAAGGATGAAATTGCATATCAGAATATAGTTCTTAATTCCAAACAATCATGTTAAATTATATAATTTAAAATAATTTTAAAAAATATCGTTGAATTTTGTTTCTATTTTGTTTTTGATTATGCTGAATCCGAATATGGCATTACAATTTGAAAATGCTTATAAAGAAGCTCTTCTACACTATGTCTGCGTAGCAAGGAACCATATTTGAAACATTTTTATTACAAATTTTACAAAAAAAAGTTTATTCTTCATAAATTGCTCTGCATAGTCTAAAATCTAAAACCCAATCATCAGATATCAAGTTTTATCAATTTTATACGAGGTATGTCAAAAATACGAATTTTGTTAAAGAGTAAAGTACCTTTATATTCCAGAATATCAAAATATGGGTATTATAAAAAGTTGTTGGGAATTAAAAACTATGTTTTATTATAATAACATCATTATAATTGAAAAAAAAATTCAATGTTTTCTCAAATTACGGATACCCATCATCATTATTTTATTTCAATTATTTCAACTATTTTATTATTAATTTTACGAAAAAAAGTTATTCTTCATAAAATACTCTATTCTGGTCTAAAGTCCAAAAAACAACCATCAGATATCAAACAAATATGACTTTTGCTTAACAGTTCAGTATGGTTTGTTCAACAGTAAATGGTTGAGTTCAATTAGTGCGGTCGTAAATATTATTAAATTTATCTGACCTGGCCCATTGTTAAGACCCACCCGGAGCGATAAGCAACCGAGGTAGACAGAGTTGGTCTTTTGACAATTAACACTGACTAGACGGTAATCCCATAATAAAGCAAAGAAATTGTACCAGAAAACATATTTAAATTTTACCTGAAACCGGACCTTTTATACTATTATCGGTTATTCCAGGATGTTTATAGTGGTAACTAATTGAACTCGACCATTTACTGTTAAACATACCATACCTTTATAGTTCACAATATCTCATTTAGAAGAATGTAATTAAACAGTGAAACATATTTTGTAATTCCAACCAACTTTTTTTAATAACAATTTTCGATATTGTGAAATCTAAAGGTACTTTACTCTTGAGTGAAATTCATATTTTTTTACATACCTCGTATGTCAAAATGTAAAATCGTATGTAAAACCTCGTATGTAAAATTAATAAAATTTGATATTTGATGGTTGCATCTGAGATCATATACGATGCAGAGTATTTTATAAAGAATAACTTTTTTCGTAAAACTGGTAATAAAAAAGTTATTAATAGGTTCGAAGTTACGCAGACATAATGTTTAAGAGCTAAAAATATTTTTTTGTTGAAAATTTATTATTGTTCAAGCTTATTATTAAATATATTTTAGGTAAGTTTTAGAGAAAACATTTTTGATCACTTTTTATAAACAATTTTTTAGTTGGTAATTTTCGGTTTTTGTATTAGGTACATTTTTGTTATCTTTCTTAATTTTTGTCAAAAAGGAATAGTTTCATTCATAGTTTCATAGTTTCATTTCTAAAATAAATTATTGAGTAAGTTTTAAAAATACATCAAATGCTTTAAAAAATCACTAATAAAATTGTAAAAAATCTTTTCAAACTTGAGTAATACCGTTTTAAAGTGCTGGTAATTCTGTAAACTACGTTTTTCCTTAAAACTTACGTAAAAGTTTTCAAAAATTGCATTTTTGCGTCATATCATTTGAATTAAATTTTTTGGCATTTTTTTGAATGAAACATTGTTTAGTAAGATATTTGAAAGGTAAGTTGTGCAAATTTGAGAGATTTATAAGAAAAATTTTATTAGTTACACATTTTTAAATAATGTTTAAACAAAATTCAGCCCCACACCGTACTTATGCCCATACATTTTATTTCTTTTTATTATAACCATAAGATAGCTTAATTGTTCTTCTTTCCAATTAAGCTATTCTTTCTTGTTCCTTCTCTTAATTTCCTTCTTTCTTGTCCAATTTGTAAAATTTTATTTGATCCATTAATTAGAGAAATACACTGAAATAACTCAGCCGTGCACTTCGCTAGTTTACAGTGCGCCAATGTTTGTGAGAAGGGTGACTTTAGCGTTATAAATAAAAAATTATAGAAGCTACAGATTTAATTTTATAAAAATTTTAATCTTATATTTATAGTCCTGTCGCCAGGGGGGGTACAACGGCCTCGTTAATTCAGATGGACTTACTCAAGTTTTTTTTATGTATTTTGACCCGAAGAACACGAATTTTTTGGGTAACAGTTGATCCGGATGTCGATAAGATTGTTATAGACCAAGAACTTGAGGAATCAAATAACAGCGATTTTTGGCAAAACAAAACAATATTTTGTATTTTTTGGGCCATTTTAAGTAAAAAATATTTCTACAAGTTTTTTCGTAGGATGCACAATTTTCGAGATAAACGCGGTTGAACTTTAAAAAAATCGAAAAATTGCAATTTTTGAACCCGAATAACTTTTGATTAAAAAATAAAATAGCAAGTCTGCTTACCGCATTTGAAAGTTTAAGTCAAATTATATCGGTTTTGATTATTTGCATTGGTAAAAATTTATTTTTTTATTGTTTAACAAAGCTATAAACACGTAGGGTTTCCCGTGCTTTTACATGCGTTTTAACGCATGTAACATAGAAATAGTCTTGATTGCACTAGTACCTATTCTACCTACTCGTTCGATTTTAAATAGAAATCATAGAAACATCACTCACGCACTAGTTGTTTGTAGCTTTGTTTAACAATAACACAATAAATTTTTAGCAATGCCAATAATCAAAACCGACATAATTTGACTTGAACTTTCAAAGGCGCTAAGCAGAATTGCTATTTTATTTTTTAATCAAAAGTTATTCGGGTTTAAAAATTGCAGTTTTTCGATTTTTTGAAAGTTCAACCGCGTTTATCTCGAAAACTGTGCATCCTACTAAAAAACTTGTAGAAATATTTTTTGCTTAAAATGACCCAAAAAATACAAATATTGTTTTGTTTTGCCAAAAATCGCTGTTATTTGATTCCTCAAGTTCTTGGTCTATAACAATCTTATCGACATCCGATCAACTGTTACCCAAAAAATTCGTGTTCTACGGGTCAAAATACATAAAAAAAACTTGGGTAAGTCCATCTGAATTAACGAGGCCGTTGTACCCCCCCTGGCGACAGGACTATTAGGTTTTTTTCAATAGTCTGAATTTTCAAGTCAAGTCAGTTTTTTTCTAAAATTTATATTTTCGGGGTTATTTAAAGAAACATCTAATTTCGCAGTTCATTTTGTTTAATAAAAAATTAAGTGCCCACTTCTAGAGTAGAACTTTTTAATATGTTGTTTATTAAACATTTCTTAGGGCCATCGGTACATAATTCGCAAATATTTTAAAGGCTATCCCACTCTTTCTGTCTTTACACCGCAAATTACGTGTAGTAAAATTGTCACTGGTATGGATATGTAAACTTTACTTGACAACTTCATCATTAACTGTAAAGATGGCTTTTTGAATGTTCTTGGATAACTTTTACTAGTATAATTAATTGCCTTAATTGTTAATTCAGTTAATTAATATGATTATTTCATATTTCCGACCAATAGAAAGCTACAGAAATACAAATTAAATTGATCATTTTTGATAATATCCCATCGTCAAGTATATTACGTCAGTTGCCCTTCGTTGCTGTGAAAAAATACATTCAGTGACATTAATGACAATTACTGTTTTAAAACTTATAAAAGTGATGACTTTCAATCGTCAAATATTTATAACAACTGTGTGTTTAATTGTACTAATTTGTACTTACATAAATAAATTACAATAAAATTTTGGTTTTAAACAGTTTTATTCATGAAATAATCGCAGCAAATTGCAGCTCGATCTCTGAAATTATTATCGAATTGTTTCCCTCGTGCACTTGACGTAATTTCACTCCCCTTCGGGTCGTGAAATTAATACTGTCAAAGTGTCACTCGGGAAAAATTCGATAATTTCAGAGCTCTTGTGCAATTACTACTGATAATTTTTTTCACTACCTATGTATTCAGTAATAATTTATCTACTGTACAACAAAAGCTAATATCAATCGAGAAAAGAGGAAAAGTGATAAAGTGATTTTTTAATAATATATTGTTACTATGAAACGCTTACAATTTTGAACATCTGTAACAACACAATACTTGATCACTGAATATATCCTGGTGTATTCTCTGCTTTGGATCTTCCATAAATAATAAACAATAAATAACTTTTTATTAAGTTCACGTCTTAAATCAAGTATTTATTAAACACATTATCAATATTATTTAATCAACAACTGAAAATATTCCCAATGCCACGTCAAATATTTAAAATTGTCACTGTCTGACTGACAATATGCTGGCAATATTCTATTTACTACTGACAAAGATTTGGAAAATATTACCACGGACATTGTGTTCATTTTTTTTCAAATCCTGAAAAAAAACAATAAATATTTTTGAAAAATTTAAACGCAAAATGAAAGACTAAATTATTACCGAGGGCCGAAAGTCTCTTACAATAAATAAAAAGTTTATTTTGAATGAGATATTTTGAATTAAAAGTCACACTAAATTTTCTTTTAGTTTTTAGCCCTGTAACTTATTAAAATAAACATTATAGAAGTTCTCAGGGACTTTCGGCCCTCGCTAATAACGTAATCTCTTATTCTGAGTTTAAAATTTTCAAAAATAATTATTAGTTTTCTCAGCATTCGAAAAAAAAATGAATTCCATTTGAGTAGCATTTCAGCAGAAACTACGTGCCCATTCCCTTAATGAAATTAAAAAACATCTATATTGTTTGATTTTTTCCGAAGGGAAAATCTATATGCATTATTGTATTAAATATTTTGTATTTGTATTAAATGAGGCGCTCAGAGCAACAGTGGCACAGTCCACAAATTGAGCATTTTTAGATTAATACATCAATAAAAGCAGAAAAATTGGATATATGGTTCAACAGTGGTCTACACAATCTAGCTCTATATTTGGCAATATGGCACTACATAATGTATTGTTGCCTTGACAAATACTAAAAATTACGAATGAAACAGTGGCCTAACCCTCAATTGTGTGGCTCAGACCCATCAAACAAGTGTTCATCGTATCAGAATCAGAATAAATACGCATAATTCATAAGAATGACTATTTTTAATTTTATAAAGTAATATTTAATAATATAACTTTAACTCCGTCCTTGACTGAGTGGTAAGAGCGCCTACCTTTGGATCGAAAAATCCGAATGGTTGTGAGTTCGAATCTCACCAGGGTCAGAAATGTTTCATTTATTATAAATTAATAAATGAAAATAGTTTCTGTCCTTGTGGGATCGGTACTCACCGGAGGGACCGCAGACGTTCGGATACAGTTAGCGTCTCTTTGCAAAGACAATGACGTCAACTTTGCAAAGTAACAAGACACTTACTCAACACACACACACACTACACATTACACTAGGTACCTAACTGTTAAAATTACCGTACCTACCATGCCAATGGCCATTAGTTGTCGAGGCATTAACCTTTTTTAAATAAAAAAAAGAATAATTTAATTTGTCATATTAATTTCCTATTTGGTAGCAAATTATGTGGCTTATTACAAACTAAAATAGTAAATTAGTAATACAAAGTATTAATTTGTATTAATTGTATCAATTAAAATAAATAATTCTTTTGCGATTCAATTTTTAAATCTTTTTTCTGTCGGTATCTTACTGTGTACAGGTAATGCTAAGAATTACCATAATCTGTTCTCGGGAGTCTTAGTACACAAGATTAATGACGATGAACGACCCAAAAATACAAAAATGTGCATTGCCAGGTAATAATAAAAATGTTTACAAGCTAATAGTACTTTGAGGAATATGCAAAAACGTTGCCAAACTTCAGGGCTTCTTATAATCGGTAGCTCAATGTGGGCTTCCTAACGCTGCTGAACTTCTACAGAGTATATACTTCTTTTCGCAGCGCAAACTGGTGGTAGATACCATGAACTACGAGTGTATGTTTGATAATAATTCCAGGCATAAGCAGCCCGGCTTCGTATTGTTAATCATGATTTCAGAGCTACCTATGGTACATTTCTAAAATTTGTCCGAATATATATGAAGCCCAAGCGTATTCACATGTTCTGAGCTTGGTTAAAATATCGAGAGATGGTGTAAAGTACGTTTTTTGGGGAAATAACATTAAAGAATTACGAAGCCCGAATCCGGGCTTCGTAAGGAGGTGTCGGGCTTCGTATGACCGGTGCGATATAGCGTTTTTGGCTTCCTAAAGTCGGAATCCATATATATATAATATATATATATATATATATATATATATATATATATATATATATATATATATATAGTGCTAGTCAAAAGTCCGTACCCCCCCTCGTATCTTTTGAACGGTTTTACCTATAATAGTGAAATTTGGAGGAAGGAAATAAACGGACGTAAGACTCTTAACTAGTTATGACAGGTGACGTAATAGTGACAGATGACGTTACAGAGCCACTGTGACCGATAATTTTAAATAGGACCTTATGGTAAGTGATACCTCGTTTGAAAGGTATTTAGAATACCTATTCAGTCATACTAATTTTTTGAGTTTAGGTTGATTTTGATTTTGGTGAATAAATTAAATAAATATAATATTGTAGTTTCGAATTTAATTAATAAAAATTCAAATGTCCGCCTATGATTTTTTTGGCAAAAAAGTTGACGTTTTTTAATTCTCTAGTAGTTTTTACGTCAACGTCAACCTGTTTGACAAGTAATCATAGCGGAATTTTGAATTTTTATTAATTAAATGCCAAACTACAATTTTATATTTATTTCATTTGTTCATCAAAATTAGCTTAAACTCAAACAAAATTAGTATGACTGAATAGGTATTTTCAATACCTTTCAAACGAGGTATCACTTGCCATAAGGTCCCATTTAAAATTATCGGTCACAGTGGCTCTGTAACGTCATCTGTCACTATTACGTCACCTGTCATGACTAGTTAAGAAGCTTACATCCGTTTATTTTCTTCCTCCAAATTTCACTATTATAGGTATAACCGTTCAAAAGATACGATGGGGGGTACGGACTTTTGACTAGCACTGTATATATATATATATATATATGGCTCACAAATGATAGGAAGCCCGCTACAACCTGCCGATGAATGGAAGCCCGCGGTTTACGGGGTAAGGGGATTGTAGCACTGTCTTATTCCTACAGTCTTACGAAGCCCACTCGTATAAACGCGTTCACAGTGTATATGGATTACGCATTATACGAAGCCCGACGATGTTGCCATGTTTTAATTTACGTTTAAATAATACGACTGTTCTACGAGATCCTTATATGTGTATATAAGTCGTCATATTGCCTGTTATAAGAAGCCCAATTCTATTCAGCAATCTATACGAAGCATTTTAGAAGAGTCAAGATAGAACGAAAAGATGCATTGTTTCGGAGCAATTCAAACAATATTATCTTTTTCTAAAACTTTTTTTGTTAGTTTATATACATGTTAAAGTAAAAGTTCTACTCACAGATTTTGCCGCTAATTGTTTATTATTTGTTTAAACAATAACAATAATTGTTTTGTACAGTGTGTCCAATTAACACGTTGACGGACACTGCGTCAAATGTATAAGCAAGTGTTGTGACACTATATGTATTTTGCAAAGTAGAATAGGGAAAAATTCAACGTATATAGACGTTGTGTCACATTACATCAATGGAAATTAGACGACTATAGACGTTCTGTTCGTCAACGTGAAAAGTTGTGCATGGTCTAAATTAAAAATAAACCATCAGTTCATTTTTTTAAGCCATATACGAGATATTATGTCAAAAAATATGAATTTTACTCAAGAGTAAAGTAGCTTTATTATTCAAAATATTAAAAATTGTTGTAATGAAAAGTTGTTTGGAATTAAGAACTATATTCTAATATGCCATTTCATCTTTCTAATTAAAAAAAAGTTGAATTTTTTTAATTATGGATATACAACATTATTTCAGTTATTTCAATTATGATAACTCTTTTATTATAGACCAGTAAGGATCTGTGAAAAAACATCTATTTTTTTATGTGAAAGATGGCATTCGAATTTTTGCAGATAAAGTAAGGTGGTGATAACTTCGTTAATAATAATTTACTTATGCTCCTTCTCAAATATGTCCGAAACATTAATAAAAAAAAATAAAATATTTAAAAATTCGAAAAACGTCGATTTTTTTCTGTTTCTTTGCTTATAACTTTAAAACGATTCGTTTTGGAACAAAGTCGTAGAGAAATAAAATAAAGATAATTGAATTTTGTATGATATCGGACTGGTCAAAAATGTCTTAACTTATAACTTTTTCTGCAATATAGCAATAAATACAAAATAAGGGGGCAAAATATGCCTGTTGATATTCAATGTTTTTAACCACTTCGGTGGTACTTAGAACCTTAGTAATTCACTTAGGAAATTCTTTGTAACATACTTAAACCGTGTACCAAATTTCATTAAAATCGACCTAATAGATTTTGCATAATAAATTTGCAATTTAAATGTTTTTAAAAAAGTTCAAATTTTTTAAAATCTTTCTGAACAAAAAGTAGACCATTTAGAAGTTGTCTAATTTTTTTACATATAAAGAGGTGCTTTACCTATCTAATACAGTTTACAGAATTAAAATCGGATTATTTAAGGGGCCTCAGCAATGTTTTAAAATTATAAATATTTTTTTGGCTTATAAACAAATAGCTTTGTTTAATAATAAACAACTAATTTTTAGCAATGCAAATAATTAAACCGGTACAATTTGATTTAAACTTTCAAATTATGTCAGCAGAATTGCTATTTTATTTTTTAATCAAAATTATTCGCGTCAAAAATTGCACTTTTTCGATTTTTTGAAAGTTCCACTGCGTTTATCTCGAAAACTATGCATCCTACGAAAAAACTTGTAAGAACATTTTTTGCTTAGACTTACCCAAGAAATATAAAAAAATGTTTTATTTTGCGAAAAATCGATGTTATGTAATTCCTCAAGTTCTTTGTTTATAACAATTTTATTGACATCCGGATCAACTGTTACCCAAAAAAATCGTGTTCCACGGGTCAAAAAATACATAAAAACCTTGGGTAAGTCCATCTAAATAAAGGAGCGCGCAGCACCCCCTCCTGGCCACAGGACTAATTTGTTTATAAGCCAAAAAATTGTTTATAATTTTAAAACATTGCTGAGGCTGCTTAAACAATCCGATTTTAATTCTGTAAAGTGCATTAGATAGGTGGAGTGCCTCTTTATATGTAAAAAAATTGACAAATCTTTGTATATACTAGTTTTTGTTGTGCAAGATTTTAAAAAATTTTAATTTTTTAAAAAAAGTTTAGATTGCAAAATTATTATTCAAAATCTAGTAAGTCAATTTTAATGAAAATTGGTGTACGGTTTTAGCACATTACAAAAATTTTCTAAGCGAATTAGAAAGGTTCCAAGTGTAACCTAAGTGATTGAAAATAATTGAATAAAAACAGGCTTGTTTTGCCCCCTTATTTTATATTTATTGCTATTTTGCAGCAAGGGTGATTAATTAAGAGATTTTTAACCAATCACATCTGATAGAAAATTTAATTACCTTTGTTTTATTCCTATACGACTTTGTTCCAAAATGAATCGTTTTAAAGTTATAAGCAAAAAAATTTGAAAAAAAAACGAAATTTTTTGAAATTTTTAAATATTTTATTTTTTTTATTAATGTTCCGGGCATATTTGAGACGGAGCATTAATCAATTATTATTAACGAAGTTATCACCTAACTTTATCCGCAAAAATCTGAATGCCACCTCTCACCTCCATCTAAAAACAGATCCTTACTGGTCTATTATTAATTATACGAAAAAAAGTTATCCTTTGTAAAAAGTTCTGCATGGCCAAAGACCTTAAATACAACCATCTTATATCAATTTTGATTAATTTTATACGAGGTATGTCAAAAAAGATAAATTTCGATCAAGAATAAAGTACCTTTATAGTTCAGAATATTTCAATGAGAAGGATGGAATATTGGAAGATGGTTTTTAGTGTTGTTCTGAAGCTATTTTCTTGTGGCATTTTTATAATTATTTTGATTGGGAAATAAGCCACAATTAAATTGAAAAAATAATTTTATTAACGTTTCGACGCCCAAATCGGATGTCCTTGTCAAAATACAAAATATTACCGAGTAAATATTAGTAATATTTTATATTTTGACAACGACATCCGATTTGGGCGTCGAAACGCGAATAAAATTATTTTTTCAATTTAATTGTGGCTTATTTCCCAACCAAAGATAGATTCCCAACCTAGCGACCCGGCATTGGTCGCTAGGTAGATTGTTACGCGAGTGGTCGCGCGTGAGATTTTCTCTTACATATCCAAATTTTACCTTTTTTTACAAAATAAAGTTTTTAAAACAGTTTTTAAACTTTTTTTATTAACTAATAATAAGAAAAAAAGAATGTAACATAATATAGATAATAATATAATAAAATAAAAAGAAATAATCGGAATTAAACCAATATTAATCAATCTCCGTATCTTGATCATTTACGGCACAGCACACAAATATAACAAGAATGCTCTGGAAAAATTGATTGATGACAATTACAATTTTTTTTTACATTATTTTAGGTTTTAAGTGCCAAAATAAAATTAATTTTTATGTACAGTTCGTAACGCGGGTGGTCGCTTGATGAGAGAATGTCTCACTTGAAGCGCGCTGACTCAACAATTGGGTGATATTAGGTCAACTGAGTCACTATCTAAGCGGACGATTCTATTAGATTGTCGAGGGAGGATAGTTAGGAGACTAGAAGGAACTACAGATCTTATAATTTCCCAGAAAAAAAATTCTGTGCAATTTTCTGAAACCGTGAGAGAAAATCTCATATAGCGACCACTGGCGGGTTAATTATGGTTTTTAGTTCTAAACAACTTTACATAAGCACAATTTTCAATATTGTGAAAAATAAGGGTATATTATTTAAGTACTCTTGGGAAAATTCATATTTTTTTTATATACCTCGTATAAAATTGACAAAATTTGATATTAGACGGTTGTATTTTAGGTTTTAGACCCTGTAGAACATTTTATAAAGAATAACTGTTTTTCGTAAAATGAATAATAAAAGAGTTTTCCACCTACCTCTACCGAAAGTATACTTTTCCGGACCTGATTGTAGGGAGCAAAGTTGTACTTTTCCTCCCTAGTGAAGAAAAGTAAAAGTGACATCATGGTATTTCATTCATAAAAATATAACTTTTTGACGCCCTGTACAATATCTATTTTCTATTACGTAAGTTTGTATACATTTTAACGTTTATTTATAAAACACTCTGTATTTCACAGAATGGTAAAAAACTGTAAGCTGTTATTTTGATTTAACAATGTTTACATTTTTATTTTGACTTATATTTGACAGTTGACAGTTATATTGTACGTACTTATTAGTTTTAGTTCTAATAAATTTTGTTGGTTAGTTACATAAATAAATTAAGTAAACATGAAAAAATGACTTGTTATTTGAGGAAGGTGGAAAAACCATATGTATAACATGGGAGTAAAGTGCCTTTTCCTCCCTTGAATGATTACTGCCCTCCGCTACGCGTCGGGCAGTAAACTTCATTCTCGGGAGGAAAAAAAGCACTTTCCTCCCTTGTTATACAAATATCTATATGTATCATAATTGAAATAAACAACTAAAAATAATGTTGATTAGAAAAATTTTCAAATTTTTTTTTGCCATTAGAAGGATGAAATTGCATATCAGAATATAGTTCTTAATTCCAAATAATCATGTTAAATTATATAATTTAAAATAATTTTAAAATATCGTTGAATTTTGTTTCTATTTTGTTTTTGATTATGCTGAATCCGAATATGGCATTACAATTTGAAAATGCTTATAAAGAAGCTCTTCTACACTATGTCTGCGTACCAGAACCTGCGAACCATATTTGAAACATTTTTATTACAAATTTTACGAAAAAAAGTTTATTCTTCATAAATTTCTCTGCATAGTCTAAAATCTAAAACCCAATCATCAGATATATCAAGTTTTATCAAGAATAACTTTTTTCGTAAAACTGGTAATAAAAAAGTTATTAATAGGTTCGAAGTTACGCAGACATAATGTTTAAGAGCTAAACATATTTTTGTTGAAAATTTATTATTGTTCAAGCTTATTATTAAATTTATTTTAGGTAAGTTTTAGAGAAAACATTTTTGATCACTTTTTATAAACAATTTTTTAGTTGGTAATTTTCGGTTTTTGTATTAGGTACATTTTTGTTATCTTTCTTAATTTTTGTCAAAAAGGAATAGTTTCATTCATAGTTTCATAGTTTTTGAATGAAACATTGTTTAGTAAGATGTTTGAAAGGTAAGTTGTGCAAATTTGAGAGCTTTATAAGAAAAATTTTATTAGTTACACATTTTTAAATAATGTTTAAACAAAATTCAGCCCACACCGTACTTATGCCCATACATTTTATTTCTTTTTATTATAACCATAAGATAGCTTAATTGTTCTTTTTTCCAATTAAGCTATCCTTTCTTCTTCCTTCTCTTAATTTTCTTCTTTCTTGTCCAATTTGTAAAATTTTATTTGATCCATTAATTAGAGAAATACACTGAAATAACTCAGCCGTGCACTTCGCTAGTTTACAGTGCGCCAATGTTTGTGAGAAGGGTGACTTTAGCGTTATAAATAAAAAATTATAGAAGCTACAGATTTAATTTTATAAAAATTTTAATCTTATATTTAGGTTTTTTTCAATAGTCTGAATTTTTCAATAGTCAAGTCAGTTTTTTTCTAACATTTATATTTTCGGGGTTATTTAAAGAAACATCTAATTTCGCAGTTCATTTGTTTAATAAAAAATTAAGTGCCCACTTCTAGAGTAGAACTTTTTAATATGTTGTTTATTAAACATTTCTTAGGGCCATCGGTACATAATTCGCAAATATTTTAAGGCTATCCCTACTTTTTCTGTCTTTACACGGCAAATTACGTGTAGTAAAATTGTCACTGGTATGGATATGTAAACTTTACTTGACAATTTCATCATTAACTGTAAAGATGGCTTTTGAATGTTCTTGGATATCTTTTACTAGTATAATTAATTGCCTTAATTGTTAATTCAGTTAATTAATATGATTATTTCATATTTCCGACCAATAGAAAGCTACAGAAATACAAATTAAATTGATCATTTTTGATAATATTCCATCGTCAAGTATATTACGTCAGATGCCCTTCGTTGCTGTGAAAAATACATTCAGTGACATTAATGACAATTACTGTTTTAAAACTTATAAAAGTGATGACTTTCAATCGTCAAATATTTATAACAACTGTGTGTTTAATTGTACTAATTTGTACTTACATAAATAAATTACAATAAAATTTTGGTTTTAAACAGTTTTATTCATGAAATAATCGCAGCAAATTGCAGCTCGATCTCTGAAATTATTATCGAATTGTTTCCCTCGTGCCACTTGACGTAATTTCACTCCCCTTCGGGTCGTGAAATTAATACTGTCAAAGTGTCACTCGGGAAAAATTCGATAATTTCAGAGCTCTTGTGCAATTACTACTGATAATTTTTTCACTACTTATGTATTCAGTAATAATTTATCTACTGTACAACAAAAGCTAATAATCAATCGAGAAAAGAGGAAAAGTGATAAAGTAATTTTTTAATACTTATATTGTTACTATGAAACGCTTACAATTTTGAACATCTGTAACAACACAATACTTGGATCACTGAATATATCCTGGTGTATTCTCTGCTTTGGATCTTCCATAAATAATAAACAATAAATAACTTTTTATTAAGTTCACGTCTTAAATCAATTATTTATTAAACACATTATCAATATTATTTAATCAACAACTGAAAATATTCCCAATGCCAGGTCAAATATTTAAAATTGTCACTGTCTGACTGACAATATGCTGGCAATATTCTATTTACTACTGACAAAGATTTGGAAAATATTACCACGGACATTGTGTTCATTTTTTTTCAAATCCTGAAAAAAAAACAATAAATATTTTTGAAAAATTTAAACGCAAAATGAAAGACTAAATTATTACCGAGGGCCGAAAGTCTCTTACAATAAATAAAAAGTTTATTTTGAATGAGATATTTTGAAATTAAAAGTAACACTAAATTTTCTTTTAGTTTTTTAGCCTTGTAACTTATTAAAATAAACATTATAGAAGTTCTCAGGGACTTTCGGCCCTCGCTAATAACGTAATCTCTTATTTTGAGTTTAAAATTTTCAAAAATAATTATTAGTTTTCTCAGAATTCGAAAAAAAAAATTAATTCCATTTGAGTAGCATTTCAGCAGAAACTACGTACCCATCCCCTTAATGAAATTAAAAAACATCTATATTGTTTGATTTTTTCCGAAGGGAAAATCTATATGCATTTGTATTAAATATTTTGTATTTGTATTAAATGAGGCGCTCAGAGCAACAGTGGCACAGTCCACAAATTGAGCATTTTTAGATTAATACATCAATAAAAGCAGAAAAATTGGATATATGGTTCAACAGTGGTCTACACAATCTAGCTCTATATTTGGCAAGATGGCACTACATAATGTATTGTTGCCTTGACAAATACTAAAAATACGAATGAAACAGTGGCCTAACCCTCAATTGTGTGGCTCAGACCCATCAAACAAGTATTCATCGTATCAGAATCAGAATAATACGCATAATTCATAAGAATGACTATTTTTAATTTTATAAAGTAATATTTAATAATAATAACTTTAACCCCGTCCTTGACTGAGTGGTAAGAGCGCCTACCTTTGGATCGAAAAATCCGAATGGTTGTGAGTTCGAATCTCACCAGGGTCAGAAATGTTTCATTTATTATAAATTAATAAATGAAAATAGTTTCTGTCCTTGTGGGATCGGTACTCACCGGAGGGACCGCAGACGTTCGGATACAGTTAGCGTCTCTTTGCAAAGACAATGACGTCAACTTTGCAAAGTAACAAGACACTTACTCAACACACACACACACTACACATTAGACTAGGTACCTAACTGTTAAAAATTACCGTACCTACCATGCCAATGGCCATTAGTTGTCGAGGCATTAACCTTTTTTAAATAAAAAAAAACAATAATTTAATTTGTCATATTAATTTCCTATTTGGTAGCAAATTTTGTGGCTTATTACAAACTAAAATAGTAAATTAGTAATACAAAGTATTAATTTGTATTAATTGTATCAATTAAAATAAATAATTCTTTTGCGATTCAATTTTTAAATCTTTTTTCTGTCGCTATCTTACTGTGTACTGTGTACAGGTAATGCTAAGAATTACCATAATCTGTTCTCGGGAGTCTTAGTACACAAGATTAATGACGATGAACGACCCAAAAATACGAAAAATGTGCATTGCCAGGTAATAATAAAAATGTTTACAAGCTAATAGTACTTTGAGGAATACGCAAAAACGTTGCCAAACTTCAGGGCTTCTTATAATCGGTAGCTCAATGTGGGCTTCCTAACGCTGCTGAACTTCTACAGAGTATATACTTTTTTTCGCAGCGCAAACTGGTGGTAGATACCATGAACTACGAGTGTATGTTTTGATAATAATTCCAGGCATAAGCAGCCCGGGCTTCGTATTGTTAATCATGATTTCAGAGCTACCTATGGTACATTTCTAAAATTTGTCCGAATATATATGAAGCCCAAGCGTATTCACATGTTCTGAGCTTGGTTAAAATATCGAGAGATGGTGTAAAGTACGTTTTTTGGGGAAATAACATTAAAGAATTACGAAGCCCGAATCCGGGCTTCGTAAGGAGGTGTCGGGCTTCGTATGACCGCTGCGATATAGCGTTTTTGGCTTCCTAAAGTCGGAATCCATATATATATATATATATATATATATATATATATATATATATATATATATATATATATATATATATACATAGTAACTGTAGCTACAGGCACCCAGTAAACCGACGTCAATGTAGCTCCCGGTGTATACTGTATATAGTAAATATTGATATTTAGGCACCCAGAAACTATTTGATAAATAGGCACCCAAGCTGTATAAAATTTTGATAATATATTACAAACAAGCACCACGCAGCATTGCCACATTGATGGGGGTCACATTGACTCTTTTTCTGATTAAAGTGTATATTAGTTATTTAAACTCGACACTGATTTTACATGTTCATAAAATATGTATGTAAAAGTGGGTGCCACTAATTATCGTAATAAAAAAATATGCAATTTTATTCGAATGAAGAAAGACCCCTAACGCATTAAATTTTATTTTATTTTAAATTTGTGCGTATATAATATGTTCCTCAAAAATAAACTATAAAAACTGCATAACAGAAAGACATACTTGCTCAACAAACAAAATATACACTAAAAACAAAATAAATAATAATAAACTACGGAATATCTTCTTCTTATACTTGTTGTAGATCTGTCGATTTCTTAATTCCGACGTTGAAGTATTTCTTGAGAGGTAGACTACCAGCTATCACTCCATCTTTTTGGTGCTCTCCCCGGTGAACGCTTGCCTGCTGGCTTTTCTTCTAGAGCAATTCTTTGTAGTCTGTGCTCCTCCATTTTTTATACATGACTGAACTATTCTCTTCATTTTTGCCTACCCCATCTGACTACATCTTGCACACCACATTGTTCCCTGATGAAGTTGTTTCGTATTATATCTCTTCTTGTCTTCCCTGCTATTGCTCTTGGTGTCTTCATTTCGGCTGTCCGTAGCATACTTTTGGTTTTATTGGCGTCTTCTCTTGATTCAATACCATAGCTCATAACAGTTCTGATGCAAGTTTTATAAATTCTAACTTTGCTGTCCATTGTCATATATGGGTTATTCCAGACCACATCTTTCAAACATCCGGACAAGACGACGGCCTTGTTCATTTGTCCTCTTAGGTCTCTGGTTGGGGCATAACTTGATAAGTCTACACCTAGATATTTAAACTTGTTTAGCTGTTCTATGGGTTTCCCCTTTACCACGAGCTTGCACCTAATTTAAAGTTTCGCAATGGTAATGCATTTTGTTTTCTGCGTGGATATGTTCATGTGAGTCGTCGTCATGCTTGGTAGAATCGATAAAGTTTTCTTTGTAGGTTATCCTCATCCTCTGAAATCAGGGCTGCATCATCCGCATAGCACACTACACTGATTCTACTGTGACCAAGTCTGTAACCTAGTTGTAGCAATTCCACATCTTATATTATTTCATCCATTTGTATATTGAATAGAAATGGACTGAGGCTGTCTCCCTGTCTGATTCCCCCTGGTGTTGGTATGTTGGCCGTAGTGGTGTCGTCTGTTTTAATTTTTGTCGTGCTGTTATTGTTTATTTGTTTTTGACTGTCAAATGCTTTCGTTAGGTCTACCAAACAAATATATGCGGGTTTGTTATATTTTATCTACTTCTCTTTCACTTATTACATGACAAATATTGCATCTGTCGTCGACCTGTGTTTTCTGAATCCTTCCTGTTCTTCTCTGCTCTTTGTCCGTAAATCCAATTTATCCTTGAATATGCCTGTGAATAACTTTATTGTCGTATTTAAGAGAGTTAGTTATTCCTCTGTAGTTGTCCGGATATGATCTTTGTCCTTTCTTAAAGATGGGTATTGTGATACTGGTGTGCCAATCTTGTGGTATCTCTGCTCTGTCTAAAAGTTTGTTAAACAGTGTTGTGAGACAATAATTATTGACTTTCTGACCGCTGTATTTCAGCAGTTCGTTCGGTATTCCATCAGTACCTGGCGATCGTCTATTCTTTAAGATCTTCATTCTCGCTTCTCCTTCAGTTTCTTTAGTGATATACCTGTCTTCTGTTTTGTAATCGTGTTCGTCATTGGCTTCTTCACCTTCGTAGGGTTCTTTGAAATATTTTCCCATGTCTCAGTTGGTATCCCTATTGTCTGTACAAATTCATTTATTGTTTTTTTTCTGTTTTTAGCATTTTCCAAACTTTCCTCTATGTGCCGTAGATGTAGTGATCCATGTCTTGTGAACTTGATTCAATGCTCTCTTTTTATTGATCTTATTAGCGAATTTATTCTGTTTGTTTTTTCCATACATATAGATGGCGCGTTGTTCCTGCGTTCCGGTGCTTCTGTAACACATATAGCATTTTCTCTTTTGTTCTGCGAGTTCTTTGACTTCTTGACAAAATCATGGTTTGTTGTTTCTTATTGCCCTGGTGTTTGTTTTTCTTTGAAGACAAAAATTTTATTTTTTCATATGATATTCTATAGCAGCGATTCTCAATCTGTGGTACATGTACCACTGGTGGTACAATTCATTACTTGCGGTGGTACACAATACACAAAAAAATTAAAATAGTGGTACTTAGTAAGTCTTGATAATACACTCTAAAAATACAGGGTGTAACAAAAATACAGGTCATAAATTAAATCACATATTCTGGAACCAAAAATAGTTCGATTGAACCTAACTTACCCTAGTACAAATATGCACACAAAAAAAAGTTACAGCCCTTTGAAGTTACAAAATAATAATCAATTTTTTCCAATATGTCGAAAACTATTTGAGTTTTCTTATTGAAAACGGACATGTCGTGGCATTATTATGACAGGAAAATCTTAAAAAAATTCTGCACCTCATAAAAATTTTATGGGGGTGTTGTTCCTTTAAATCCCCAAACTTTTTTGTAGGTTACAATTAAATTATCATTGTGGTACCATTAGTTAAACACAATGTTTTTAAAACTTTTTTGCCTCTTAGTAATTTTTCTAACTAGTTTTTATCGAGATATTTTGAATATTTTTCAAATCCACCACATATTTGTATACTGTTAAGTACGATTATAGAGACTCTATAAAAATTTATTTATAAGTTACAGATTTTATAAGTATATTTTAAACCATATTAAAAAAGAAGCCACATCTCGATAAAAGGTGCCTTATCTAAAAAGTATTAAGAGGCAAAAAAGTTTTAAAAACACTGTATTCAACTAATGCTACCGCAATAATAGTTTATTTGGAACGTACACAAACATTTGGGGGGTATAAAATCACAAAATCTCCATAAAATTGTTATGTTAACCTATTAAAAAAGAAGCCGCATCTCGATTAAAACTGGTTTATCTAAAAAATACTAAGAGGCAAAAAAGTTTCAAAAACATTGTGTTTAACTAACAATACCACAATAATAATTTAATTGGAACGTACATAAAAGTTTGGAGGGGTTTAAGGGAACAAAACCCCCATAAAATTTTTATGGGGTGCACAAACTTCACCATAATTTTTTTTTAAGATGTTCTTGCCATAGTCATGTCACATGTCCATTTTCATTAAAAAATCTCCAATAGTTCGATATATTGGAAAAAATCGATTTTCATTTTGTAACTTCAAAGGGCTGTAACTTTTTTTGTGTGCATATTTGTACTAGGGTAAGTTAGGTTCAATCGAACTATTTTTGGTGCCAGAATATGTGATTTAATTTATGATCTGTATTTTTGTTACACCCTGTATATGTGGTACCCAAACTAATAAAAAGAACTGTAGGTGGTACATGACTCAAAAAGTTTGAGAACCGCTGTTCTATAGAATTTGTGCTCTCCAAGTATATAAAAGCTATATTTTTTTGATATACTGATCTTATACACAGGACAATTTTTTGACGTCTTGTAAATTTCAAAGCTAGAGAAAAAAGCTCTCATTTCCACCCCAACAATAATAATAGGTCTGGATCCCGTGTATAAAAAAAAAGTTGATTAATAGCAAGCTGGAAATTTGTTAATAGCTTAAGGGTGTCTAGTTGGACAAACTTTGACATATGGGAACACTGGAACAGGGGAAGTTTTAATTGTGGAACAGGTTAAAAGTTTGGAACGGTCAGACCACGAAAACGGCACATGTATTTTGTCCGACAGAACAGACTTAAACTCTCCGAACAGAGATTAAACTCTCATGCAAAAATCAGACTGCTATTTATCACCAAATGGGCGTTTTAATGAGTGGAACATGTAGAATATCTCAAATGACAGGACTTATGACAGGTGATAAATAGCAGTCTGATTTTTGCATGAGAGTTTAATCTCTGTTCGGAGAGTTTAAGTCTATTCTGTCGGACAAAATAATTGTGCCGTTTTCGTGGTCTGACCGTTCCAAATTTTTAACCTGTTCCACAATTAAAACTGCCCCTGTTCCAGTGTTCCCATATATCAAAGTTTTTCCGACTAGACACCCTTAAGCTATTAACAAATTTGCAGCTTGCTATTAATCAACTTTTTTTCATACGCGGGATCCAGACCTATAACTGTACCTAGTATATAGCCACTTTTGTACACATTGATTAGCGCGCTAATAATCGGCAGAATAACGCAAAAGATGGAAAACATATTAAGTTGTGAGATACAATGAAATGAAACTAGTAGAGTTGGGAAATTTAGCGATAAAAACGTATAAATTTAAATTATATTTATTGTTTCCCACCTTTAGACGTATCAGAGGAGAATGTCAACTAAAACAGTCACTCTCACAGTGGCTAAACTCGTGTGATACGTCTAAAGGTGGGAAACAGTAAATATAATGTAAATTTATAGGTTTTTGTCGCTAAACTTTCCACATCTACTAGTTTCATTTTTTTTATCTAATAACTTAATGTTTTCCATCTTTTACGTGATTTTGCGGGTTATTAGAGCACTCATCACTGTATATAGTCTGAGTCCACAAGTCTTTACCCGTGCCTTATTAACGCCTGGCGAGATAATCATTCTGTTCCACGCATGAAACTAATGACAAACCAGTTACCGCCTCTTATTAAGTAAAAACACATATTATTTTTATGAACGATCTATGCATACAATGAAAAGAGATAGGTACAAAAAAGACGATTGGGGATGTTTTCACATATTTTAAGTACAATTTCTGACGTTTTGGTTTGCTTACATTTATGGCTGTCAGTTTGTTGAAGTTTTTTATAGTATACAAACAGTTGTTTTCCCAACTAATTTTATATTGTAGTTTGAAATTTTATGATAAGTTTCTGTTATTTTACGATTAATTTTGACAACTAACCTCATTGACAGAGTTAAGGAATGCTTGTGTTCAATGTTCCGCCAAAGTGAATAAAATATCAAAAAGAAAGTATGTTATTAATTTTTTTTATAAATTGCTTATTTATTTATTAATCAATGATAATAAAAGAATTTATTAAGCTACTTCAAATGTAGCTGTAATTCTGCACCAAAATTTTAAAGCAAAACTTACATTTGCCATTTTATTTATTTGATAACGTCAAATTTTAACCCGTGATTGGAACAGTAGCTACTTACTGTCACTTGCTGTTGTGTTTAGTAAATTTTTCGACTTATTTCGTATGCTTTAACTTTAAAGGATGACGCACGGGTAAAGACTCGTGGACTCACCTGTATAGAGATGTTTGAAATAATGGAATAAATTCAATTTATCGAAAACAGTCCACTTTGGAGAAAAATCCCGTGACAGGTCGATTTTTATTTCTAAATTATGATTTTTTGACATATTATAATATACTATAATAGTGACTTCATTCATTTGGGCGTTTGATGTAATCGATGATTTTTTTAAAATGGAAACGGGGGTCGTGTTGTAGCTTATTTGAAAGGTTAGTCAATTCTCTAGTTAGTAATATAAACAATAACATTATTATTTATACAGGGTGGCCAAAAATATATTTTTTTGAAATCAATTAATTGACGCAAAAAGAAGAATATAACTAGATATGTAATTTATTTAACTCAAAATACATTTTACTGATGTAAGAAAATATAAAAAAAATTATTTGATACATAAACATTGCTTTTCGCATAAATTAAATGTCAAACAGCCACTCACCTACTTGTTGGCAGTTTGAACATTTAATTTAAGCGAAAAGCAATGTTTATTTATCAAATAAACATATTTTTCTCTTTTCTCATAGTAGTAGAATGTATTTTGAGTTAAATAAAATACATACATTCTTCTTTTTGCAGCAAATAATTTAATTCAAAAATAATTTTTTTGGCCACCCTTTATAAATAAGGATCATGTTTATATTACCGAATAGAGAATTAAATAACCTTTTAAATAATCTACTACACGACCCCTATTCCCATTAAAAAAATCATCGATTACGTCATCACGCCCTAATGGATGACGTTACTATTATGGCATATAAATATGTCAAAAAATCATACTTTAAAATTCAAAATCGACCTGTCTCGGGATTTTTCTCCAAAGTGACCATAAAATGAATTTATTCCATAATTTAGAATCTCTGTGTATATGGATTTTAAATCTGTACATTTATCTTGGCGATTGTATTTCATCAAATAAATAAAAAATTTCATTAGATAAATCACCACGTTAGTTTCTTCACTTCATTCCACAATAGAATGACTCAGTTCTCACAAGAAAAAAAATTAATGCTTTTATAGTATTCTTTGTGGTAGGGGAGCAAAGTATGCTAAATTTGCAGTCACTCGAGCGCTTTGGGGACCTATTGGGTTGTGAAGAGTAGGTCCCAAAACCAAAAAAAGTTAAGTAAAGATTTCAATTTTAGTAGGCGCTTGCCATTTTTAATTTAATTTTCCATTTCCAACAATCGTCTTTTCGGATTATGACGCCATCTATCCATAATTCTAAAAAATGTTTCGCAAAAAGTTACTTATTTTTAAGTATGGAATTCAAATCTGCAATAAAAAATGGGGCTCCTATTTAGGATTTTAAAGTAACCCCCCACCCCACCTCCGTGGGAGGTCGTGTGTGGTGCCATTCTATAGATTTTTCAAAAATATTGAATAAGTGTATTTTACAGTTTTTCGATCTGATGTTCATTTCGCGAAATATCGCGGGATTCGTATTTAAAATATTAAATTCCCCCCCCCCCAGCCCTCACCGTGGGAGTCGTGTATAGTAGCAGTCGATAGATTTTTAAAAAATATTGAGCACATATTTTTTAGTTTTTCGATCTGTCATTTATTTCGCGAAATATTCACTTTTTTCTTGTGAAACTTTGGGACTCACCCATTTCCTTACGCCCGGCTCAAATCGTCTGATTTTTGAAATATATACTCTTTTTCATTTATTTAACTTACATTATCTTAATCTGACAATTTGGAGTTTTTTAAGGATAGATTTTTTTTTCGGGCCCCCCTTAACGAACTCCCTTGTAAGAGCCAATATATGGTAGACGTACGTACATCTGCAGGGTACCAGGATTCTCCCCATATGATAATCTGACGCGCTCGAGTAACTGCAAAAATCTCCGCTTGGGCTTGCCTACCATTAGTGTCTTCAAATATAAACACTAAAAGTTAAAGGGTTAATACTGTATTAATATTATTATAATTAGGTTAGGTTAGTTATCTTGTACTTTGTCGTCTAATAATTTAAGTATTCTTTTCGTTCTGTCTCTCTGTTAACATCCAATTTATTGTTTATTGCATTCACTTTGATTCACTGCACACAAAGAACACCTTTGAAGATACTTTATTACATAGAATCGAATATATATTATATCTCCATTGATCGCAGCGATTTAAGCGGTATAACAAATCGGCGCCAAGTAACATGAGTTAGGTTATATTAGGGAAAGGCGGGGTTGTCAGATTTATGGTGCCACTATGCCACTTTTTTTATTGGTGCCAAATTGACTAAAATTATATAGTTACATACAGTTGTATATAGTAGAGCGCCCTCTATCGAAAAATGCCTGAACAAATCAATATGTCCGTTTAGAAAAAGTCTCAATCTGGCACCATTACGTTTTTTACATATTCTGCATTAGGAACACTTGTACTCTCCTAGGACGAAAACATACACGCTGTCGTACTGGCACCCAAAATCGGGTGCCACATCGTCAAATTGGGTGCGACATTGACATGTTTTGCTTAAAAATGGTGCCAGATTGACAGAATATATCTGTATATATATATATATATATATATATATATATATATATATATATATATATATATATATATATATATATATATACATCATTCTATCATTGTTGCGTCTGATAACATCCCAATTACATTCATTATTGATACCTTCGAATTATTGCGTCCGTATATCGGACGCAATAATGTCAAGCCATAATTTTCGTTGTTCCTGTCGTTTTTCAAGTATCATTGCTACTCTGTAAGTTGACAAAATATTCAAACTTCTCCTTTTTAATTCCAATTTGGCAACATATAATCAGATGACAGATATATTTTATGATTTCAATTTTGTATCAGGACGCAATAATGTTAGCAACCAGTTTATTGTTAGTTCATCGATTTTCCTTGTTGGCGCTAAGATAATATACTACTCCAAGTATACATTTGACAAAGCACGCATATTATTGCTTCCGAAATGTGGCAACTCTGTTATCTATTTTTACTTTAATAGATATACATATTTGAGATCCGTATTGTACGTGGATTTTTAAGAAAATAGTTTTCTTAAAAACAGTTTACTATCAATATGAATCGTGGGAAGCGAATATTAAATGAGTGCCTAAAACAAGGTTATAGAATAGAAATATGCCTTGATGTCATGAACAATTTAACAATTTTATAGACAAAGCTTACAAGAATCATAAATAAAAACAATAATAAATACAATTTACTAAAATTATACAAATCGTCAATATAAATTAAACATAATAAAGTGAAATAAAAATCAGTACCCTAACAATATATTGCAAAATTAAAAAAAAATTGCAAATTGCGTAATCTACCTTAAGAAATCTAATAAGTTATGCTGCTGCATATGACACTCAAATATACAGTGCGTCCATAAAGTAACGCATAAATTCATTATTTTGTAAACCGGCGTCATTAAGGAAAAATCCCGAAACAGGTCGATTTTTATTTTTAAATTCCGATTTTTTGGCATATATATCATACTAGTGACGTCATCCATCTGAGCATGATGACGTAATCGATGATGTTTTTTAAATGAGAATAGGGGTCATGTGATAGCTCATTTGAAAGGGTATTCAATTCTCTATTCACTAATATAAACATTAACATATTTATTTATACATGGTGTTCAAAAAAACATTTTTTTAATTAAAATAATTGAGACAAAAAGAAGAATGTATGTAATTTATTTAATTCAAAATAAGTTTTACTGTTGTCAGAAAACAGGAAAAACATGTTTATTTGACAAATAAATATTGTTTTTCGCTTAAATTCAATGTTAAAGCTGCCACCCACCTGTCTCTTGGCAGTTTGAACATTTCGTTTAAACGAAAATCAAATGTTTATTTGTCAAATAAAATTTTTTTCTCTTTACTGACAGTAGTAAAATGCATTTTGATTTAAAATAAATTACATATATTCTTCTTTTTGTCTCACTTATTTTAATTAAAAAAATGTTTTTTGAACACCCTGTATAAATAATTATGTTATTGTTTATATTATTGGATAGAGAATTAAATACCCTTTCAAATGAGCTATCACATGACCCCTATTCCCATTTAAAAAAATCATCGATTACGTCATCACGCCCAGATGCATGACGTCACGAGGATAATATATATGCCAAAAAATCGTAATTTAAAAATAAAAATCGACCTGTTTCTGGATTTTTCCTCAAAGTCGCCGGTTTACGAAATAACGAATTTATGCCTTACTTTATGGACGCACTGTAGATTAAGATTCTACTTATACATAAGAATACTGTAATTTCTTAGTTATTGGTTAAGAAACTCTGCTATTGAATAATATTGGTCTTTCAGATAAATAGGCTTTTGTCATTTTAAGTTGCAGAGGGAGATGGTTGTATAGTTTTTTTGCAGAATATAATATAGATTTCTTTACTAACTCACTGGACGGGATCGGTAAATAGATGTCAAAGGTAGAATTTCTGGTGGAATAGTCATGTCTAGGTCTTGCTGGAAAGACATGTAGATGTTTACGAATTAAACAAACAGTTTCTAAAATATATAAAGAAGGTAGTGTTAGAATCCTGTGACCTTTGAAGTAGCTTCTGCAATGTGTTGTTCTTCTGAGGCCAAACAGATATCTTATTGCTCTTTTTTGTAATTTCAAAACAACATCGGATTGGGCAGCTGTACCAGAACCCCAAAAAGGCAGACCATATCGAAGATGGGACTCGAACAATGAAAAGTATGTTATTTTGGAAGAGGCTAAATTCATTTCCTTCGAAACAGATCTTATTGCAAAGCAAGCTGAGGATAGTTTCTTGCTTAAGACATCGATATGAAGGGACCATTTAAGGTTGCTATCTAAAAAAATACCAAGAAACTTTACAGAATCAACGATACTGATCTGGCTGTTATAAAGAGGTAAGGGTTGAAGTGTTCCTTTATAGGATAATGCTACTAATATACGTTAAAAGAGGGTAAATTAGAATCGGACCAGGATTTTATTGTGAGTAGATCAGAAGTTATAGTAGCATGAAGAGTTGCGATATTTGAGTTGCTCCAAGTGATACTGGTATCGTTAGCAAAAAGAAAAACTTTTCCATCGTTTTTTAAACTAGTGATGTCATTAGTAAAGATAAGGAAAAGTAGAGGACCCAATAATGAACCTTGTGAACCACATACAACATTTTTGAGACTAGAGTCTGTATCATTTGCTCTAACTCGTTGTTTCCTATTATCCAAGTAAGATTGAAACCAGTTCAAAGAAATACCTTGAATTCCATAGAAATCTAGTTTTTTTTTTATCAAAATGTCGTGATTTACACGATCAAAAGCTTTGACATAATCACAAAAAAACCGTGGCAGTGTGCAGATTATTGTTTAATGCTTGATAAACCTCATGTAGTACAGAAAACATGGCATCGATGGTACATTTATTATTTAAAAAGCCGAACTGATTTTGTGATAAAATCTTGTTATCAACGAGAAAGGAAATAAGTCGGGCTTTTATGAATCTCTCAATAATTTTGGAGAGTACCGGTAGTAATGCAATAGGTCTATAATTGCAGGCAGTAGATTTTTCACCATCCTTATGAAGAGGAATAATGATGGCCGTCTTTAGGCACTCTGGAAATTTACCTTTCTCAAAAGAATTATTAATTAGAGAGATGAGGACTCCAAACACATTGTCTGGGAGATTTGAGAAAATTTTTATGGATAGTCCATCGGTACTACAGGAAGAGTTGCTTTTGATACTATTGATTGTTTGGATCAGTTCAGATTTATCAACCGGTCTTATAAAGAATGAATTCGAAACCTTTCTTGAATTAGGGAGATAGGAAATGGGATCTTGTTGTGACACAATAGTTGATGTTATATTTTTACTCACATTAACAAAGTATTCATTTAGATTTTTTGGGTCTGGAAGGGAAAATGTTTGAGTTGTGTGAGTTTTATTTCGAAGATCGTTTATTATGGACCAAGTTTCTTTTGCAACACTTTTAGAGCTGCTGAGACGATTTTGATAGTAAAATTTTTTAGCTGATTTTATAAGTTTTAAATAGATTGCCCTGTACTTGGTGATATATTCAGTAACAGAGACGTTGGTAGTAAATTTCTTGATGTAGACTAGTGAACGCATATTTTTGGCTGATATGCGGACACCTTTGGTAGTCCAGGGTTTGCGATGTTTTGGCTTAATTGTGATTAAAGGAAATGCTTTATTGAAGAAACAGACAAGCTTATTCAACAAATCACTGAAATTATAATTGACGTCCATAGAAGGAAAATGCCACTCAGAGGTTAAGCATAAATTTTGGAATTTAAGAAAGTTCCGACCGGAAAAAATCCTGCTTAACGTCGAGTTTTCGAGGAGGACTTGCTAAAGATGTTATAAACTTCGTATAAACCGCTTCATGATCAGATAGTCCCGCATTAACAGTTGTAGCGCAGACATCACGGGGTGAGAAATCTGAGACAATATAATCAATTATGGTAGATGAAGTTTTTGTAATTCTTGTAGGAGAATTAATGTGCATTGATAGATCATATGATTCAAATATGTTGACCAGGGATATTTGTGTAGCACAAGTAGCAGGATAATTAATATTAAAGTCACCGCATTGAATTTTTCTGCTTTTATGAGGCAGGTCATCTAACAAATTTAGCAGGTTCTGAAATAATAGTTCCACGGAAGAGTCAGGTGATCTATAAATGCAAATAATATAAAGATTAAGGTTCTTACTGTAAACTAAGGAAAACTCAAAGAATGCTTCACTTAATAAAAAGTCATATTTTGTTACCAGAGAAAAATCATTATTTGTAGAAAGAATTTGGGTGCCTCCATGAGCTGAACTTAGACGGTCATACCTAGCAATAGTGGAATATTTTTCTACAAAAAAAGGCTCGTTGACTTCAAGCCAGTGCTCAGTAACCGCAACTATCGGTGGAAACCCTAATTCCTCTAGAAACAGAAATAATTCATCAGTTTTATATCTTATAGAACGAATATTAATCAGAACAATGCTAAATTTGTTATCACTAAAATTATTTGAGGATTCCAGTCCCCCAGAACACGTCGTGATGTTTAAAAATTTCGTCTTGGAGAGGCAGCGGAATAGTAGTTTCGGTGGCATTCCCTTGTAGACCTGGATCCCGCGTAAGAAAAAAAAGTTGATTAATAGCAAGCTGAAAATTTGTTAATAGCTTAAGGGTGTCTAGTCGGACAAACATTGATGCACGGGAACACTGAAACAGGGGAAGTTTTTAACGGTGGAGCATGATAAACGTGTCGTCCTGACAAGTTTATGATGGTGAAAAATAGCAAGTTGTTTTTAAATTTATTCAATAGCCAACGTTATATAATATATGAAAAAATGTTTGTCCGACAAAAAGGTTGGGCATTTTAACGAGTCCGACACGTAGAACATGTCACATCACAGGAACTATGTTGGTGATGAATAGCAGTCTGTTTTTTTGCATGAGAGTTTAATGAAAGGTTAAAAAAGCAATTGGGAGTTCTGTCGGACAAAATGAATGGGAAATTTTCCTAGTCGGACATTCTAAACATGTAAGATATAGACAAAAATGTTGGTGATAAATAGCAAGCTAATTTTGATTTGTTTATGTACAAATTATATTTTGTAACGCAAAAAGTTATATGTCGGACAAAAAGTTTGGGCAAATCGAAGGAAATAAATAAAAAACATTTTTTCAGAAAGACTTAGTCACATATTGATAAAGCTATTTTAGTTGTATATTATTATTTATATTCACATATTTGCATGTGCATATATTGTATATACATGCACACTCCAAAAACAGTGAGGTAAGTATCAATGCATGTATATATTGCAAAACAATTATTTTTTTGGGTGAAGTTTGTTCTAGATATTCTCAAAATGACAATAAAAAATATCAAAGAACATGTGAAAGCAATCTCTTAGGGTTTTCTAATTAGGCGCATCAGAAAGTACGGAAAATTTCCTACAAAAAACGTTGTATACATTTTTTTCCATACTCAAATCTTAACCCTGTAAACGACATTGAAAAATGTGAAGAGTCTAAAACTTCGGTGCTTATAAGAATAGACGTAAATATGACACATTATGCTTAGAAGTATGTATTAGAAGGCTGCATTTGTCAGTGTGACACTTTGTGCTATACAAAGTAGTATTTGAAAGTACATGGTCTCTGAGTTTCTGTTTGCCACGTGTGATGGAAATTAAAATTTATATTAACTATGGAGTGTTTTTGTGTCTATTTTTGAGTGTCAACATTTAAATTATAAGTCGCCAAATCAAAAGTGAAACCATTCAACGGAACATTTTTGAGTAATTTTCGAACATTTTACAAAGTTAGTAAAATACTTGGTCATCAATTCAATGAGGTTCAGTTGCCAGATAATTGTGAAAGTTCTATTGAATATCATTCTTCGTGCTATAATGCTTTGCTTGATTGAAAAAGGGTACCTAAATAAATTATTACTAAAATTGTATAACGTAATTTTTCTCAACTTTCTACAAATGAAATAATAATGTAATTAATATGTCACATGGCAAGAAATAATTTGCTGCCAAAATAAATCGATTAGTTTAAATTTGAAGTTACGATTGCAATTTATTATGAATTATTGTCAAAAGTGACAGTTTTTCTTAAATGGAAATGTATTCATAGACATAAGGGTAGACAGGGAATACAGTGCAAAAAGTCGATAGGTGGTCTATCTATCTCTTTTAACCAAGCGATCCCACGCATGTGGCAGACAAAGATAGCTAGACCACTCAATCCCTAATATAATTTGCCTGATCTACTATAAATATATTACAGTGAGGCATCTAAATGATGTTGACATAAATCGAAAGATATCGATTGTAATTGATTGCAGGTACTTTTGACATAGAATAATCACCCCTTATTGAAATTTCAAAAATTATTTTTTTTTAAATTGTCCGACTACAAAATCTACCCCTTATTTTTTTCCGACAACAGTCATTCTTGGTAAGGAATAATTTACTTAATTAAATTTCGTCTTTGTCGGAAAGCTATTTATCACAAGCATTTTTGTCTATATCTTACTTGTTTAGAATATCCGACTACGAAAACTTCCCATTAATTTTGTCGGACAGAACTTCCAATTGCTTTTTTAACCTTTCATTAAACTCTTATGCAAAAATCAGACTGCTATTCATCACCAACATAATTCCTGTGATGTGACATGTTCTACGTGTCGGACTCGTTAAAATGCCCAACATTTTTGTCGGACAAACATTTTCGCATATATTACATAACGTTGGCTATCGAATAAACTTAAAAACAACTTGCTATTTTTCACAATCATAAACTTGTCAGGACGACACGTTTATCATGCTCCACAGTTAAAACTTCCCCTGTTCCAGTGTTCCCGTGCATCAAAGTTTGTCCGACTAGACACCGTTAAGCTATTAACAAATTTTCAGCTGGCTATTAATCAACTTTTTTTTCTTACGCGGGATCCAGGTCTATTGATTTTTGCAGGTGAATAATTTTTTCCGAAGTTAGAAAAGACCTAAAAGCAGCAAGATCAGCGTCTACCTCATCTGCACCAATTCCATAAGCATTATTAAAATCTAGAAGAATTTTTCATAGATCTTCACTCTTTGTAGGAAGTCCTTCGGAAGCCAGAAACAGTTTAACACTTGTGTTGGTATACCCATCATAAAATACTAATGCAGGTTGGTCGTGTAGAAAAGCAAGATGAAGTTTAATGGCCTTTAAGATATCCGGTTCCCTTAATCTGGCTAACAGATATCGAGTATTAGAGTTATTGGTTAATCTAACTCTTGGTGAGGTCAATGGATCCAGATTAGTAGATGGTTCTAAAGTATCTTTCTTAGTGAAATTAATATGGGTATGGAACGGATTCTTGGTTTTGCAAATTTCGATGGCCTGTTTGTCTGTATGTATATTTGTGCTCTGAACTTCATCTTTGTTGTTGCATAAACTGCTATTTGAATTTTCCAGGCTAATACCTCTTCTGATATTCTTCGGATTTTTATGTGACCCAGATGAAAGCGTTGGTTCGAAATATGAAGATTCGATAGACCATTTAATGTTTACACCAGGTGGCCAAATGCCCTTATTAAGTAATAGGTTAATAGATGTTCTAGATTTTATACCTATTTTGAATGAAGAACCAGTTGTTGTGTCAGCGTCTTTAAAGAGGATGTAACGTCTTATATATATTCCTTGACACCTAGCTTCTCTTTAATATAGTGAACCACTTGTATAGGGGTGTATATTGGGCTCAAGTTACTAATAACTACAAAGTGACACTTATCTTCTATAATTTTTGACTTTTGCTCTGGACTTTCTTCGAAATGTTGAGGCTCTTCAGTTTGGGTAGAGGTGGCATAACATGTATTTTTCTTCAATACCTCTTTTTTCGTTCTTATGGTAGATAGACTTTTGATTAGATTGCTCATTTGATTCGATATTTCATTGATGTTTGAAGAGAGCCTTTCTGGGTCATACATCCTGTGTTCATCGAAGTTCCTATCGCCTCCCAGATGATGTTTACCCAACAGCTAAAATCTCCAAGCTGTTGATGGTTATGGAAAAAGGCGGAGCAGACCAATACAAAGAAAAATCTATAGATGACATAGGAGATGACAATACGGAAGAAAATCTTCTGGAACTTAATTATCATGACAGTGATGAGGGTGAAAATGATATGTTGGATGATTTAGTAAATAGCAAGGGTACCGAAATGTGGACCAGTAATAGCAATGCAGATAATACACTAATTAAAACAATTGCACCCAAATTAAAAAAGAAAATTATTAGGAAAGTCGTCCCGTGGACTAAAGAACAGAAGGAAGTAACATTAAAGTACTTTAAAAATCATATTAAAGTAAAGAAAGTCCCTAAAAGACTAGAGTGTGATGAGTTTAAGTAAAAGTTTAAAAAAATAATATACAACAAAGATTGGTTAAAAATCAAAATTTTTATACAAAATGCATATAAAGACAAGTAAGAAAATAATTAAAATCTGCTTTAGTATTTTTTTAGTATTTCCTTAAATGGTGGAGTTGAGTTTAATATTGTATATCATTTGGTTTCTAAGACATCCCAGGGGGTGATTTTATATGTGGTAATGTTTCATTTTTTTATGGCTATTTATTTAAAATCCTTAGTTTAGCTTCAGGTTAGGTATGGTAGAATGAAAGAACCTCATTTAAATTACTTTATCTTCTGTTCATAATTATACCTACAATCTGATTACTGCTTATCAAATAAATTATTAAATTGTTCCTGTTTTTAAATATGTTCAGAAAAAAAAGTTTAGGTCTATTTATGCATTTTATTTTTGTATTGTTAATGTTCACAACAAGAAGTACCTATGTATATACCTAAATATATATATATATATATATATATATAAATTTTGTTGCGCTATGAGAGCATTTCTATCAAATTTTTTTCCCATAGATGAATAGCCGTTCTCCCTTTCCGAAGCATGGAATTTTACTGCCTTATATATTTTTGTCCGTCAATTTTTTTTCTGTATAATTCGAAAAATTCAGAATAATTTATTACACAAATGATTCTGTTAACACAATTTTCAGTTTATCTCTAGATGCAATTATTAATTGTTTTCGGTTGCACTTGCTTCCATGCACTTACGGTCCAAATTAAGAAGTTGGTAATATTTATAGACTTTTTAATCTCCTTTGTAGAATCATATTCGTCCATTGACGACAGTAGCCTTAAAATCAAAAATTGTCGGCAGTATGTTGTAAAACATTTTATAATCCATTGATCCAGGGGTTGAATTCTGATGTAGTATTTGGTGGTAGAAATATTATTTTAACATTGGATAAAACAAGTTGTGGATGAGACGTACCATTGTCTAGAAACAAAAGAACTTTTCGATTTTCTCTCTGCATTCTTCTATCAAATTTATTTAGCCAGTCTGTCATGATTTCCCTTGTCATCCACGACTTCTTATGGCTATACCATTCGATAGGTAATTTTTCTCTGTGTGAAACCTTGAAACAACGGGGTTTTTTACTTTTTCCAATTACTGAGTGGCCTTTTTTGTCCCCTATTATGTTGGTGCAAAATAGTATTGTGACTCTTTCTTTGGAAGCCTTATTTGCAGTGCATCTTTCTCCTTTTAGGTATAAGTTTTGTTGGGTAATGCTCTAAAAAATAATCCCGTCTCATCTGCGTTAAAAATGTCTCGCGGAGAGAGAGCGAGCAGTTTCTCTTTCCAGTCAGAAACCACTAATAAATCTACAGCAGCTGCTTACGCACATATGGATTTCAAGGAAATATTATGACGCTTACAAAATTTCTCGAGCCATCCGCCAGAAGCTTTCATAATATCGAGACTTAGTTCCTTTGCAACTTCTAATGCTTTTTCTTGAATAATTTTACCACAAACAGGAATATTTTTAGACCTCACTTTACAAAACCAATCGAAAACGAAAACAATTTGGTCTCATGCAGCACCCTACGTTTTCAAAAATTTTATTTTCGCTTCCAGGTTTCCGCTCTCAGAAAATTAATTAATTTAATCACATGTTTCAAAATTTCACTAGCTTGAGTTTTTCCAATTCCAAATTTTTCTGCTAACTTTCTAACACTTAACTTATGCATCTCTGCATAATGAACCATATCGACTTTTTCTTTCAAACCTAAAAACTTCCTTTTGGTGGACGCCATATTATTTACGTTGCAAAACCTTCAGAACTAAAATTATTTCAGTTTTACTAATTTTACATAGGTCGATATTCAGATAAAATCTATTACGAAATTTAATCCGAAAGTAACAAAAATTAAGTTGAGTTTTTGAATATTTTGCTTCATCTGATATTTCCGTTAAAATTAATATAATAAAATACAATAACTTCATCATAAAATTTAATGTTCCTGGCATCGGCATTCGCGTCATCGGTCACACACAGGACATTAGTAAAATGTATTATTTTGCTTGCTTTGCTTACAGTTTGTTAATGTAAAGTGGAAATATCAAACTTTTATTACTTGGTGCCGCTAACGTAAACAGTTATATCAAATATCACCCATCTCATGGACATCTGTATTGATTTGAAATAATAAATCTATACTAAATTTACAATCAAGATGCAGTAGAAATAAACAAACCAAGGTTAAATGCTACTAGGAGCACTCCCGAATCGTAATTTACAATGTATAAATTTTGGAAATCATGATTTGGGATTTACAATGTATATACATTGTAAATTATGATTCTGGAGTGCTCCTAGTAGAATTTAACGTGTCTTGGTTTGTTTAATTCTACTGCATCTTGATTGTAAATTTAGTATAGGTAGCTTTATTATATAACATTAGAATGTAAAATATTTGGATAAAAATTTTTATTTTTCCATTTGCTGTCCGCATTTGCACAGGCCGTTGAAGGGAGTTAAAGAGTACAAGTTCGCATATCGCCGAATGATTTTTGTTTTAAAAATCGTCCGTATAGAGGAGGTGTCCGGCGAAGAAAGGTGTCCGTTAAGAGAGAGTTTACTATATAAAACTATAAATAAATGAAATATTACTTAATACGTTCTCAATAAATAAGGATCATTTTTATATGTAGATATCACAATTGTATCAAAATTGTATAGATATCATAATTGAATATAACAAGCAGTTCGAAAATTCCAACTAGTATTACAATTTCGCTACGAAGCTCAAATACCGGTAGGTAATTTAATATATTTTTTGTTTCATTTTATGTATAATGTATTTCTAAATATTAGTGCGTCCTTCAGTTTGGCAACATTGAATGGACGCAACTATGTATGGTTGGAGGTATATACGGAGTTAACAAAGCCGCCTGTTATAAAGATGCAATAATGGTTTAAAATAAACGAAAATTCGAATATTTAAAAAATTAAAATATAATAAAACAAAGTATAGTTCCATATTAGAAATTAAATTTTAAACCAATATTTGTCGGAAAATTATCAATTTTCCTTGTATTTCCATGAGACGCAATAAGATCGCTTTGTTATACGGACGCAGTAATGGTAACATGATATATATATATATATATATATATATATATATATATATATATATATATATATATATATATATAAAGTAGTAACTCTTGAGGATGCAGTCAGTCTATTTATTGGCCCACAAGACAAAGAAAACTCTTTGACTTACTGTCAAGCTTTCGAATTGCTTTAATTCTTTTTCAAGACATCTACAAAAATTTCAAAATATAAAAATGATGTACTTACAATTTATTTTTCTAACTTACTAGTCGTGAGATTAAAAGATAAAGTTGTAACTTTACAAAAAAGGACAATCACACACATATTAAAATATTTAAAGCAATCTAAAACATTATGTTGTTTCCATGGTTCGTTGTTCAACATTATATGAATTGTTTACCATTTCTTTAGGAGGAAAGCAAAACCAGTAACAATAGTTGTTTTTATTATAGTTGTTAATTTGATGAAAATAAAATAGTCCAGTCAATTTGTTTTCAGCCTATTATGAATTTTTAATGATGGAATGTACGATACAAAATCAGATTATGATGTTGTGCCAAATGTTTGTTGATATGCTAATATATAGCAATAAATGTTACTCAATTTGTCTATATCTGACTTTCTGTTTATGCATTTTTTATTTTTCTGGATGTGTGTCATTTCTACAAATAATCTCTTCTGCTCATTTTTCACCCTCTCTAAAATTGACGCTTGTGAAAAATTAAATGAATGATTCAGATTAATTGAGTGGTCGGCTAATGCACAAGCTTGTGATTTGTTTGTGTTAATATCACTTCTGTGCGAAATGATTCTGCTGTGTAATGTACGAGAAGTTTCTCCTATATATACCTTATCGCAGTCTGAGCAAGGTATTTGATACACTACTTTTGAACTCTCCTTAGTTGTTAGTGGATCTTTAGTTTTGGTGTATAAATGTGCTATAGTTTTGACGTTTCTAGTAGCAATTTTTATGTTTTCGAATCCTTTAAATAATTTAAGAAGTTTTGGTGTTAAGATAGGAATATAAGGTAAAGATCCAAATATTTGTGGTGTTGTTGGTACTAAGGTGTCAACTGTTGGACTATTGTTCATTACTTGGCTTACTAATGAACAATAGTCCAACAGTTGACACCTTAGTACCAACAACACCACAAATATTTGGATCTTTACCTTATATTCCTATCTTAACACCAAAACTTCTTAAATTATTTAAAGGATTCGAAAACATAAAAATTGCTACTAGAAACGTCAAAACTATAGCACATTTATACACCAAAACTAAAGATCCACTAACAACTAAGGAGAGTTCAAAAGTAGTGTATCAAATACCTTGCTCAGACTGCGATAAGGTATATATAGGAGAAACTTCTCGTACATTACACAGCAGAATCATTTCGCACAGAAGTGATATTAACACAAACAAATCACAAGCTTGTGCATTAGCCGACCACTCAATTAATCTGAATCATTCATTTAATTTTTCACAAGCGTCAATTTTAGAGAGGGTGAAAAATGAGCAGAAGAGATTATTTGTAGAAATGACACACATCCAGAAAAATAAAAAATGCATAAACAGAAAGTCAGATATAGACAAATTGAGTAACATTTATTGCTATATATTAGCATATCAACAAACATTTGGCACAACATCATAATCTGATTTTGTATCGTACATTCCATCATTAAAAATTCATAATAGGCTGAAAACAAATTGACTGGACTATTTTATTTTCATCAAATTAACAACTATAATAAAAACAACTATTGTTACTGGTTTTGCTTTCCTCCTAAAGAAATGGTAAACAATTCATATAATGTTGAACAACGAACCATGGAAACAACATAATGTTTTAGATTGCTTTAAATATTTTAATATGTGTGTGATTGTCCTTTTTTGTAAAGTTACAACTTTATCTTTTAATCTCACGACTAGTAAGTTAGAAAAATAAATTGTAAGTACATCATTTTTATATTTTGAAATTTTTGTAGATGTCTTGAAAAAGAATTAAAGCAATTCGAAAGCTTGACAGTAAGTCAAAGAGTTTTCTTTGTCTTGTGGGCCAATAAATAGACTGACTGCATCCTCAAGAGTTACTACTTTATATTTATATATACAGTCAAGAATACCACCATCTTATATATATATATATATATATATATATATATATATATATATATATATAAATCCCCTAATTTAAGAATAAAAATCGACCTGTCTGAGGATTTCTCTTTAAATTTGCCCTTTCTCGAGATAATGAATTTATGCAAACTCAAACGTCCTAACTTATACTACAGTGTCGCGCCCGCTTGATTAGCAATTAAAAAACAAAGGGAGTTTTCGATATTGTATTGCAAAAAACTTTTCGGGATTTCATCAATCAATGTTTAAAGAATATCTACCTACCTTGGCAACATTGAAATTTTTAGTTAAATGTCCGATTTAGGGTTAAAAATGGCCGATTTCGCAATTTTCAAAATTTTTAATCGCTTATATAACAAAAACTATTAACCTAAGAGAAAAATCACCAAACACCTTTTCTGTTTGGAATGATTCAAATATCCTAAAAAAACTTTGTTCGATGCAAAAAAATAATTTTTTAGGAAAAACCCATAATCTTTCCCCTCGCCTGGCAAGGTCTTATGCTCTTCAGAATCGCCTGTCATTGTACACATTTCTTCTAAATGACTTACTCAAACACATACTTAAATTTAAACTTTACAGGAGAAAGTTTATTTTACCCCCTAAATTTGCACTTTTCTATTCACCTGGTAGACACACGTGCACGGCTGATGCCTGCCAAGTCATGGTTTTTAGCCTTGGTGTGCTATGAATTATCACTAGATTAATTTCTAGCCATACAGGACGACCGTTAGTCGGAGGGTTCACTAGCTCTTAGACTATAAGTTAGCTTTTTAGACCAATTTTAAGCTCAGGAGTGTAAAGTTAAGCTATGGCCCATTCTTTACCAAACACCCTGTACCTATTATATAGGTATGTACATATGTATTATATTATACACTATATGTGTCGCCTACCCGTATACTGAGGTCAAGAGCCGCCACTGGTATTCCTGTATATTTGAAAGTATTTTTATATTATGTACGACAAACGAGAAATTGGACTTCCTCGTACTAATGCCGCATCCTTTATCTTCTTCTTCTTCTTCACGTGCCATATCAGAATTATCCGACATTGGCGATTACCATTGCGAAGGCTTCTTGATCTTCTGCAATATGGAATAATTGTCCTGCATTTGATATCTGAGTCCATTCACGAATGTTTTTTAACCAACAAACTTGTTTTCAGTTGTAATATTTTATATCGACTTCCCTCAAAGACCAAAAAGAAAGGAAAAGGCCAGTCAAAATTAGGCGAATATATACTAATCTACAGTGGAGTAGCAAAAGAAAACAGGGCCAAAGAGGGTGTAGCCTTACTAATACACCAAAGATACCAAAATAACATCAAGGAGTGTTAATATGTATCAGAAAGGATTGTCACAGCAAAAATTAGAATGGAGAGAGAAGACTTAAACATCATATAAAATAATATGTTATGCAGACGACGCAATACTAATCTCTCAAAGTGAAAATGATTTACAACGTATGCTGCACGAATTTAATATAACCGCTAGAAAATTTAACATGTCAATTTCCCCAAAAAAGACTAAATGCATGGTTATAACAGCAGATCTAATAAGGTGTAAATTAGAGGTGGAGGGTCAAATAATAGAACAAGTCATGGAGTTTAAATATCTAGGCATCACACTATGCAGCTACGGAAAGCTCGAAACAGAAGTGGAAGATCAGGTGAATAAAGCAAACAGAGCCGCAGGTTGCCTGAATGAAACAATATAGAGAAATAAAAACATCGGAAAAGAAGTGATAGGCAGAAACACGACCTGATACAGAAAGGACAAAAAGAATGCTAGAAACATCAGAGATTAAAACATTGCGAAAAATCGATTGTAAGACGCTGTGGGATAGAGCTAGAAGTGCAGATATACGAAGGAGATGCAAGGTGGACAACATTAATAACTGGGTGAAAAGCAGAAGAGTAGAATGGAACGACCACATAAGCCGAATGACAACAAATAGAGTAGTAAGGACGGCGCGAGACGGTTCCCCAATAGGAAGACGATCAGTGGGAAGACCACGAAAAAGTTGGAATGACAACTTACTGGATTCACATTGAAAAACAGACAGAGTAATGTCTATATAAAAAGAAAAAGAAGAAGAAGAAGAAGAAGACTTCCCCTCACTATATGTCCCAGATAAGGCATCTTTCGATGTTTATCAATCTTTAGCAGTTCTCTATCTTTGTTGACCCTCCTTAGTAATTCTTCATTAGTTTTCCTTGCTGTCCAAGGTATCTTCAGCATTCGTCTACAAATCCACATTTCCAATGCTTCAATTTTTTTCATGATCGATACTTTTAGCGTCCACACTTCTGCACTATACAAAAGTACGGACCAAACATAGCACTTAACCATTCTTTTCTTAGTTCTAAACCGAGATCATTATTGCATAAAAGTAGTTTTAGTCATTGCTATTCTACGTTTTATTTCTATGTCTGGATATAGTTGGTCCGTTATCACAGTTCCCAAATATGTCATTTTGTGAACTTTCTCAACTTAGGACTCCGTTTAATTGAAGCTTTGCATCGGGATGTGGGTCACGACTAAACACTAAAAATTTGGTTTTGTTTGAGTTTATTTTAATGCCCATTTCCTCTCCTACCTCGTGAATACGATCCAGCAGAATTTGGAGACCTTCAATATTATCTGACAGAATTACTGTATCGTCTGCATATCTAATCACATTAAGTAGTTCCCCGTTGATTTTTATTCCATACGGCTGTTGCCCAAAGCCTTTTTAAATAATTGGTCCGAGTAAACATTGAACAATGTTGGCGACAAAATGCAACCATGTCTGCCTCCTCGTTGTATGGAGATTTCATCGGTGTAGTTATCTCCAATTTTTACGATAGCAGTTTGATCCTGTATCTAGGACAATGAAAAACATGAACACACTGTACTATTAAATTTATTTAAACCCAAAATGAACAAATTTCTGAAACCCTTTATGCAAACCCTTCAATAGACCTAATTTTTCTCCACAGACTCCTTTGTAATCATCATCCTCTACAGAAAAAACAGCAAAACCACCCAATCTTTTATATTTTACGTACTGGCCCTAAAACAGAGATTATTGAAAAAAAAATTAAAAAAGGGAACTAAGCACATACATTTTTTAAATAAAATAAAAAACAACATAATGTAAGGGTACCCCCCGTTAAGATAGGCAAAATGCCCTCACTCTTAGAATTCAATATTTTTAATTTTTTTACGTTCTGTGCAATTAAAAAATGAGATAACGCGGATTTTTAGCTCGCTACCCCCCCTGACCCCTCCCCCCACAGCCAAAAAGGTAGATTTTTAGATTTAATTTTTTTTAGTTGGGTTGCAATTGATTTAAAAATTTCAAAAAATTCACACGTATAGCTGAGGCTTTTACAAAGCATGTCCATTTTTTGTGAACCCTTAGGTCGAGTGTACATAACCTCAAAATTTTTTTTAACTTTTTAAAACCTATAACTTTTTTTTGGAGGGGGCTGCAGGTCCAATTTTTTTTGGATTTTGTGTACTTTATCAAAAGCTATCTCTCTGATTTTTTCAGATTTTTCCGTCAGGTGCGCCATCTTGAAAAATCCGGAAAACTATTTTTTTAGGGGGTATTTAAGTAATTTTCTTCATTTTATATACTTCAACATAGATTAACTCAAGGCTTTGTCAATAGATTATGTATAATTTAAAATAAATGAGTATTTAAAGATTTTCAAAAATTGGGAAAAACACCTTTAAACCCCCCAAAATCCATGTTTTTAAGTTATGTAATGGTTTTTGCGGGCTTAATGATATTTTTTGAGATCGATACAGCCTGAATATTTTTTTTCATTTTTTTACGTTATATGTGATTAAAAAATAAAGACTAATCGCATTTTTAGCTCAACACCCCCTCCCCCTGCCACCCACAAAAACGTCAATTTTTTTATTTTTTCTTGTTTAATGTTGCAATTAATTTAAAATTTTTATGAGGCTTCTACAAAACATATGTATCTATTTTTTATAGACCCGTGTAGGTCGAGTGTACAATACATATAACCTCAAAATTCCTTTTTTATTTTTTTAAAACGTATTTTTGACTTCCAATCGATATTTTTTTAAAACGTCCAATGAACATTGTACATCTCTCTCTCTCTCGTACGTCCGCTTCAATACATGCTGAGCGCTCATTTTTAATTACTAAAAATAATAGTTAGTAATAAAATAATTACAAAATTTCTTTAGGCTATTGCAGGGGAGGCTTTAAACTTTGAGTTGGTCACTTTATGGCTTTCATAGTAATAATTTTTAATCGAGTTATTAGGCCTTGAAAATGGCTATTTTCGCGTTTTTCAAATTTGAAATTGTATGTAACTCGACAACAGTCAATTTTATAGAAAAATCACAAGATACTTTTTTTGCTCAGCTTGATCCATAGAATCTAAAACAAATTTGTCCGAAGTGAAAAAATTGATTTTTTGAATTCGTTTAAAAAATGTTTAAACAATTTTCCGACCGTTGTACTGCCTGGCACCTTGTGAATTTGTTAAAAGTACCTGTTTTTGAGTAAGTTTGTGCAAAAAAATTAATCGGAATAATTTACCTAACGGGACAAGCATACAGCGTGGATTATGAGCCAAACGTAGATGGTTTGTAAAATACACAAAACACAAAAACATTAGCAGCCATCGCCAAAAAAAGTTATACCTACCTATTAAAAAACAAAAAAAATGAGGTTATAATTTATAATCTGTACACTCGACCTTCGGGTCTTCGGGTCCATGAAAATAGATGTTGTGTAAAAGCCTCAGCTGTGCGTGTGAATTTTTTGAAATTTATAATTTAATAATTACTAACTATTCTAAATGGGAAATAAGCTACAATTTTACTAAAAAATGATTTTATTAACGTTTCGACGTCCACCACGGACGTCGTTGTCAAAATACAAAATATTAATAAATTAAACAAAAATGTTGCTTGAATCTTCTAATAATTCAATTTAATCTGACTTAATTTATATAGATCGTCCCAAACCACTTTTTCAGTAAGTCACAGATTATCGAATTCTCTCTATCGCATTACAGATGGAAAATAAAATCTTTTTTAGTTAAATTGTGGCTTATTTTCCATTTAGAATAGCTAATTACAAACATACCACAAAGAAATAGCTTCAGAACAACATTTATAGTTTAATTGCAAACCGACTTAAAAAAAATAAAATCAAAAAATTGACATTTGGCTGTGGGGAAGGGGGGATAGGGGAAGTGGGCTAAAATTGCGGAGAGTCATAATTTTTTAAAATCATATAGAACGTAAAAAAATAAAAAAAATATTCAGGCTGTATCGACCTCAAAAAATATAATTAGACCCGCAAAAATCCTTACAAAACTTTAAACAAACATGGTTTTTGGGGGGTGTAAAAGTGTTTCGCCCAATTTTTAAATATCCTAATATACTCAGTTATTTCAAATTATACATAATCTATTAACAAAACCGTGAGTTGATCTATGTTGCAGTCTATAAAATGGAGAAAATCCCCAAAACCCCCCTAAAAAAACAGTTTTCCGGATTTTTCAAGATGGCGCACCTGACGGAAAAATCTGAAAAAAATCAGAGAGATAGCTTTTGATAAAGTACACAAAATCCAAAGAAAATTGGACCTGCAGCCCCCTCCAAAAAAAAGTTATAGGTTTTAAAAAAGTTAAAAAAAATTTTGAGGTTATGTACACTCGACCTAAGGGTCCATAAAAAATGGATATGTTTTGTAAAAGCCTCAGCTACACGTGTGAATTTTTTGAAATTTTTAAATCAAAACCCAACTAAAAAAAATTAAATCTAAAAATCTACGTTTTTGGCTGTGGGGGGAGGGGTAAGGGGGGGTAGCGAGCTAAAAATCCGCGTTATCTCATTTTTTAATTGCACAGAACGTAAAAAAATTAAAAAAATTGAATTCTGAGAGTGAGGGCATTTTGCCTATCTTAACGGGGACCCTTTAAGTTCTTGTGCTGTCTCAGGTAAACAGGATCAATGGTAGGCGAGCCCAAGCGGCGATTTTTGCAGTTACTCGAGCGCGTCAGATTATCACATTGGGAGAAACCTTGTACCCTGTAAATGTACCTCTACCAAATATTGGTTCTTAATACAGGGGAGTTCGTTAAGGGGAGTCCGAAAAAAAAAATATATCCTTAGAAAAACTCAAAGTCGTCAGATTAAGATAAGTTAAGTACATGCAAAATAGTGTTTATTTCAAAAATCTGACGATTTGAGCGGGGCGTAAGGAAATGGGCGAGTCACAAAGTTTCAAAAAAAAAATCGAATATTTTACGAAATGAATGTCAGATCAAAAAACTAAAAAATACGTGTTCAATATTTTCAAAAATCTATCGAATGATACCAAACACGACCCCCACGGAAAGGGGTGGGGGTAAATTTTAAATTTTAAATACAAACCCCGCAAAATTTCTGGAAATGAACATCAGATCGAAAAACGAACGAAAAATCGATCGAATGAAACAAAACATTACCTTCCACGGAGGTGTGGTAGGGGGTTACTGTAAAATCTTAAATGGGAGTCCCCAATTTCATTGCAGATTTGGATTCCTTACGTAAAAATAAGGAACTTTTATTCGAGACATTTTTTTCCAATTATAGGTAGATGGTGCTATAATCGGAAAAAACGATTGTTGGAAATGGAAAATTAAATCAAAAAATGGAAGGTCCTCCACTTTGTGGAAAACTTAACTTTCTTTGGTTTTAGGACCTAATCTTCACAACCTAATAGATCTCCACAACGGTCGAGTAACTGCAAATTTAGCATACTTTTCTCCCCTACTACAACGTAATTATGTAGATTCTTCGAAAAAATCGTAATTGAGATAAATGTCATGCAATAATATGAATACGTATACGGCAAGGGCGGTCATAAGGGGGGGGCCATGGGGGCCATGGCCCCCCCAAAGGTGGCAATGCACCTTAAATAAACTTGTCTAGTAACACAGGATAATGTTATGTTAATATATTTTAAATTATTTACTCTGTAAATTAATTATTTTGAATGGATTCACATACGGATTTTGAAATACCTAGATACTGCAATCTGTAATAATGATAATTAATCATAATGCCTGTCTCTTCAATTCTGGTTACGCCAATGCAAGTGCATCGCCTCCCGCGCGAATCCCGACACCGGCGACGTCCAGTGTAGAAACAGAAACATAAGAATGCCTATGTACATATTGTTTTATGGAAGTTATATCGTTGTGTATTGTGTAGAAATTTGAACGTTCTGAAGTATCTATCGTCTACCCTATATACACTATCGTATCGTAGTTATAGAGGTGACATAGGTGTAGTGCACTATATATATTGCCGGATTGTAATCATCATTTTATTCCAGGGTGACAGGTGAGTAAAAATCCATAGTTAGGTTAGGAATAATTTTCTGTTTGCTAACGGAACGAATACATCAGCAATGAGTAAATAATACTCTGCAGTTTTCTCTCGTCCAGCGCAAATGTTCGCTATATAGGATGCTATTACGAAATACAAAAGTTAATAGATTCCGATTTGAACGAAAAGTGACTGCAAATTATTATTAGGCTCAAATTAAAAAACCTGGGCATATCCATCTCTCGTTTGGCCGGAATCACAAATGTTCTTTTTTTCAGAAAATGAAGAGGGCAAACAATACGAATACGTTGAATTCGTATTTTTCTGTTGTTCCGAAGAAAGTAATTAAAGATGTGGGTGATAATGGGTCATCCCGGTCATCTTCCTCATCGTCTTCTCAACAGAATCTCGTAGTGCCAGAACGACTTACAACAGTATCAACATTACAAACATGAAACATCAGTTAATAATGAAAATACTCTAAACCAAGTCGCTGTAGAAAAGTCCAATGAAGTTAGTAACTACGACATTGGTCGAGTTGTTGATGGTTTGAGTGGTTTGGGAGACTTTCAAAAATATAATTATTTGAAAAATACGTGGGTTCCGGAAAAAAACTACTCATTTCCATTTTCTGAACATAACAAAAATAACAAGTTAGTTAAGCGGTACTTGAGATACGATCATCTCCAAAAATATAACTGGATTGCGTTTTCGGACTTGAAGAAAGGACTTTTTTGTAAGCACTGTGCTATCTTCGCAAATTCAGGTGGTAAAAATAAAGCAACAAGTTTGCAAAGTTTGGTTACCACACCAGTTACAAAATTTGCAAAATTATTTGGAATGGATGGTGTGCTAGATAAACATAATACAAATCGATATCACATTGAAGCGGTTTTATCGAGCGATAATTTTATAAAATGTTACGAAAACCGATCTTTAGATATAAGAAATTTGATAGATAGTGCTCGAGCCAGGCAGATAGAGGATAATCGAAATCGGCTCAAACCAATCATTCGATCTATAATTTTTTTAGCCAAACAATGTATACCTTTCCGTGGCCATAGAGATGACGGGCCATTGTGAGAAGAAAGCAATGTGACAAATAATGAGGGAAACTTCCGAGAGCTTCTTCGATTCAGAATCGAAGCAGGAGACAAAACTTTAGAAGAGCATTTAAGAAACACGTCGTCACGTGCCACATATATTAGCAAAAGAACGCAAAATGAGTTGATTGAATGTTGTAAAGACGAAATTTTGTCTGTTATCGTGAAAAAAATTAGTGATGCTAAATATTACAGCATTATGTTTGACGAAACTACTGACATAGCACATGTTTCCCAAATGTCGATTGTTATTAGATACTTAGAAGGTAACAACGTGCGGGAGGATTTTGTGTCATTCATAGATTGTCATTCTGAGAACTATGAGCTCAGTCCCGATACGTTGGAACCGGTTTTGAATGGTACTATTTTAGGAAAATCAGTGATAAAACAAGTTCAAAAATTTCGTTTACCATTGGAAAATTGTGTAGGAATTTGTACAGACGGATGCAGCGTAATGACATCAAAACAACAAGGAGCCGTCCAAGAAATTCAAAAAGAAATGAATATAGCTGTACGATGTCCATGTTTCAATCATGGTTTAAATTTGAGTTTGTCGAAATCATCAAACGTTCAATGTGTGAGAAATGCTGTAGGGGTAATGAAGGAAATAATATCTTTTTTCAAAGCCTCTCCTAAACGCAATTATGTCCTCAAACAAACATTGGGTGATCAGCTCTCTGGATTGTGTGAAACGCGATGGGTAGAACGGCACGACTCCGTTCTGCAGTTTAAAGCATCGATTGAAAAAATTTTGCAAGCTTTGAATTTGATTTCCGAATGGAACGAAAGAGAATCTTCCAGTAAAGCTAGGACGCATACCTATACTTGCGATCTCATCAAATTGCAGCTTTATTATCACTTTGTTTTGTCTAAATGAAGTACTCGCAATAACGTTACCTCTGAGCAAATTATTGCAAACAAAAAATTTGGCTATAAGCTCTACACAGAATGCTGTTCTAAATACGCTGCTTGTTTTGAAAGACAAACGCAACAATGCAGAAACAAATTTCAATGCTTTGCTTAAAGAAATAATGCCATGTCTAGAAAATTTGAATATAGATTTATGTATTCCAAGAGTGAATAAATTCATGAAAAATCGACCTAATCCAGATATTCATTCCTCCACAGAATACTTTCGAATAACGATATATATTCCTTTACTTGAAAGTATCATTTCCGACATTGAGTATCGTTTCCAGCAAGAAACCATGGATGTATTTAATCTGCAAATATGTGTTCCTGCTATATTAATTCATTCAAATGAAGATGACATCCATTCCGCCGTAGAAATTTTGATTGCAAAATATGGAAGTTTGTTTGAGACAGTTAGAGACGTGCTGAAGTCAACTTTTATTGCAGAGCTACATTTATGGAAAATGAGATGGAAACAGCAAAGAATCGGAAATTCCGAGCGATGATCTAAATGCTCTCATACAATGTGATGAAATGATGTATCCAATCATTAATAAAATTTTAAAAATATTGTGTACTCTTCCAGTAAGTGTTGTATCTGCAGAGAGGAGTTTTTCAGGACTGAGAAGACTTAAGAGTTGGCTGAGAGCCAATATGGGTGAAGAACGGTTAACTGGCCTTGCACTAATGCATGTCCACAAGGACATTGTTATTAACGAAGACAATATAATAGAACGTTTCGCTAAAAGTGGAGTGAGCCGAAACATAGAGTTCGTCATGTAGAGTATTAGTTTTTTATTTATAATTTCATTTCATTCGAGTTATTGTTATTTTCTCTTTTCAATATATAAAACATCCCATTCTGCGTTTTGTGTCTGTATTGAAATTGAGAGCTAATATCTAATTGTACAAAATGGCCCCCCCCCTGAATTAAGATATATGACCGCCCTTGGTATACGGGTCAGCAGTATCTTGGCCTTCGTAATAAGAATATATAATTCGTAACCAAAATAAATTTTGTTTTGTCAATAAAGAATATCACAACGCAAAAATGGATAAAGGATATCAGTGCAAAAATATATCCAGGAACTAACATCAATTTCGATCATAACCATGATGTTATAAATAAAGTGCGCGCAAGAAAGAAACAAAAACCTCAAAACGAACTTTTAGATATCCAATCCAGATTTAAAAAAAATTAGTGGATTGACTGTAGATGGCAATTGGGTGCGTTTACCAGACCAGTGCGCCCTGTCAGCGCTTTGAAACTGTTTAACATTTTTCGAGTGAACGTCAATGTCAATTTAGGCTAAACTTCAACCTGTTGATGAAGCGGTCGCCATTGCATAGTATTGCATTAATGTAGCGATTTGCATCGCTTCAATATTGAACGTGTCTAGGAAATATATTGTAATGGCGCGCTTATTTGAAAATGTTTACTTTTACAATGGTTTTAATTATAAAGTAATTGAAACTGAGGAGATACATAATTATTGTATATGCTCAAGAAATTGTAAATATGTGGATTGAGGAACAATATTTTCAACATAATTCATATTTCTCGTGACATTATTATTTCTATATGGTGGGAATACATCATCAGCATCCAATGGTTCTGCCAAGTCCAGCACAGCAGCACTAAAAATTATTTCTTGTTCACTTTATTATCAAACAACAATAAAGATATTATTCATTATTAAAGTAAAGTTTAAGACGGGCACGCCAGGTTTTCTCAACACGACTCTGCCTTATCGGCAGAGTCTACGAGAAGTGTACGGTAAATTGAAGCTGTAATTACAAAAAAAGAAATATGTATGTCTGTGTACTAACTTTATAAAGCTCAAAAAATTACCGGATCTGGATTTCAATGCATATTTTTTTTATAATTTTTATATCAAAGTTACGCGTGAAATTTAGTCGTATTGATGACAGTTAGTGTTGCCCAAATGCAAGACCAAGACGAGACTTGGATAGTCTTGGTCTTGGTCTTGCTCCAGTACACCTGGTCTTGGTCTTGGTCTTGGTATTGCACTCCCAGTCTTGGTCTTGGTCTTGGTCTTGCAGCAAGAGTCTTGCAAGTCTCGCAGTTACCCACTAGCATATTGCTATTTATTAATAAACAACTCACATTAGGTGGGTTTGAACCCACGATCTAAACTATCCCTGCCTATACTCTAACTAACTGGGCTATCTACCATGTCCCACGGGAGTCAGTCTGTTTCTTAATAAACGTTTGCATATTTAATAACATGACATGTGCTAAAACATGGTGAAAACACAAAAAATCAAACAAATGACATAAACTTATCTAGACTGTATTTTAAAGAACATTATCTGTCTAGAAAGGGATTGATGGACTCTCACATTAGGTATATGAAATGAAATGGAATAAAAGAGTTCTACAATTTGCCATTTACTCAAATAAAAAATAAAAAAAATACAAAAAAAAACAAGGGAGGAAAGTGCTACTTTTCCTCCCGAGAATGAAGTTTACTGCCCGACGCGTAGCGGAGGGTAGTAATCATTCAAGGGAGGAAAAGGCACTTTACTCCCATGTTATACATATGGTTTTTCCACCTTCCTCAAATAACAAGTCATTTTTTCATTTTTACCTAATTTATTTTATGTAACTAACCAATAAAATTTATTAGAACTAAATCTAACAAGTAGGTACAATATAACTGTCAACTGTCAAATATAAGTCAAATTATTAATGTAAATATTGTTAAATCAAAATAACAATTTACTGTTTTTTACCATTCTGCAAAATACAGAGTGTTTTATAAATAAATGTTAAAATGTATAAATACTTACGTAATAGAAAATAGATATTATACAGGGCGTCAATAAGTTATATTTCATGAATGACATACCATGAAGTTACTTTTACTTTTCCTCCCTAGGGAGGAAAAGTACAACTTTGCTCCCTACAATCAGGTCCGGAAAAGTATACTTTCGGTAGAGGTAGGTGGAAAAAAATATTATTTTCGAAATCTCGAAGTGCCTAAACTGAAGTTTAAACTTTATTTATCAGTTGTCGATAAGTAATTTGTTTATTTCATTCTAAAAAACATTGTTTTTTAGTTTTTAATGCAACCCGATCACCCATCCTCTCATAAGTTCTTCATTAACAATAAAAAAACAATGGCAAAATCACACATCGGCCAATATCTCTTTTTATATAATAATAAATATCTCTCTTTTTGAAATTTGAAGGTTTTGTAGCATTTTACCGTGCGCGAATGGACTACACATGGTAGTCAGGCATCATCTTATCTACTGCTTTTTCAGCAAAAAATTTTGTTTGGCGATTGATCTAATATCTAATTGCACACCCTGCAAAAAGTAGGACGTTGTCTTTACGATATGGATAAGGAAAAACAATTGACTGGCTGTCCGTAACAGTGAATATGGTATTCGTATTATAGTTTTATCACCTTATAGGCGACATACTTCTTTAAAAGTTTCAATGCGATATTGTTATACACACAACACAAGAAGATTATTTTATGAAAGGTTGCTATTCTCAAAATCTAGACAATTGCTCAATTGTAATTAATTTCGGAGCGAAGGCGTCGTCTGATATTAGGAAAGAATGAAATATTTTATTTTTACATTGTACCTATAATAATTTATTATGACCTCTGAGTACGTATCCAATAAATAAGTGTTCATATTTTTAATTCGGTATGTATGTTCATCGTATTGTTCATAATGCGGATAAATCCATTTTTCCAAATTTTTGTTACATATTTTTTTGTATCTCATAGTCTCTAAGCATATACCCGAACTAATATACAGGGTGTAACAAAAATACAGGTCATAAATTAAATCACCTATTCTAGGACCAAAAATAGTTCTAATGAACCTAACTTACCTTAGTACAAATATGCATATAAAAAAAGTTACAGCCCTTTGAAGTTACAAAATGAAAATCGATTTTTTCCAATATATCGAAAACTATTAGAGATTTTTTATTGAAAATGGACATGTGGCATTTTTATGGCAGGAATATCTTAAAGAAAAATTATAGTGAAATTTGTGCACCCCATAAAAATGTTATGGGGGTTTTATTCCCTTAAACCCACCCAAACTTTTGTGTACGTTCCAATTAAATTATTTTTGTGATACTATTAGTTAAATTCAATATTTTTAAAACTTTTTTGGTTCTTAGTATTTTTTCGACAAGGCAGTTTTTATCGAGTTGCAGCTTCTTTTCTAATATGTATGTTTACGTAGAGATTTTATGGGGTTTTTTTCCTTTAAACCTCCCAAATGGTTGTGTACGTTCCAATTAAACTATTACTGCGATACCATTAGTTAAACACAGTGTTTTTAAAACTTTTTTGCTTCTGTTTATTTTTTCGATAAGGCACATTTTATCGAGATGTGACTTCTTTTTTAATATGGTTTAAAATATAGCTAAATATCTAAATCATAAATAAATTTTCCTATTATTATCAAGTCTCCATAATCGTACTTAGCCATATCACAGATGTACATAACATATCGTCGGCTTACTGCCAAAACCAACTAACTCCACTTTTTAAAGTTTTGAGGAATCGACGTTTTAAACTTTAATTTGAAATGAAAAATCGTTTGAATTTAAAAATGATTTAATGACTGAAAAATATTAAAGTAAATAACATTATAAACGAAACATTTTGTTAAAAAATTATTAAAATGAAGTGAAAGTTAAAAAAAGTACAAAAAACATTTTTTTTGGCACTTGTCGGGTTTTGGCTGTACAAAGTTAGTCAACTTCTAGGTAACTTTGAACATCACTGTCCTCCATATTAGGCACTTGTATTGTTTTGGCAGAACTAGAATATTGTAAATGATAAAATACTATTTTATTTAAACAGAGATGTACAGACAACTGCACATATATAATAATAATAACATATACTGTTTTTGGCTGAATAAACGTGTCATCATTGGAATTAGTTGTTTTGAGACCCTTCTGTTTCCCACATTTAAAATCTGCTTTGAAGTGTCTGGTTTCATCAGCACATTCTTTGATAATTATTAAGTACAAAGGCGTACTTAACTCAGAATCGACAAAAAGTGGAGTTAGTTGGTTTTGGCAGTAAGCCGACGATATATGTGGCCATATACAAATATGTGGTGCATTTGACAAATAATATGCAAAATATTTCGACAAATACTGACTTTTCGAAAAAGTACCAAGAGGCAAAGAAGTTTTTAAAACATTGTGTTTAACTAATGGTACTACAATTATAATCAAATTGAAACGTACACAAAAGTTTGGGGGGGTTTAAAGGAACCAAAACCACATAAAATTTTTATGGGGTGTCTAAATTTCACTATAATTTTTTCTTAAGATACTACTGCCTTAAGAATGCCATATGTTCATTTTCAATAAAAAATCTCCAATAGTTTTCGATATATTGGAAAAAATCGATTTTCATTTTGTAACTTCAAAGGGCTGTAACTTTTTTATGTGCACATTTGTACTAAGGTAAGTTAGGTTCAATCGAACTATTTTTGATCCCAAAATATGTGGTTAAATTTATGACGTGTATTTTTGTTACACCCTGTATTATTCCATAAAACGACACTCAAACTGCAAGACGCAAGAGTCTCGCAGGCTTGGTCTTGTTCTTGCTCAAGTCTTGCACGGTCAGTCTTGGTCTTGGTCTTGCTAAAATATGGCGGTCTTGGTCTTGGTCTTGCTAAAACGCAAGAACAAGACCAAGACTGCAAGACCAAGACCGATTTTGGGCAACACTAATGACAGTTGAGAAAACGTGGGCGACCCGTTTAAGACACATCCACGTTGTCTTTGAACGATAGCACGATATAAATAAACAAAAACAACCAATTTCGTTTTAGGTTAAGTTCATAGAACAGGTCAGAACACAAAACAAAAATAACTATGAAAGTGTCATACGGAAAAATACCATTCACCAGACTGAACGTAGTTTTAAAGCGCTGAAACACAGCTGTTTAGTTAAAACTTAAACCGATTATTTCCGGTGAACGCAGTCATTGATTGGATCCCCTGTCGCATGGCGACGGGCAAAATCACTATACCTCGTTTTTAAACTAGGAGTAATTCAAATTTACTGCGCCGTAATGCTTGTTTATAATACCCGTGTTGAGCTGCCCCCCCACTTGCAAAAATTAAAGCTCGTAAAATTAAAATTGAGCTCGTTCCACTGAGCAGGAATTTAATATTTTAGTGGGGGGGGGGGCTGAGCCAGCCCCCCCACTACTTGAAAATAGGAATATTGAATCGATTGAATATCGAAATGATATAGTTTCGATTTTTGAGCTCATTCCCTTCACCCCCAAACAACCCATTGTTGATTTAATTTAAGAGAAAAATGCTGAGAAAACTTAAAATATATCGTATTGCGGATATAATTCCTATAGCTTATAATATATTCTAAGAATAAACGATTAAATAACGTGCAGTTCGATTATTGAGCTACAACCCCTTGGCAAGAAAACCACCCCATCTTCCCAGCTTAAGAGAGAGTTGTACTTTGAATGCATTAAATTAATTATTTGGCGACTACATATCATTTAATAATTTATGAGCTCCCAAATGACGCTCATTTAGATCAGTAAATTGCAATTTATTTTGTATCGTGCAGTCACTGAAGGTAAAAATTAACGATTGCCTTCAATTTCGGTGAACCTTCATCGATTTTCACGAAAATTGGTAAGTGATTAGAGGATACCTCCAGAAACAAAGGTGACATGGTACCACCTTGCGCCTTTACCCCGAGGGTGGATACCGCCCCTTCTCGGGGGTGAAAATTATTTTATAAAAAATAACTGCACAAACCAATAAAAGGACAAATTATAAGCAAAATTTGTTATATGAAGTTATTAAAATAAGTTAATACTTTTTATGGTATTAAAGATCGAAGATTTTAATTATTCGTGAAAAAATGAATATTTTGAAGCGGTTTTTCGTAAATCACTTTTTTTACACACTTTTTTTAAATCACAAGTTTTTACAAAAAAGTTAATAGTAGTTTAATTCGTATAGCTTATATTCTAAGAATAAAATCTTAAATCACGCGCATTTCGATTATTGAGCTACAACCCGTTTGCAAGGAAACCATCCCATATTCCCGGCTTAAGAGAGGGTTGTACTTAAAATAATTTAAATTAATTATTTGGCGACTACATATCATTTAATAATTTATGAGCTCGCAAAATATACGCATCTCAATTATTGAATTGCAATTTTCTTTCTATACTGCAGTCACTGAAGGTGCTGAAGGTAAAAATCAACTATGACCTTCGATTTCGGTAAATCTCCTTTCAATTTCACGAAAATTTGTGAGCGGATATAGGATACCTGAAGAAACACACTTAACAATAACAACTTGCGGTTTTAGCCTGGGGTATATGTCACCCATTCTCGGGGGTGAAAATTACCTTTATTAAAAATAACCCCACAAATCGAGAGAGGGACAAATTCTAAGCAAAATTTATTATATAATGTTATTAAAATAAATCAATACTTTTTGAGTTATTAAAGATAAAATACTTTAATTTTTGTGAAAGAAAATGCATGCTTTAAAGTTAAAGCGATTTTTCATAAATAACTCAAAAACTGGAAGTTTTTACAAAAAAGTTTTCATCACTAAAATTGAAGCTAATAAAAAATATAATAAATTGCTTACTTGAAAAATCCTTTAACGTTAATTTAAAGTAAGGTGTAGGTAATTAAATGTATATTTTTTGCGACTATTCAAATCTAAGGATTCAAGCTTAAATAACGCGAAAGGGATGCATTTTATAACACTTATTAAATACTGGTCAAAGTACTTAGAAATACCTATCAAATGATTTTTTTTGAATAAATCTGTTAATTTTTATGATATCAGGCACATCCAACTATTTAAAAGGTATAGAGGAATTAAAAGGATTTAAAAGGTAAAAGAGATATAAAAGTGTATTGCATTTAATCCTTCAAATACTTTATTTTTTTTAGGATAATAGGTTAAAGGGCTCCAGTTAAATTGTTCTTGTAGTAAAATTTAGGCTTAAACGTTTCTATCTACGTTATTTTGATTCATACAGAAATCAAAATGCAAGTAAAATCATTGCTAATAAAAAAACGCAAATTTCGTTATGTATCATTTTTTACGTGTATCGAGTATTGTTGGAGTTATTACTTTAAATGTGATTTAAAAAAAATCAAAATTTTTCAAATTTTTGTAAATTATTTGCTTTTGACAATAACTCCAACAATACTCGATACACGTAAAAACGATAGATAACGAAATTTGAGTTTCTTTTATTAGCAAAGATTTTACTTGTCTTTTGATTTCTGTATGAATCAAAATAACGAAGATAGAAACGTTTAAGCCTAAATTTTACTACGAGAACAGTGTAACTGGAGCCCTTTAACCTATTATCCTAAAAAAATAAAGTATTTGAAAGATTAAATGTAATACAGTTTTATAGCTCTTGAAATTACCTTTCAAATAGTTGGATGTGCCTGATATCATAAAAATTAACAGATTTATTAAAAAAAAAACATTTTTTTGGAAAAATTTTTGGAGTATAAATTTTGATGCTATCAACTTTTTCTGGAGCTCATTTGATAGGTATTTCTAAGTACTCTGACAAGTATTTAGTAAGTGTTATAAAAGGCATCTCTTTCCCGTTATTTAAGCTTGAATCCTTAGATTTGAATAGTCGCAGAAAAAAATATACATTTAATTACCTATAACTTACTTTAATTTAACATTAAAGGGTTTTCCAAGTAAGCAATTTATTATATTTTTTATTAGCTTCAGTTTTAGTTATGAAAACTTTTTTGTAAAAACTTAGTTTTTAAGTTATTTATGAAAAATCGCTTTAAAGCATGCATTTGCTTTCACAAAAATTAAAATATTTGATCATTGATAACTTAAAAACTATTGACTTATTTTGATAACTTTATATAACAAATTTTGCTTATAATTTGTCCTTTTATTGATTTGTGCAGTTATTTTTTATAAAATAATTATCACTCCCGAGAAGGAGCGGTATCCACCCTCAGAGTAAAGGCGCAAGGTGGTACCATGTTACCTTTGTTTCTTGAGGTATCCTCTAACCACTAACCAGTTTTCGTGAAAATCGAGGAAGGTTCACCGAAATTAAAGGTAATCGTTGATTTTTACTTTCAGTGACTGCACTATACAAAATAAATTGCAATTTACTGATCTAAATACAATCTTCCTGGGTAGATAGAGTTACGAAAAATGAAGTACTGAGAAGAATAGATAAAGAGAACGAAGTTGAACTTACAATTAAAAAAAGAAAACTACAGTATCTCGGACATGTGATGCGGGGCGAGAAGTATGGTAATGTCGGGTCCATCGATATTTCGCCCGTCGGCAAATTCAAAGAGATAATATTTGTATGTTATGGAATTCGAGTAAACCGATTTCCCTTTATCTAGGCACATGCCGGTATTTTTACAACCCGGTTACTCATCGTAAATCAATCAGTTTAGCACTTAAAAATTTATACTTGGGGATTAGTACAGTTAAAATTGTTAGACAATTATACTATTAAGCAATATAATTGAAACTTTTTTCTACTTTGAAGGACAAAAAACGAGTTCATTAGCGGAACGTAATTCAAAATTATTCTGCAAATTACATTTAATACAATATTTGATTAAAATATCTCATTTTTGATGGTAAAAAATATATTAAATACATAATATATTAATTTGTCTGGACTAAAGGTGGTAAAAGATGGTCTGGAGTTATATTTTTGTTTGAATTTGCCGACGGGCGATAGATAGATGGTGTCAACTTTATCCTGCGACTCATAATTCAGGGAAAGATAGATGGCAGAAGACGAATTTCATGGCTGAAGAACCTCAGAGAATGGTTTGGATGCAGCTCAAAACAATTATTTAGAGCTACTGCATCAAAAATTAAAATAGCTATGATAATTGCCAACCTCCGTAGCGGAGATGGCACCTGAAGAAGAAAAAGATCTAAATGCGCGTCATTTGGGAGCTCATAAATTATTAAATGATATGTAGTCGCCAAATAAATAATTTAATGTATTTTAAGTACAATCTCTTTTAAGCCGGGAAGATGGGGTGGGATTCTTGAGAAGGGGTTGTAGCTCAATATTCGAAATACACGTAATTTAATAGTGTATTCTTAGAATATATAAGCTATAGTAATTATATCCGCAATCCGATATATTTTAAGTTTTCTCAGCATTTACTCAGCCCCCCCACTAAAATATTAAATTCCTGCTCAGTGGAACGAGCTCAAAATTTTTAATTTGCGGACCATGAAAGCTCATAAATCAAGGCTAGTTTTTTTTTAATTTTTGCAAGCGGGGGGGCAGCTCAACACGCGTGTTTATAATTGGTTCAACCACACACACGTTTACTCCACTAGCTTATAAAATTTTGAAACTATTGACATTTATCAAATTTTGATACTAATAGCATTTAAAATTGATAGTTTAATTAAGTTATATCTGCGATTTTTTGTGTTTTCTGCGGTATTCCTTTAATTTTAAGATTTTAAATCGGCAGTTATATAAAAAACAGTTGTTTTTAAAACTCTTTAGCGAAGTGTTAGTACAGTGGAACCCCGATAAGTCGGCCTCCGATAACCCGAAAGTCCGGCTAAACCGGACCGATTTTCATCAGACAAAACAAATATTTTTTCACTTTGACCGAGTTTTTTACCAAGAAATAAACAATACTGTATACAACTTTACGTAATTTAGATGTATTGTGCATATATATTTCATGTTTTTGCAATTATAATCTGTATTTGTTTATAATTTATATGTATTTTATTAATTTTTACCATATTCTCCGGCTAACCCGGATTTTCAATATCCCGGATCGGCCGCATTCCCGCTTAATCCGACTTATCGAGGTTCCACTGTATATGATATTTATGGATTAGATACAATCGAACCCGACATAATAAACCAAAAAAGAAGATGTTGGTGATTTTTCTATAGAGACTTTCTTGGGTGTGAATCTGGCTTTTGAGTTTCCTCCTCCTGGTTTCAAAACAGGGTATAGTTTATAATAACTTACTTTCGAAAAAGTAGAATATGCGTCGTTCCAACCAAGCAATTGGTTATAGTTATACATATCTACAAATGTGGTTTCTGTATTAAGGTCCCTCTTAGTACCAAAATGTGTCTGATAATAATCTAGCAAATCTGGGCAGATCTGAAACAAAAAGGATTAAAGTATTTTATTCTGTGTATACAGGCAGCCACGTACAAAAATATTGCATATTTTAAAATCAACGTGTTAAATAAAACGGTTTGTGCTGCCCCCAGTGTCATAGGAATAGGATTTCTTTCCCGAATGTAATGTTAAGTATCATATAAATGGTATAATCGGATTTAAATTTGATATGGGCTATATGGTGGCTAATATAATTTTTAGATTGAATCTCATCAAGGTAAGTATTCACTATTCTATCGAGATGAAGACCTGCTTCATGGTGCATTAACACGAATTTGTTGTCCAATATGGCTGGCAAATGGCAAAGCATGATCTTCTGAAATGTTTTTAATTTACATATTAGCTGTCATTCACCCAATCACCGGGATATGTTCGGTCTCTCCTTTCCAAGAAATGCCACTCCATAGGCAAACTTCCACCATTTCAAAGGCATTTGATACTATAAACGTAAAAGTTGCTATATTGGTTTTCGGGGTCAGTTCTCATTATGGCTGTCATCATATTTACATTCTAGGAAAATTCTCGTTAAACTTAATGACTGTCAATCATATTATGGTGATATTGATATTGGGGTTCCTCAGGGCTCAATACTGGGACCTTTAATATTCACATGCTATGTTAATTATATGCCCAGATATGTCAGTTCAAATAACATATTTATGTATGCAGATGATACAACTATTGCTACATCTCCTTCAAGTGTTGAGGAATTAACTGAATGTTGTATCAGAAGACTTTACAGGATGGTGTAAAAAGAATACTTTGGTTGTTAATGCTAAAAAGACCACTAGCATGCAATTCTACTATAGATCTAACTCAAGTCATCAGTTCTCTATCAAAGTAAATGATAGCATGGTTCATTCTACAACTATCACTAAACTTTTGGGTTTGTATCTAGATAGTAATATGAGCTGGGAATCTCAAATTAATCACGTTTGCAAAAAAATAAATAGTAGGTAGCTATTACACAATTTTACAATTAAAAAGTTTTTTTACAATTGAACAGTTATTGAATATTTATTATGCAATTGTGTATTCTCACTTGGCCTATAATATAAATCTTTGGGGTAGTGCCGTGAGTGCTACAAGAGTGTTTGTCTCTCAGAAAAGGATAATTAGATTAATTTTTAATTTGCCATACAAGTATTCATGTTGACAATATTTTAAAAAATATAACATTTTAACGGTACCTTCTATTTATATTTTTAAATGTATACTATATGTAAAATCTAATATAACTACGTTTCATTCAAACTCTTATTATCATCAGTACCCCACTGGACAAAATCCCAGTATTATATGGGTATAAGACTTTTCGATCATCTTCCCAATAGTATTAGATCTGAAATAAACCCAAATAAATTTCGAGGCAAACTAAAATCGTACCTATTGCAAAATCGTTTCTATAGTGTAAGCAAATATATGGGTGATGTAAATAATTAATTCTATATACTGTTTGTATTTTATCTTATAATAATTTTTAAGTGATATTTTACATAGGTATGTATATATTTGTACTTTAAACTGACGTATCCTATATCGTGTAAAGGATCGTGCAGGACAAATAAATTATTCTATTCTATTCTATTTGGAGTATTAGGTCTGGATCCCGCGTATGAAAAAAAGTTGATTAATAGCAAGCTGAAAATTTGTTAATAGCTTAAGGGTGTCTAGTCGGACAAACTTTGATATATGGGAACATTGGAACAGGGGAAGTTTTAATTGTGAAACAGGTTAAAAATTTTGAACGGTCAGACCACGAAAACGGCACATGTATTTTGTCCGACAGAACAGACTTAAACTCTCCGAACAGAGATTAAACTCTCATGCAAAAATCAGACTGCTATTTATCACCAAATGGGCGTTTTAATGAGTGGAACATGTAGAATATGTCAAATGACAGGAATTATGACAGGTGATAAATAGCAGTCTGATTTTTACATGAGAGTTTAATCTCTGTTCGGAGAGTTTAAGTCGGAAAAAATAAATGTGCCGTTTTCGTGGTCTGACCGTTCCAAATTTTTAACCTGTTCCACAATTAAAACTGCCCCTGTTCCAGTGTTCCCATATATCAAAGTTTATCCGACTAGGCACCCTTAAGCTATTAACAAATTTTCAGCTTGCTATTAATCAACTTTTTTTTCATACGCGGGATCCAGACCTATATGTAGTAAATCTTCTCGTTGGAGCTTACCGCGCTGAGCAGATGGGACGTGAATTACAAATTGTAAAATTCCCACATCTTCCTACAGACATCTTCCACCAGTATGGCTTATAATTTTTAAAATCCTTGGAGGTTATTGCCAGAGAAAGTTCCCACAGTTTTCAATCTGACGGGATGTAGAATATTATTTTAACGTCATTTTATGTATTATTAGATTGAAAACTTAAGATCGATTCTCACTATACCTCCCGTTTACTTTCCATATCCGTGGAATTCTGTTTCCACAAAATATTATTAAATACAAATCATATCACCGAATGACTGCCGGTATAAGCAATCCCCCACTTACTGACCAACGGCTTCGGGCGGATGAGTTGGTGAGTGGAAGGACACTCTGTTGTCCTGAGACCGAGAAATCGGTCTTAAAGGCGGAGGAACCAGGAAATGGTCAACGGCATCAGGATGTAGAAGGCCAGGAGAAACCACTACATTAAAGATCCTTGTGGATATCTCTAGTACAGCTTGCCATGACAGATAAGGAAACTATACATACATTTAATGATCATGGACTTCGGAATCCAAGATCCGGCAGGGGAGGAAGATCACAACCAGACCACGGGGCCTCTCAGGTCGTCAACACACGAAAACTCCGTGTCGTGGAATTCCACAAGATAGCTACGTGGAACGTAACAACTATGTTTGAAGGTGCGAAATTACAAAATATTCAGCTAGAAATGGCCAGACTAGACATTCCTATCCTAGGTATATGCGACACGAAATGGCTAGGGTCAAACATATTTGAGAGTAATGGATACATTGTATACCACTCGGGAAAGGCAGAAGGACCCAGACGTAACTGAGTCGCAATCATTGTCAAAGAAGAAATTCGTAACTGTATCCGAAATTTCGTCCCCTTCAATGATCGTATCATGATGATTCAGCTGCAAAATAAACTACTGAATATTAATATAATACAAGTCTATGCACCAACAGCTGACAAACCAGATGAAGAAATTGAGCAATTCTACAGCCAAATTAAACAAATTCTCCGGAGCACAAAAAACATGAAACTACAATTATTATGGGAGACTTCAACTCAAAAGTTGGTGCCGAAATCACACAAGATATAACCGGAAAGTATGGACTTGGAGAAAGAAACGAAAGAGGGCAAAGACTAATACAGTTCTGCCAAGAAGAAAAATGCATTATAGCAAATACTTTGTTTCAGCAACCTAAAAGACGACTATATACCTGGAAATCTCCAGCTGATCAAGAGAGAAAGATAGTCAGAAATCAAATTGACTACAATATCATTAATAGAAGGTTTAGAAACAGTATTACATCTGCAAAAACATACCCAAGTGCAGACGCAGCAACTAACCATAATCTGCTCTGTGCTGGATTCAAACTAAAACTAAAAAGGATAAAAGCCCCCATAACGCAGAAGAAACCTAATACTGGACTCCTAAGAAATGACGTAATATCAGATGAGTTCGGAAATAAGATAAATCGTGACATTAAAAAACAGTTAGAAAGATCTGAACAAGAAAATATCGGTCAAAATCTAGATATCATGAATTCCGCCATGGTCACCATAGCAAACGAAGTTTTGAAACCAGAAAAAGACCCAATAAAGAAAAAGGATTGGATGACCGATAAAATATTAGACCTTATTCAACAAAGAAGAAATTGGAAAAACAAAGATGAGATTCGGTATAGAGAGATATATCGACAAATAAGATACGAGGTTAAGCCAGCAAAAGAGGGCTGGATGGAACAAAGATGTCGTGAAATGAAAGAACTACAAAGAAAACATGACGAGTTTAATATACATAAAAAGCTTAAAGAAATTACCTACACTCAGAGAAAAATAACTCCTCACTTTATGAGAAACTCCAAATATAAAATAATTCTCGACTTGGATGAAAAAAAGGAAGAATGGACTAACTATATAAAAGAGCTCTTCCTGGATACGAGGCCACCACTTAACACCACAAAGTATACGAATACTGGTCCTAGTATTTTAAAAGCGGAAGTAGAGAAAGCCATCAAACAGAGCAAAAATGGGAAATCTCCATGCCCTGACCAAATACCATCAGACTGGTTCAAACTTCTGGATGACGACAATGTCTCACAACTAACAAACATTTATAACCATATATACGAGACTGGCATGATGCCACAGATATGGTTAGAGTCTACATTTATTCCACTCCCAAAAAAACCTAATACATCATCATATAAAGACTTTAGACTAATTAGTCTCATGAGCCACTCTCTCGAGCTACTTCTTAAGATAATTCTTAATAGAATCAAGCAGAAATGTGAAGAGACAATGGGAAACAAACAATTCGGTTTCAGAGAAGGATTGGGAACAAGGGAAGCTTTGTTCTCAATGTTAACATTACTTCAACGATCATGGGAAGTACAGAAACCAATTTACGTCTGCTTTATAGATTTTGAGAAGGCGTTTGATAGAGTTCAACATGATAGGTTGTTTGAATATCTAGAAATGATTGGAATAGATGATAAAGATATGAGACTTTTACAACATCTATATTGGAAACAAGAAGCTTCTATTCTCGTAAACGGCAAAGACACAGACAAAATTTGCATTCAAAGAGGTGTCAGACAGGGTTGTGTGTTATCCCCAACTTTGTTTAACGTATACTCAGAACTAATTTTTAATGAAGCCTTGGAAGGACAATGTGGAGTTCGAATCGGGGGAGAAACTATTAACAACATCAGATATGCAGACGACACCGCGATCATGGCTGAAAATATCGAAGATCTTCAATTCCTTATAGATCGAGTCACTAGAGAATGCTAAAATAACGGACTTAACATAAATGCAACAAAGACAAAGTTATTTGTGGTTAGTAAACAAGACATCGGCCCTATGCAACTAATTGTCAATGATGAATCAATAACAAAAGTTAACCATTTTAAATACCTAGGATGTTGGATAAACGAGACACTAAATCCGGATGAAGAAATTAAAACTCGTATAGAAATTGCAAGAGGAGCATTTATGAAACTTAGATCTATTCTGAGCAACTCTCAGCTGAACTTACAACTAAGAATCAAGTTCCTAAAATGTTATGTGTATCCTGTATTACTATATGGATGTGAAACCTGGATCATGAAGGTTAACATGATGAACAAATTAGAAGCCTTTGAGATGTGGTCGTATCGTAGAATGCTCAGAATATCTTGGATTCAACGCATTTCAAACAGAGTAGGTCAAGGCGAAGGTGACTTAATGAAGATGATAAAAAAGAGAAAACTTGAATATCTGGGGCATATAATGAGAGGTAGCAGATACAGGATGCTGCAGTTAATACTCAATGGAAAGATCGACGGAAAAAGAGGAATTGGTCGAAAGAAATATTCATGGCTCCGAAACCTTCGTCAATGGACTGGCTTATCAGCAGGTCAATTGTTACATGCCGCACAAGATAGAGAACGATATCGGCAAATTGTTATGGAAGCTACCCACGCCTAAAACTTTGGGCACGGTACTTAAAGAAGAAGAAGACAAATCATACAGTATATGCCCACTTTCCGTTACGTGTACCTACCATTCCCGAAACTTTGCGTTAAATATCGGCTAAGTGTTTTTCGGCGACATCTCGGATAGCCTATAGATAGTGTGAATATTGCTATTACCTCGCCGTTGAGTCACGCATTTTTTTCTGCGACAAGGTGTGTCTTGTCAGGTAGGGTAGGATATGGATAGGGGGAATATATTTACATAGTGGTTCAGTCGAAGTTATTGAGATAAATTTGAACGACAAAAAAATTTATAGAACTTGTCTGGCATGCCTTTATAATTTTGAAAATAAAAAATACAGTGATAAACATTTAAAGACAACATAATTTTAGAAGATTATCACTCCATCTTTTGCTTGGTCGGCCGACTCTTCTTCTACCAATAATTGGTGATTTATTTCTTGTTATTTTGACCACACGTGTCCCTCTATTCTGCTATGTGGTTGTTCTTTTTTCTTCTATTTAATGTCCATTTGTTTATACATTTTACGTTACATTTTCTTCTAATGTCTTTACCCCTCTTTCGATCTCTCAGCCTATTTCCTGTAATTCTTCTTAGTACTCTCATCTCTAGTAGTCTCCTTTCCAGTAGTCTTTGTTTTGTGGCTGTATCGGGTCTTGGGTTTTTGATGCAATATGCCATTATTGGTTGTACACTGGCTTTATAAATTATTGACTTCATCGCAGTGTTAATATGTTGGTTTTGCCATTTAGTGTTAATAGGTTTGTTCTAGCATTAGTTTCAAACGGTTTGAAACCATCAGCGAATAGTGGACCAGCGTAAGTAGAGAGGATAGCACTGGTGACTGTATTATGTTCTCTCACTGACCAACTGTTTGCTGACGGTTTCTGACTAGTTTGACTGTTTGCTAGAACAAACCTATAAGATACCCTACCAGTCTAGTTGCATTTTGTACTTGCATGATTTCTCACTTCTTTGTCCAGGTCTCAGTAGCTTGACAATTCAGTTCCAAGGTATTTTATTTCCATTACTTGTTTAATACTGATTGGTTCTCTACTGATTACTGTTGTTTTAGTTTTCATTATTTTAGGTTTCTCAGAAAACTAAAACAATAGTAATCAGTAAAGAACCAAACAGATGTTAAATAGAAATTGTTGGTATCAGTATTGAAGTAAAATACCTTGGAATTACATTGTCAAGTCACGGAGACCTGAACAAAGAAGTGTTCAGGTGTCTAAGATGAAGTCAAGAATTTATAAAGCCAGTGTAAGACCAATAATGACATAAATATGCATGAGAAACAAGACCCGATACTGCCACAATACAAAGACTACTGGAAACGGCAGAGATGAGAGTACTGACAGGACATACAGGAAATACGCTGAGACATCGAAAGAGTAGTGAAGATATTATAAGACAATGTAACGTATAGTGTATAAACAGATGGACACTAAATAGAAAAAAAAAAGGATGGAATAACCGCTTAACCAGAATGGGAGAGACACGCGTGGTCAAAATAACCAGACATAAATCACCAATCGGTAGAAGAAGTATCGACTGACCGCGCAAAAGATAGAGTGACAACCTTCCATAGAGGTATCAATCCGCCAATGACCCAGCAAACAGGTTTGAGCCCAGTTACGTGATGATTACGTTAAATTTACGAAAAATTTCAACGAATACGTAACTCGGTGATTTATGACGGGAAAAAAACGTATTTCAGTGCCAAAACATTCACCTATATATTAGTGCTTCCTGTATACATGTTTGGCATTAGAATAATATAAAATCATAATGACGAATACAGTACATGTTTTTTTATTATAGGTGTGAATGTCGGTTACATCGCAAAGGTACGTTTATTTCACGTAATAATCACGAAACAGAAATAACTTACTTTGGTTAAATTTTGGAAAACAAAATTTTACAACGGTGTTGGTTAAATACGTACCGCTTGAATTTTACTCACTGTATTTTATGAACGTCGAAAAATTAGATGTATTTCACGTAAAAGTAATGTAAATAATACCAATATTTATACAAAAAGTTTATGATTTCGCTTTTAAAATCATTTAGTATAACTATTTCAATCCAACCTTGATTTGAAGCTATTTTTGCTATTTTTTTCTTTAAAAATATCACAGGAGCTAAAATAATGTTGAGTCTAATTTTCAAATCGCGCCCGGTGATGACGTACTACCAAGCCTTTCTCCTTCTTTAAATACTATCACGTGACCACGGTACGTGATTAACATAGTTGGTTCGAAAGCTAAATTAATCGATTTATCGAGTAATAAATTCCTTTCCATAGATTATTTTTTTTATATTATTCTGGTATTGAAATAGATTTTTAGTAAGACCAATTAGTTAATAGTAGAAGAAATTTAAAAACAAAAAGAAAATACGTAATACTAATTTAAAGTAAGTAGAATAGTTTAACTGTAATTTAAAAATAATCGATTTTTATAATCGATTATCATAACCTCTAATATCAGCTTCTCACATTTCTCACAACAAAAAGTGAAAGTGAAACGTGAAGAGCTTTATTTCCCTCGTTTTATTTTAGGCGGGTTTATTTATAATAATGTCTTTCGTATTAACGTTTACCTCACTGCTCGAGGGTTGAAGTGCCGATGATGCAATTAGAAAAAACAAGAAAGTGTCCTCGAAATAAAAAGTGACCTGTGTTATGTTTTGTGTTGGCAAATTTTTTAATGTGTCTGTAGGTCGGTACCATTTTTGGTTCATTATCTTGTATAATAATTATACAAGACAAATGTTTTAAAGTCTCTAAATTCTACTAAATAAATACATTGTTAATACTTTATATGCTTGTTTTATTTATATTATATGAGGATAATAATTACGTGATTCATAAGTTAATTAAGGTCGAATTATTTACGTGAACCGAGGACGTATCTTTCACGTGAATACTAATATATACATTCCCTAAAAGATACGTTAATCAACACGTATTTGCAACGTGAATTTCCCGAAACATTTTATTGCTATTTAAGGTAAATAACACTTCTACTGAAGACGAGTTATTCACGTAATTTAAAGAGGTATTTTCAATGTGACATTCCAACCAAATTTTCACGTGAAATTCACGTAAGCAATTTACGTATATTGGTGTCAAATGTACCCAAAATTCACGTAATTAACACGTCGGTATGTTTGCTGGGGAACAAGCAGAATTGCTTATAAAGAGAAGGAAGAAGAAGAAGATCATTGTTTCAATTGAATATAATATTAAATTTTCTTCGGGCCACGTTTTATCAGACCGGAAAAAATATGCGTATTGCTGTCAAAAACTTAGTATAAATGCAGTGATATGGGAGAGAGTGGATATGACATGCGGCATTGTATAACTAGACCAGTAGATAAACAATGCATGCGGTGAACTAGATGGGATCGGTTTCACAGACAAAAAGGGGAAAGCACTATGGCGGAACATCTCTTTGGCCTTGTTCCATATATAACATATAAAAACCTGCCCGCTGCTATATTGCTTTGCCATAGTGTCAAATCAAGGGTTCCATTTAGTAAATACGTTTATATCATATCTACTCCCTCCCACATCACTGTATAAATGTTACCAAACTGGAACAAAATACAATATTTAAACGGCGACGGAAAGTAAACACGACGTCTACTGAGAATGGTAGTTAAAATAATGGGAGGTGTATGGAACGGGTATGGGCAGTAAACGGAACGTATAGTGAGAATCGAATTTTAATGGGAGGTGTATGGAATGGGTATGGAAAGTAAACGGGAGGTATAGTGAGAATCGACCTGTAGTCTGTTTCTTAACAGATGTCGCTACGGCATCCCAGCCATTTCGTTCGTTGAAATCAGAGACTGCACGCATCGGAGTATTTTGGTTCAATCAGAGAGAGAATCATATGTGTCTATTGACGAGGGGTAAAACCGTCCCGAAACGGGTATAGATGCTTGATGCACTCTCTGATTGAACTATATATAGTTTGTTTTTAAACCAAGAGGAGTAATTCAAATTTCCCGCGCCGTAGAGCTTGTTTGTAATTGGTCCAACCTCAGGCAAGTTTACTCCACTATTATCAAATTTTGACACTAATGACATTTATAAAATTTTGACACTATTGGCATTTCATAGATTAATTAAGATATATAAGAAATTTTTTGTATTTTCTGTGTTATTTCTTTAATTTTTAGATTTTCAATCTGCTTTTATTAAAAAAAAACAGTTGTTTAAGAACTCTTTAGCGACGTATTAGTATAATATAATATTTATGGATTACCGTAAAAAGCCCATATGATCAACCAAAAAAGAAGATGTATTTGATGATTTTTCTAGTGACTTTTTTTTTTTTTTATTTACAATTTGCTTCAACCACAAGGGTTATTAGCAATGAACTGTATTTACATCAAATTACAAAATTTAGGTATATTAAATTTGGTTAATGAGTCCTATAGTACGTAAAAAATTAAGAGTCTTACATGAATTACTTTCACTTAAACAATCTTTAATTGTAGTTGGTAACTGTTGATGTTGCCGTTCTATAACGTAGAGGGGACAGTCTATTATTATATGTTGCACTGTTAGTTCACTATCACACACATAACACATCGGAGGGGCTTCCTTCTTTAATAAAAAGTCGTGGGTGATCTTCGTATGACCAAGTCGCAATCTGGACATGAGCACTTGGTCTCTTCTCTTTGTAGGATGTTTCGACGGTGATATACTTTGTTTGATTGTTCTTAATGTAGAGTTTGATTCGTTCCAATTTGTTTGCCATTTTGTCATGATCTTGTTTTTAAAATATTGCTTTAGATCAGTATGAACGCAAGTAGTTATGATGTCTGTTAAGGGATTCTCACTCGCATTTTTTTGCTAATGTGTCAGCTTTATCATTTCCACTTATCTCGCAATGTGATGGTACCCAGAGGAACTGAACTAATCTTTGATTTTGTTGGCATATCAAGAGTTCCGCCTTAATTAAGAGGAGGATAGGATGTTTGGGGTATACCCGCCTCAAGGCCGTTAATGCACTTAGGGAATCGCTAATGATTATTGAGAATTTGATGTCATGTGTGTTAACAAACTTTAATGACTGGAGGATAGCAAAGAGTTCAGCTGAGAATATGGAGGTTTGGGGAGGGAGCTGGTAGGAACTGTTATAGTTATCTGTTGTGAAAGCCGCTCCTACTCCATTTGCAGATCTGGATGCATCGGTATAAATATGGATGTGATCATTAAAACCATTTAATATCTCTAATAATCTCTGATTGAAGATTTTTGCTGGTGTGTCACCTTTCTTGAATGCAGATAGGTTTGTATTACAAGCAGGGAGAGCAATTGTCCATGGTAATATGTGTTGGCTGACTTTAAAAGTATTGTAAGTGTGTGGAATTATTGTGTCTAAGCTCTGTAACGTTGCTCTCACTCGATGATAAAACGGAGGATCCAATCTTTTCCCACAATTAAATGTCGATGGAAATCTATCTGTAAATGTGTTTTTATAAACAGGTACATGTGGGTTAGTTGATACTCTTAAGGCATACATGAGGCTAAGGTATTCTCTCCTGAGTTGAAGGGATGGTTCGCCTGATTCAACATACATACACTCAACTGAGCTTGTGTAGTGTGCTCCCAGTGCAATTCTAATTGCTGAATTATGAACTGTGTCTAGCACTTTCAATAGTGAACCTTTGGCTGAGTTGTAGGCAACAGCAGCATAATCTAGTTTTGAACGAATTAGGGTTTTGTATACAGTCATAAGAGTTTGGAAATCGGCACCCCATTGTTTATGAGAGATACTTTTCATTAAGTTAAGGCCGTTTTGAACTGACAGACGGAGAGAGTGGATGTGGTCTTGCCAAGATAGTCGGCTATCCAGTTTTACTCCCAAGAAGTTGATCGATTCTGAATACTTTATTGGTAAATTTTTTAGGAAGAGTTTCGGTGGATTTACTTGTTTCTTTGGAGTTTTACTGAAGATCATTGCTTTCGTTTTAGTGGGTGAAAATTCTAGGCCAGTAGTATTCGACCAATTCTCTAGTTTGTAAATGGCTTGCTGTATATGGGTCGTCATTGTTGATATATTTTTACCACGACAGAATATAACAAGATCATCAGCAAATAGACGGGCTTTGACTAATGGGCTAAGTGACTTAGCGATGTCATTGATGGCAATAAGGAAAAGTGCAACACTAAGAGTAGACCCTTGAGGAATACCGTTTAATTGGATTTTAGAGTCTGAAAGAAAGTTGTCTATTCGAACTTTGAAGTTTCGCCTATATAAAAAATTATTAATAAACTTGATAATATTTCCTTTAATCGACCAACTTGACAGGATTCTTATGATATCTGATCTCCAGATTGTATCATATGCACGCGTTATATCAAAAAATACAGCCAGACATTCTTGACCACATCCAAATGACTCATGAATTAGTTGTCTAATGTAGATCTGGACTTTCTAAATCCACTTTGTATAGGGCTAAGTAGCTGTCGATCTTCTAGGTACCACATTAGTCGGTTGCTTGCCATTTTTTCAAGTACTTTGCACATATTAGATGTTAGGGAGATTGGTCGGTAAGACTCTGGGTCCGATTTATTCTTGCCCTGTTTAAGAACTGGTACAATAATGGAATCGTACCAATCAATGGGGAAAACATTATTTGTCCAAATGAAATTATAAAGATCCAAAAGATATTGTTTTCCTTCCGTTGGCATAGCTTTTAAAAATGTCGTAGGGATGTTGTCAGGCCCTGGGCTAGTGTCTTTAACTTTGTTTAAAGTTTCTAACAGTTCATCCATCGTAAATATGGCATTTAGAGGTAAATTATTGTGGTCATCAAGATTTATACATGCATTATTAAATTTATTTTTATGGGCTAGGAAACTTGTAGATAGATTTTCGTCACTGCTATGTTGTTGGTATACGTTTGCTAGTACGGAGGCTATTTCTTGCTTAGTTGAATAAATATGGTTATGATGTTCTAGGTAATGAATGGTGTTAAATGATTTTTTCCCGTACATTCTGCTTATCATTTGCCAAACCTCAGAAGTCGGGGTAGATGAATTTAAAGATGATACATAATTTTTCCAGGCTTCTCTCTTACTCTTCTTTAAGGTGTATCTACAATACGCCCTTAATCTTTTGAATTCTAGCTGGTTGTTTAAAGTTGGGTGCCTTCTTAATTTATAAAACGCCTTTTTTGACTCTTTAATTGCTGCTTCGCAGTGGGAATTCCACCACGGGACTGGAGCACGTTTTTTTGGAAATTTTGAATAACCTATGGACTCGTGAGCTATTGACGTTAAAAACTGTACGAGATGGAGTACTTTGGAGTTAATATCAATGTCTGTATCAAAGGGCTGAACCAACTGAGAAATTTTTTGTGAAATTAAAGAGGAATATAGAGACCAATCTGCATTTTTCAGACACCATTTATTGGATGGAATTGATGAGGAGATATGGTTATTGTTCGTAATTAGGATAGGAAAATGATCGCTTCCATGCAAATGGGATGTCACATCCCACGACAGAGTTGGTTGTAAGACAGGGTCACAGAGGGATAAATCTATTGGGGATCCATTGCCGGTGGAAATATTGAACCTTGTGATTCTTCCATCGTTAAGGATATTCATATTAGAATCTGTAACAATTTGTTCGATTTTACGTCCCAAGGAATCTGTTTTTTTACCTCCCCAAAGTATATTGTGGGCATTAAAATCGCCTAATATAATACGCGGTTCTGGAATTTGATTGAAGAGTTCAGTTATTTCTTTTATGGACGGGTCTAAGTTCGGAGGAAAATAAATATTACATATATTGACTTTGTGGGGGCCTTTTATAGATACTGCTGTTGCCTCCAACTCAGTTCTTAAACGTATTACTTCGGTATTAAATGAGTTATGGACATATATTACTACTCCCCCACTAGCATGGCTAGCAGTTATTCTGTTCTTATAGTACGGAGTATAGTTTCTTAAATTATGACAGTTATCTTCTTTGAAGTGGGTTTCTTGTAGGCATATTACAGATGGTTTAAACTTAGCTATAATTAATTTAAGTTCTTCTAAATGGGTGTAATACCCATTTAGGTTCCATTGCAGTATACAGTTGAATGTTGTATTAAATTTCAGCAGAGGCGTCGCTGCTGTATTCACTGTGATCAGTAGAGAAAGCGGATAATAATAGCTGTTTATTAATCTTAGTTTTTAATCTTGTACAGCGACTTTTCAGATACTTGGGAGTTAATGCTGGATGGATTTTAGTTAAAAAATTGAGTAGTCCTTCGATATCTTCTGTATACGTTTTTGCAATGCTGAGAGGATCTGCAGAGCCGTATGCATTTTCAAAGAAATCAATTAGTTCTTCCTGGGTTAAATATCCGTTGTCAGAATTATCTTGGAAAAAAGAACTAGTGCATTTAATAAGATCTTCTGCTAAAGTCTTATTATCTTCAGGAATAGTTTTTGCTTTCTTAGATTTACGCAGAGGTTCTTTAAATGGGTTCTGGTCTACTGATGTTGAAGGAGACGTTATTTCTGACACCGCTCGTTTAGACGATTGAGTGTCAGAGGGTGTAGGAGGTTGATTTTGGCTGTGATTATTCATTTCAACATTATCTGGCTGGATAGGTGTTTGAATGGGATTTGAATCAAATAGAGAAGTATTGGTTGTTTCTTTTGATTGTGGACTGGTGGATTGTTGCGAAGATTGTGAAGGATGGATAGTTGGCTGAGCATCTGTTATGATAGGGTGGCAATTTTGGATATAATTTGGTTGACTAGTAGGTGATGAATTTTCGATAGATGTTTGAGTGTTTGTATTTTTTTTGCACTGAGAGGCTAGATGACCTTGTTCTTTACAAATGTAACAAGACTGTTTTTCAAGTGAAAAATAAATTCGATAATTGATTTGTTCATAGTTAATTAATATAGACTCAGGAATATTTTCCAGATTTTTAGGAGAAATGTAAGTATAGCGTCGGAAACTCAAGATATGCTTAAATAAAGAGTTAGTTGTACCTATTCTTAGAAAATCCAATGGAGTTATTTGATGAATTGCAAAATTTTGTAGTTGAGTCTCTATAATACTGTGAGGTATTGATGGGGGGACATTAGAAATTATCAGTTTTTCGCTTGGTGTGACTAACTTCCTGGCTTGGATACGTTCCTGATTGGTTACTATTGTTCCATTATCTGTTCTTAAAAATTCGGTGACTGTTTCTTCAGTAGTAAAATATACGCAAATACGATCATTTACAATCCTGGAAATGGCGAGAATTTTATTGGGATCGACTTTAGTTGCTATGGCATTTAAATAATCTTCAATTTTTGTATTTGGAAGTGAATTGAATAAAATGGCTTGGTTTTTGCTTGCGAATTTTTTGTTAGGTTGAGTCAGAGCGGTTGAATATAATTTTGATTGATTGGATGGATTAATGACATCTTGAGAATTTTAAAGTTCAGAAGATCTCTCCTCTGAAATTTCCTGCATATTGGGCCTATGTTGCCTGATTACGGCCCTTGTGCTTGGACAGGTTCATTAGTAATTAAGCTACTTAATTACCTCGTTACTGGTATTTATAACCGTTGTTTACTGTTTGTTGATTAAAAAATAGTAATAAAGATGATCTAACTTACAGTTTGATCCCAAAATCGGATTAAGCACTATATAATACACTATTATACCAACTTTGATAATTTTCTAACAAGTAAAACCACCTTAATTTTGATAAAAACTAAGAGCTAATCGGAAACACTGTTTACTAGTTAAGAAACCAGTTTCGAATCTTTCTAGTGACTTTCTTGGGTATGAATCTGCCTTTTTAGTTTACTCCTCTTGGTTTAAAGACCTAGCTTAGAATCAAGAGGCGTAACAGAGGCCCCATCTTGTCGTCTAATAGGTATATATAAAATGTGTTATTGGTATATTATTTTACGCATACATATTCAACGTTTTTTAAGCAGTGTAGTATTGAAAATGAAGCTGCCCGTCAGATAGATATGTATTAATACAATTTTACATAATATGTATATTAGCTGATAGTAGTGCTCGAAGTAAGTTGTTCATCTCATAGAATAATACTATGTAATAATGTAATAATTTATTAATTTTTGTTTTATTTTATTCTATACCAATAAAGATAAAAAATGTAAGTTGTCATAGATAGTGCATGAATACACTTATAACCCAGTAAATGACCGTTTTGGAGTGTAATTATCAACGTCACGACGGATTTGCTTAACAATTTGGATTTAGGTTCTACTTACCCTCCACTTCATAGTTGGGCTTATGCCGTTGGTTGCTTTTACTTGGGGGGTGAAAGTCACCCCTTTTAGGGGGTGAATATCATACGTTTAAAATAAGTCCGGAAATTGATAAATTGACTAATAATTTTAAGCAACTTTTGTCTATAAGGTTTCTTCATCTTAGTCAATACTATTCGAGTTATTTGCGAGTGAAATTGTTTTATTTTTAACAAAAAAAAAACACGTTTTTATGCGGTTTTTGCAAATAACTCAATAAATAGTATTTTATCGAATTAAATATTATCGAAAAATTATTTTTAGCAAAAATGTAGCTTATAAAAAAACTAAAACATATTGTAGGTATTCATAAAGTCCATCGACACAGTAAAAGCAAAGTTGTAGCTCATGAAAAAAATCTAATTCGTCCAATTCCAATGGAATATTTCAACTTGAAATAACCAAAAAATAAAGCACTTTTTGGGGAAAACTCATTAAAACTTTTTATAATGTTAAAAAAAAGCTTTATTTTTATTTTTTATACATAAAAGTTTTTATCATCATACTATAACTAAGAGAGTTACTTTCAAAATAAAGTTGACCCCCTTTTTTTTGGTAAAAAAAATTGTGAAAATCTCACTATTTAGCACCAAAAATAAAATTAATCGTTAGCCCTTTACCATTTACTTTATATACAGTAGGAAAAATTAAAGAATACCCATGAACGAACATATAAAACACGCTGTATTTTCCTGTCACCGTGTCACACAAAAAATTGGCCAGCGCAAGTACATGTAATAATTATTATTACATATACTTGCGCTGGGCAATTTTCTTTGTGACACGATGACAGGAAAATACAGAGTGTTTTTATATGTTCGTTCATGGGTATTCTTTCATTTTTCCGACTGTATGTAGTATTTACATGATCTGTAAGTTTGACCGGTTTAAAGTTATTTTTGAAAAAATTTGGTTTTGCAGTAAAACTGTTTTTTCATTTTGGAAAAATGCCCTTTTTTCAAAATAACTTAAAAAGTATTAGTGATACGATAGGATAGATAATCTCAAAGAGTAAAGAGATGTAGGTTTTGCTTTTATAAATATTTTGGTTTTATTTTTGTTTTCTGTAAGACAAAAATTGGTTAAAATGTGGCTGTTCAAAATTTGCACAGGTACACTCGTGATTTATGACTCGTTCAACAAGCCCTTTCAAAAATAAAAACTTTAAACCGGTGAAAATTACTGGCCATATAGAAATAAAAATAGAGCCTTTTAAAACACTTTAAAAAAAGTTGTAATGAGTTCTCCACGAAAAGTTTTTCATTTTTTTCTTATTTAACGTTGAAATATTCGATTTGCAATTTGATGAATAAGAACAATGTTTCATGAGCTACAACTTTGCTTTTACTGGGTCGATAGACTTCATTTTTTTATAAGCTGCGTTTTTGGTAAGACTATCTTTTCGATCAAATAATTACTTTTTGTATTTATGAAATTTTTTTTTGTTGAAAATGAACATTTTCACTCGCAAATAACTCAAAAATATTGACAGGGCCACTTCAGCGCTGACACTGAAAATTACACGGAATCACCGTATTTCACGTTTCTTTACTGGGCTATATCCCATAAGTTTTTATTACACAAGTCGCATTTAGTTGTTCGGATACAATTAGCGTCTCTTTGCAAAGACAATGACGTCGACTTTGCAAAGTAACAACACGCTTACTCAACACACACACTACATATTACACCTGAGTTAGTGATAAGTTATAGAATTACGTGGCTAAAGTTCTAGTTCTAAACCAAGGCCAAAATCAGAGAAAAAAAAGTCGCGTTTAGTTATTTTAGTTTTTTAAAGGGGTCCCCATTTCTAAATCTGCGGAGGAGGGGGGGGCGACGGTGTTTGTTACGCCACTGCTTAGAATATAATGCTGCAGCGTTTACGGGTTGCGAAATTGAAAATATTTATACATTTTTAAACCAATTATTATTTATACTGACCTCATCGTATCTAACCCTGTCTATTCTGAGTTGATCTTTTCTGTTAGATTGTGTACCGTCTTGAAATGTAAATTTGATCCCGTACAAATCAAATCCCATAATTAACTTATTTTTAGATAGACCTGCACCAAGCCAGCTTCTTATAATTGTTTCTCTATTTAAATCTTCTTTCTTCCAGTCGTAGTCCTTGGGAAAAGTGTATACAGTTGTGTTTTCGACTTCAGAAAGCAAAATATTATATACATCAAAGGTCTTAATAGTTACCCAGTCTACGATGCTGAAATTAAAATCTAAATGCATTTATTCCAAAAAACTATACCTATATTATATTGCTGATCAAACAGTAGGGTTGTTAAAAAAAATTCTGGTAAAAGTCGGAAAATTTTACCGTTTTGTAATAGTTATTTTTCTACGACCGTTTAATAACAAGCTCATTATTCGCTATTTTTTAATAAATAATAGCACCCATTACTTTACCCGTGAGTAAAAGTTCATTACTCACGGGCTGAAGTTACTCACGGGTTATTATTCACGGGCTGAAGTTATATTCAAGTGACGCATGCCACTTTTAATATTAATCGTATATAAACTGCAAATAAAATTACTTAAACTTGTTTATTTAGTACAATAATAATTATTGTAATTTATATCAATAAATAATTTCCTAAAATTTTTAAAAGAATTTTAATAGTCCAGGGCGCATCTGTTTTGAGATGGACGTTGAGAGGTCACTCAAATTTTTTTGCAGAAATTGCTTGAAAATAACTCAAATAATAATATTTAAGTTATCCTCCCACTCAAAATGGTCCGGAACATTGTTTAAATAACCAAAATATTGATTGGTTTTTTGATTATAACTTTAAAACTCTTCATTTCTGAGAAAATTTGTACTAACGTAAAAGTTGCGTAATTAAATTTCCTACAATACAGAATTGGTTAAAAATTTAAAAAATAGTCACCCTTGTTGCAAAATGGCAATAATTGCGAAAAAAATTATTAAAAACAAATATTCGTACATATTTTCAAACATTTACACTTCACTTAGGACCTTCATATTTTACCCAGAAAAACTTTATGATATAGTAAAACAACACTATAAATTTCATTAAGATCGGGTTAATAGCTTTTGCAAAATAAACTTTGCAATCCAGGTTTCGCAAAAAAAAATTAATTTTTTTTAAATGTTGCAGGACTGAAAATAAAGCAGATAGCAAGTTTAATTTTTTTTTGCTTATAGAAGTGTACTGTACCTTTCATTTGAAATTTGCAAAATTAAAATCGATTAATTACCACGGCGTCAGGAAATTTTTTAAATAAACATTAATCTTTGGTGCTACGCGCAGGACAGCGGTGTTCGATTCACACAAGTTGATATCCACCAAAATTTCTTCCAATCTTTATCTAATATATTATTTTCGTACTCTATATTTTGTTGTATTTTAATATTTTAATTCCACAAAAATCAAACTAATTTTATTATTGTTTGTGAAATATTGTTTAAACAATTGGATATGTTTAAAAATAATAAGCTTTTATTCTCTTAGTTAAAATATATGAACAAAGAAAGTTTTTGATAAAAACGTGTTATTTCAAAAGATAGAGTATGTGTTTTTATTTTGCAATAAACAAATTTATTTATTTACATCGAAATGTAAAAATTAAAATGTATAAATTAATATCAAAGGTCAATGGAATGCCCAATCAGAGCAAATTATCCGCTGTCCTGCGCGTAGCACCAATAATTAATGTTTATTTAAAAATATCCTGACACCGTCGTAGTTAATCGATTTTAATTTTGCAAATTGCAAATGAAAGGTACAGTACACTTCTATACGCAAAAAAATTTCAATTTGTTATCTGCTTTATTTTCAGTCCTGTAACATTTTGAAAAAATGAATTTTTTTTGCGAAAGCTGGATTGCAACATTTATTTTGCAAAATCTATTGAACCGATATTAATAAAATTTACAGTACTATTTAACTGTATCATAAAGTTTTTATTTGTGAAATATGAAAGGTCCTAAGTGTAGCATAAATGGTTGAAAAAGGTAAAATTCGAATACTTGTTTTTGTATGGTTTTTTCGCAATCATTACTATTTTGCAACAAGGGTGACTATTTTTTAAAGTTTTATCCAATTCTATATTGTAGGAAATTTAATTATGCAACTTTTATGTCAGTACAACTTTTCTCGGAAATGAATACTTTTAAAGTTATAATCAAAAAACGAAGAAAAAAATCGAATTTTCCTTCATTTTTTGACATTTTGATTATTTAAACAATGTTCCGGACCTTTTTGAGAGGGAGGATAACTCAAATATTATTATTTGAGTTATTTTCAAGTAATTTCTGCAAAAAAATTTGAGTCACCTCTTAACGTCCAAATGTACTAATATTTTTACAGATGTACCCTGGTCTATAACTGTAACAATATCAGTATAACTTTTATGTTTATATCTTGTTTGATCTTGTTTACTAAAAATTTTGACGTTTATCATTTATTTTAGTGACAGCAAATACATTAGATGGTCCATATGACAGTCCATAGTATTTGGTGACAGTGAAATTAGGGTATTTTGTTTGTGTTAGGGCGGATTCCCATGTATCCTATTTCCGGCGATGCGTTTATCCGAATGTATTATTATTGGTCAGAATCGAATTAGGATATTTTCGCGCCGAATTTCATCCGAAATTTTTAACTACGCTTCTGACATCGGATAAAGATGAAATTATTGTAACGTTTTTGTAACTAAAACGCACGTTTTGTAATTGTAACGTAACCTTATTTTATTTCTGTGCATTCAATTTATTGAAACATACATAGATTTGAATAATAAAACCCTGTTAGTATGTCTGCTTCTTTTAATTTGCAAAAACAAACCAAAACCAAATTAACCAAACCAAACCAAACGTACAATGCGACCAAGAAATGGTCAAGGAATAGTCAAGGAAAGGTCCGTGAAATATTGAAGCAAAGAAAGTCACAAGGTGCTTTTAATAATTTATTGCAGGAAATGAAGCTAAATGATGTTGATAAGTATTTCAACTTTTCCATAGTTTCTTGCATCTACTCCATTGTTTCTTCAACGTTATCCATGATAACAATTACAATTTACAACAATATTGCAATTAATAACCAAACCAAATCAAACAAATAACAAATGTCAAACAATAAACAAAAAATTGACTATGGACCATGGACAGTTGACAGTTTATCCAGATTTTCGTATCCGATAATCGCAACCATGTGATAGCTGCTAAACTAGCTACTACGAAAAGAGACGATTTTCGTATGTCGGATATCGGAAATCGGATACATGGGACTCCACCTTTAATTGGAATTTATTTAACTAATAATATTGTGTTTATTTTGAAGTTATATTGTGTTAATTAATATGTTATAACATATACATAGTTATATTATTATATTATACAGGGTGTTTCATTAATAATTGTCTATATAGTAGCTGGAGAAACCTTAGCACAAAATACGAAGATTTAACCTAAAACTCTTAAATAAAATGTGGTTCCTTACTGAGTTACAGGGTGTTTTATCTAAAAATTTAAAAATTATTTTTGCTCAGCATTTTAAAGCTATTCGACGTATGCTTTTCATACTTGGCAGGAAGTATAGGTACTGTACAAACTACTAAATTATGTTAAACCAATGTTTCTGGTTATTACCAGAAACGTACAACGGGGGAAAGTGAATGGTTGACCCTCTCCAAATTCTACGCCACTGGCGGAATTGCTATTTTAGTTCAATTATTGGATTCTCCAATACTTTCTATTAAAATAATATACTGTTCATTCGTAAAGATAAAGTCATTAGTTTTCGAGATCTTTGAAGTTAAAAATGAAACGACAGATTTATTTTGATTAATGTATTGTGTCGCTTCATTTTTAATTTCAAATATCTCGAAAACTAATCATTTTATCGTTGCGAATGAACAGAGTATTATTTACATAAAAAGTACTGGAAAATCAAAAACTACACTAAAATAGCAATTTCGTCAGTGGCGTAGAATTTGGGAAGGGTCAACCAGCTACCATCCCCTGTCGTACGCCTCTGGTAGTAGCTAGAAACGTTTATTTATCTTAATTTAGTAGGGTGTACAGTACCTACGCTTTCTGCCAAGTATGATAAGGATACGCCAAATAGTTTTAAAGTACTGGGTACAAATAATTTTTAAATTTTCTTTTTCTTCTTCTTCTTCTTCCTCTTTATAAGCAATTCTGCTTGTTCATTGGCGGATTGATACCTCTATGGAAGGTTGTCACTCCATCTTTTGCGCGGTCGGCCGATACTTCTTCTGCCGACTGGTGATTTATCTCGTGCTATTTTGACCACACGTGTCTCCCCCATTCTGGTTTGGTTATGTGGTTATTCCATTCTTTTGTTCTATTTAGTGTCCATTCGTTTATACACTCTAGGTTACATTGTCTTCTAATGTCTTCACTCCTCTTTCGATCTCTCAGTGTATTTCCTGTAATTCTTCTCAGTACTCTCATCTCTGCCGTTTCCAATAGTCTTTGTGTTGTGGCTGTATCGGGTCTTGTTTCTGATGCATATGTCATTATTGGTCTTACACTGGCTTTATAAATTCTTGACTTCATCTCAGTGTTAATATGTCGGTTTCGTCATATAGTGTTATTAAGGCATCCTGCCAATCTATTTGCTTTCTGTACTTGATTTCTCACTTCTTTGTCTAGGTCTCCGTAACTCGACAATGTAATTCCAAGGTATTTTACTTCCATTACTTGTTCAATACTGATACCATCAATTTCTATTTTGCATCCGATTGGTTCTTTACTGATTACTATTGTTTTGGTTTTCTGAGATGAAATTGTCATATTGAATTCTTTTGCTCTTATGTTAAATCTGTGGACTAATCTTTGCAGACTATCTTCATATTGGGCTATCAATATTGCGTCGTCTGCGTAGCAGAGTATGCTGCTTTTTAAATTTTAATCATATGAATTATCATAGATTAATCAAAATAACTGTGCCGTTTAATATTTAACTTCAAATATCTCGAAAACTACTGACTTTATCGTTACCAATGAAGAGTATATTATTTACGTAGAAAGTATTGGAGAATCTAAAAACGGCACTAAAATAGTAATTTCTCCAGTGGCGTAGAATTTGAGGAGGGTCAACCATTCACTATCCCCTGTCGTACGCCTCTGGTAGTAGCTAGAAACGTTTGTTTATCATAATTTAGTAGGGTGTATAGTAGTCGCATTTTGTGCCAAGTATGAAAAGGATACGTAGAATAGTTTTAAAATGCTGAGCAAAAATAGTTTTTAAATTTTTAGATAAAACACGCTGTAACTCAGTAAGGGGCCACATTTTATTTAAGTGTTTTAGGTTAAATCTTCGTATTTTGTGCTAAGGTTTCTCCAGTTACTATATGGACAATTATTAATGAAACACCCTGTATATAGTTAAAATGTAAATATACATTATAACTTTACGAAATACCAATGCCATTTCCTATTTATTAGATTCACTGACAGTAGGTAAAAATGTATGCTTATAGTTTTTCGGAAACGAGTAGAACTTGGATTGACTATTATTTGTTGAATTTGTACAATACATAATAATTTGGTAATAGTAGGCAACCAATTATTCAGCCACGTACTAGGGGTAAACAGCATTTAAGTATTTTTGTAAATTATTACAATTTAAAACTCGAGTAGTCGATAATTATATTTTTACTAATTAAAATAAAAAAAGGTCGTAGAAAAATATAGTATTCTACTCGCATGTAATGGCTATATGCTCGTTGAATAATATACTATATTGTATTAAGAGCGAAAAGTGATACATTATTGCTAGAGAGCAATAGTTACCGCGCGACGAGTAGCGGAGCGCGGTAATTACTCGAAAGCAATAATGTCACTTTTTGCTTGTAATACATACAACATTTTTTCTACAATCACTTAATAAAATGAAACTATTTTTAAGTCAATAATTTTATGAGTTTGAATATTCAATTTGTTTGTATTGTACGGATGACGAGCGTTTGAGTATGAATGTTAAATTTGTTTGTATCGTATGGTGGTATGGTTGCTATGGACGACACGCGTTTTTCAAACTTTAACGCGCTAGAGCGATAAAGTGACGGTAAAGTGAAGCGAAAAAGTCTTCTTTATCAAGTGATTGTAGAAAAAAAATTAAACATGATTAAGGGCCAGTTGTTCGAACGCTAATAAACAATGATCATTATCAAATATTTAATTACTGTCACAACTGTCAATGTCAACTTTGATTAGGTTGCTGAAAACATAATTATTGATTACATTTATGAAATTAGTTAATCAATTATGTTAATAATTGTTATGTTAATTGATTAACTAATCTCATAATTATGATCAATTATGTTTTCAGCAACCCAACCAAAGTTGACATTGACAGTTGTGACAGTAATTAAATATTTGATAGTGATCATTGTTGAATAGCGTTCGAACAACCGGCCCTAATTAAGTGATTAAATTTTTTGTCAAATGCCATCAATGACTGTGTGTAAGTTTGAAACGATTTCTAAGAAGGATTGTTAAATACCAAAATTAGCCGAAAAAAGTTGGGAGTTACTTTGAGGGTCAAAAAGATTACCATTTGGACGTCCGTCTATGCATGCCATTTACTGAAATCTTTTCGCTTAACACAATATTTGTCATGATTTGCGTTTTTTCGGGTGATTTTTAATCTAACTTGTAGGGAGGCTAAGTATAGTTTCTCCTGTTGCGATACTGCATCATCGATGCTGTCAGCAAAAAGAACAATATTGTCAGGGAACCTCAAATGATTTGCGTTCTTAAACATAATATGCTCTAATAAGGTTGTAAACAATTTTGGCGAAATTGTGTCTCCCTGTCGCACTCCCGATTTATTTTAAATACGTTGGTCTTTTTATCTGCCTGTTTCACACTTGATGTCGCATTTTGATAGATGTATTTGATCATGTCTATTTAGCGAAGATCTATACGGCATTCTGTTAAGGTTTGTAACATTTGTTGATGATATATTGTGTCGAAAGTTTTTTCATAGTCAACAAATATCAAGACTAATGGCTTGTTGTGTTCAACATTCTTTTCTATTAAGTTCCTAACCACTTGTAAATGATATGATCATTCGGGCCATGTCCCGCTCTAAAACCTGCTTGCTCTCTTGTCTGATAAAAATTCAACTTACCTCCTAGCCTGTTGGTCATAACTCTTGTGAATAGCTTATACAGTGATGAGCACACTAATAACCGGCAAAATAACGCAAAAGATGGAAACATATTAAGTTGTGAGATAAAAAGGGATGAACCTAGTAGAGGTGTTAAGTTTAGCGATAATAACTTAAAAATTTACGTTATATTGATTGTTTCCCACCTTTAGACGTATCGAAGAGTTTGAGAAATGCCACTGTGACAGTTTTAGTTGACATACTCCTCTGATACGTCTAAAGGTGGGAAACAATCAAAATAATGTCAATATATATGTTACTATCGTTAATTTTAACACATCTACTAGTTTTATTCCTTTTTATCTCACAATTTAATATGTTTTCCATCTTTTGCGCTATTTTGTATACTTGTGACAACAAGGTCCATTAATGAAAAGATCTAGACCACAAATATACATTGATAAACTAAGAGAACCAAATACATACCAAGAAACTCGAAATAAAATAAATCAGAGTATCCAAGAAATAAAACAACAAAATAAGAACACTACAGGTATTGAAACAAAATGGAAGAATATAAAGAACACAATAGAGACTGTGGGACGGAAAACATTAACATTTACAAAAGCTGCCAAACAAGAATGGATGACACAAGAAATTCTCGAAAAGATGGACGAAAGAAGAATACATAAAAACAAAGATAAAATTAAATATCAAGAAATTAATAAACAAATAAAAGAGAAAATAAAACAAGCTAAGGAAACATGGATGTCCATTAAATGTCAAGAAATTGAGGAATGTGAGGCAAGGTATGACATTTTCAACACCCATAAGAAGGTTAAAGAAATGATTTCAGTAAATCGTAACAAACCAATCGGGATATTAACAAATGCAGATGGTACCACTATAACTGAAACTCAAGACAAATTACGTAGATGGAAAGAATACATTGAACACCTATTTTATGACCAAAAAGTAGAACAATTAAAAGTTGACGGAGAAACCACGGGACCAGAAATAATGAAAGAAGAAGTTATCTATGCCATAAAACACACAAAAGGTAGAAAAGCTCCAGGACCCGATGAAATACCAATTAAACTATTGAAGATAATTGATGAAGATAATATTGATATCTTGGTAGACCTTTTTAACTCCATATACAAGACGGGACACATACCAAAAGAATGACTTCTCTCAACTTTTGTAACGATTCCAAAAATCACAAATGCTAAAGATTGCAATGACTATCGGACAATTGCATTAATGAGCCACACATTGAAAACCTTCCTTAAAATCATATATAACAGAATCCACGTGAAATTAGAACAAGAAATAAGTGATTCACAGATGGGTTTTAGAAAGGGTCTAGAAACTATAGAAGCATTATTCAGAGTCAATGTTCTGACACAACGATGCCTGGATATGAATCAGGACATATATGCTTGCTTCATAGATTTTAAAAAGCTGTTGACAGAGTTCAACTTGAAAAGCTTTTAAGTATTCGTATGACCAAAAACATAGATAGTAGAGATCTACAAATTATATCGAATCTGTAACAAAATCAGAAAGCAAGATTAAGAGTCGAAGGAGAACTGACAGAGGAAGTAAGTATACTTATAGGAGTTCGCAAGGGTGCATACTTTCACCACTCTTATTCAACGTCTACAGTGAAGTGATATTTCAAGAAGCTTTATTGGATATTGTGGAAGGTATTTTGGTCAACGGAAATAGCATTAATAATATTAGATATGCGGACGATACGGTCATATTTGCAAGTGACATGGAAGATCTACAGTACATAATACAACATGTATACAATGCATGTGAAAGGTACGGACTGCAAATTAATCTCAAGAAAACGAAATCAATGATATTCTCAAAAAAACCACAAAATGTAGATAACCTGATCATCAATAATACAACGATCGAAAGAGTAACAACATATAAATATTTAGGAACGTGGCTAGCCGAAGATGGAGATCAAACAAAAGAAATCAGATCTAGAATAGAAATGGCAAGAAACACGTTCATAAAATTGAAGAACTTACTTTGCAACCGTAACCTTAATCTAGAGATCCGCACAAGAATGCTATGTTGTTACGTTTTTTCTACTTTATTATACGGCATGGAAGCGTGGACAATAAAACAGTCTGAAATCAAAAAATTAAACTCCTTTGAGATGTTGCTACAGGAGAATCCACAGAATACCGTGGACTGAAAAAGTAACTAATATAGAGGTTCTACAAAGAATGAAGAAAGAATGTGAAGTCATAAAAACTATTAAAATTAGAAAGATTCAATACCTGGGTAATATAATGAGGGGCGAGAAGTACGTATTACTTAGATTAATTATGCAAGGGAAGATACAAGGGAAGAGAAACCCAGGACGACGCAAAATATCCTGGCTAAGAAATTTGAGAGAGTGGTTCGGTTGCAGCTCATTAGAATTGTTCAGAAGTGCGGCTAATAAAGTTAAAATAGCGATGATGATTTCCAACCTCCGATAGGAGAAGGAACCTGAAGAAGAAAAAGGCAACAAGGTAATAGGACGGTAGTTTCTAAGGTCGCTGATATCTACCATCTTATGAAGTAAGATGATTTCCGCGTTGTTCCACTGTGTTAATGTTATCGTTCGCACAGACATTTATTGAACAATTTAGCAAGTGCTAGTAAAAGTTTATTTGCTCCTAGTTTTTGGATTTCAGTCATTCTGTTATCTTCACCTGGAGATTTATTGTTCTTCATCTTTTGAAACGCATTTTTAATTTCGTCAATAGTTATGTTCGGCATTAATTCTGACCCTTGCTTTTCTATTTTTGGCAAGGAGCGTCTTTCATCGTAGTCACTTGTTTCATAGAGTTGTCTGTAGAAATCTTCTACTGTCTTCACTATTTCTTCCTTATCAGTCACAATGTCGTCTTGTTTATTTCTTAACTTATGTACGCTCTCTTTTCCGGTGGACATGTGCGTATTGTGTCTTAGAACTTTCATACTTCTGTTTGCCTCTATCACCCTTGTGACATCTATCATGCTATGTTGCCTTATGTCTTTTCCAATCTCTTTGTTTATTGTTTTACGGAGTTGACTAAATTATGCGTAGTTTGTGTTATACCTGTCCCTTAGTATCCTTTCTTCCATAAGCTTTTTAGTGTTAAAACTTATTTTTTCGTTTTTTCTTCGTTTTAGGACACAATTACTCCACTTCTTTAAGAGCTTTTACAATAATTTCGTTTAAAACTTCGACTTCTGTTTCGTCGTTGATTTGTTGAAGATTGTGGTCAATAATGTCACGAAAGTGGTCTGTATTTTCGGGCGGGGTCCATTTACGCTTGTCTGATTTTATCACTTTTGTTCGTCAATTCTTTAAATTAAACATAATTTTTGCTCGTATGAATCCGTGATCGCTTCCAATTGTAAATCTGTTTAAAACGGTTACATCTTGTATACAATTTCTTTCTTCTCAGTAATGATAAAATCTATTTCGTTCTTTGTGAAACCGTCTGGACTTTTCCACGTTCACTTTATTGGGGCTTTATTTGAAAGAATGAGTTCTTAGAAAACAAATTTTCTTGGTGTAAAAAATCGACAAGCATGGCCCCTCTTTCATTTCTTATTACGGCCACACCCGTAATTTCCTAGTGCGTTTTCACTTTTGTCTTCCTTATTTCCCAGTTTAGCATTAAAATCGAATGTTATCAGAGTATAAAACTTCTTAGTAATTTTCATGGCTATTCTAATATCTTCAAAAAAAATTTCAATCTCTTTATCTTAGTGGCTTGTCATTGGTGCATACACTAGAGCTTACACTTTCTATTTTTAGTATGTTTGGTACATGTTGTTTGTGTACGATGAATCCAACTCCACCATTCGACGAATCGTCTTCTCCTTTGAAATGGAATAAGTGGCCAAATTTAAGAGTATATTGTTCTTCTCCTCTTCTTCTAACTTTTCTTAGACCAATTACGTCCCACTATATTGATTTTAACTTTCTCTATTTCGAACAATTTAGACTCCGATAACATTGTTCCCACATTATATGAAGCAATATACATTAGTTGTCGTCTATGGTAGCCTAGTTTAACCCGGTGATCCTCAGCTCCATACATGATTAGAGGACCGTTTTACTACCGCGCGGGACTGTGCGTATTGGTAGTGGGTTAGGATGTGAGATGGATATGTACGAATTTGATGAAAAAGTTTGGTTAGGACATGACTTTTTCTTGGCAGGGAACTGTGGAGAAAATCAAGGCTTGCTTAAGACAGATCTGATTTAGTAGATCTGTCTTCTACCGGGGTCGTAAAAGAGTATCTACTTGCTACCTTGGGCTGACTGCAAAGGATTACCATCTTTAGGCGGTGGGGTCGCCACATCCCCACTCCTATAAGGTAGAAGAAACCCCAACGGAAAGAAAACTACGTGAACGACCTCGATCGATGGCGAGATAATACAGCAATAAACCTTAAAGCTATCTCTCTCTTCCTTGTCGTTTCCCCATTACTAAGGATCGTGATTTCTTCCAATATTGCTAACAATGTTTCTCCATTGGTCTCTATCTTCAGCTGCTCTAAGAGCCTCGCAGAATAAGTTTCCAGCTGAATGCTTTATTTGGTCAGACCATCTAGTTGGTGATCGTCCTCTTGATCTTCTCCCCGGAACGTTTCCAAAAACAATTAATCTCTCCAAACTGTCGTCACCTCTGCGAACCACGTGACCAAAAAATTGCAGAATTCCTTGCAGACATATTGTGGACAGCCTTTTTTTAATATTGAGTTGGTTTAGAATGGAAACGTTTGTCCTATGAGCTGTCCAAGGTATGCGTAGCATTCTTCTCCAGCACCACATCTCAAAAGCATCAATTTTTTGGCGCTCGCATGCGCGAAGTTTCTGCTCCGTATAGAAATATTGAGAATACAAGGGCATTTACCAGTCTCATCTTCATATTTTGAGAGATAGATCTGTCTTTCCATACTTTAGTTAGGCGACTCATCGCATGTTTTGCCATACCAATACGTCTCCGAACTTCTGCTTCACAGTTACCATCGTTAGTTATACTAGACCCGAGATAGACAAAGGTGTTTACTATCTGGTATTCCTGTAACATGTTAGTCAGTTGAATAGTGTCGAATCTGTCGACCACCATTATTTTAGTCTTAGCTTTATTGATTTTCAGACCAACTTTATTGCTTTGATACTCAACTCTTCGCAGAAGATCAAACATTTCTTACTCATTTGCTGCTATAAGTGTAGTGTCATTAGCAAATCTTAAATTGGAGATTTTCCTACCAGCTACTGTTACTCCACCGGCCCATCCTTCTAAAAACATCCTCATGACATGTTCACCATAAATGTTAAATAAGTCAGGTGACAACACGCATCCTTGTCTAACACCTCTATCGGTCTTAAATTGGTTTGAGAACTTCTGATCTAGTCGTACTGTCACTATATTAGACTGGTACAGATTTTTAATATGTGTCACCAGGTGCATTGGTGCGCCCATTTCTATTAAAATTGACCAAAGATTTATCCAGCTTACACAATCAAATGCCTTTTGGTAGTCAACGAAACATATAATCATAGTTACTTGAAATTCTCTAGACTTTTCAATGAGTTGTCTCAGGTTCAGGATTTGTTTCCTTGTACCTTTACCCTTTACAAACCCCGCTTGTTTCTTAGGTATTTGGTAATGTAGATAGGTTTTTAGTCTGTTTTTGATGATAATGCAACAATATTTTACTAGCATGTGTTATTAGTGACAGTGTGCGGTAGTTTTCACATCTGGTAGTAGTTCCTTTTTTGTGTAGTGGGATATAAATTGAGGTACACCAATCAGTTGGCCATTTTCCTGAATTAAAAACAGCGACACAGACGGAATGGATGATATGTAATCCTTTGTCGCCTAGTAACTGTAGTATTTCACATGGTATTGAATCAATTCCTGGGGATTTATTTCTCTTTAGTAATGTAATTTCATCTTTGACTTCAGCGAGTAAGACAGTAGGCTTTCTAGGCTAGTCAGAAGGCCACTGATTTTCTGCTGATACCTCGTTATTTTTATATAGCTCGCCACAGTAGTTTCGCCATGTTTCTAATATTTCATCAGTATTGGTCTTTAAATTACCATCCTTATCTATTACAGACCACGTTTGACGTTTAAATTCTCTGGTAAAGAGTTTGATCTTCTGGAATAAGTCCCTCGGTTCATTTCGACAGCCATGTTTCTCTATCTCTCTGTATATTTAAGAGATGTAATCAGCTTTATCTTTTCGGAACTGTTTTCTGATTCTCTCGATAACGCTCTGTATTCATCGTTTGTTCCGTATCTAGTTTTATGTTCTTTTCTGCGTTGAATCACAGTCCACGTATTGTCGGATATCCATGGCTTACGGCCAGTGAAAACCGCTGCCTCACAGTCTTTTGTAGCCTCGATTACCTTATCTTTGAGATAGATCCAAGTTCTCTCAGGGTCACTCTCTACTTGGTTTAAAGAAAGAGCTTCTTCTAGGTTTTGTGGGAAGTCATTAGTTTTTGATGGATTTAGAGACATGACTTTTCTCTGGGGTCTTCTTTTGGGGACTTTAAAACGAACTCGAACGTTCAATACCTTAAAGCTATAGGCGTGTAAAGTTAGATAGAATATTACATAAGACAGAAAGTATTGAAGTACAGATCATGTGGATACCAACATTATTGATTTTCGAAATTACTGCAACATTTACAACAGGGAAATTCCAAATAATTTTAAAATTATTTTTCAGTGGTTAATGACATTACTTTGGAAATTAGCAGCTATGCCATAAAAACCATACTACCATAGTATAATAAATTTGTTATTTGTTTACTTTGCCATATAGAGATATAACATATTTACCTATCCATTTCTTGAGGATCGTATCCAGTTTTTTTCAATCTAGGATATACAGTGACACTCAGTAGCCATCCATGATGTTCAAACTCACGTTTAATTTGGTTCAAGAGGTAAATATATTCCTAAAATTCAAAAGTTCATATAAAGACTACATTACCTCGTTATCAAAACGGAAAACGCCTTGCAATATTGCGGCTTCAATTTTGAATATTTTATTGAGATATTTGGCACACATATTCTCATATTCATAACAATATAGTAAAGAATGGCGGTACAGAGCCCAATTTGAGAAATATGTTAGTATGTGGAAATTGCTCTATAATTAAATAAAATTTTACACAAACGAGCCTGTACCGCCATTAAGAAGAATAAAAAATACACTTTCTTCAAATAAACTTTTTTATCTCATGCCTAGATTTTGTCACTTTGGAACTACTAAAATTGATTATCGAAAATATTATAAAAATATTATAAATATTACAAATATTATAAATATTATATTATAAATATTATAAAAATATTATAAATATTATAAATATTATAAAATATTATTTTATAAATATTATAAAATATTATTAAAACGAGAAACCGAAAATATTATAACTAATAACTGATTAGGCAACATAGAGAAATAATCACTGTCATTTTGACAAACCTGCTCTTGTTTTCTCTAGGAGATTGCAATTGGAACGAAAACATTCATTGTTTCGGAAAAATTCAAACAAGCTTATATTTTTCCAAAACTTTTTTTGTTAGTTTATATACATGTTAAAGTAAAAACGTCTACTCGCTGATTTGGCCGCTAATTTTTTATTAATTGTTTAAACAATAACAATGGTTTTGTATAAATAATTTTAAAAATATCGTTAAATTCATCATTTTACTTTGATCAAATATGTTTCTATTTTGTTTTTGATTATGCTGAATCCGAATATGGCACTGCAATTTGAAAATTCGTATACAGAAGCTCTTATACAGTGTGTCTGCGTAGCTAGGAACTACATGGAAAACTTTTTTATTATCAATTTTACGAAAAAAGTTATTCTTAATGAAATGCTCTGAATAGTCAAGAATCTAAAACTCAACCATCAGATATCAAATTTTATCAATTTTATACGAGTTATGTCAAAAATATTAATTTCGTTAAAGAGTAGGTAAAGTACCTTTATATTCCAGCATATCAAAAATGGTATTATGAAAAGTTGTTTGAAATTAGAAACTATGTCTAAATATACAATTACATCATTCTAATCGAAAAAAAAAAATTCAATTTTTTCTCAAATTACCGATACTCATAATCATTTTATTACAATTATGATAACTATTTTATTATCACTTTTACGAAAAAAAATACTCTCCCTGGTCTAAAATCTAAGATACAACTATCAGACATCAAACTTTTTTAATTTTATACGAGGTATGCAAAAAATATGAATTTTTCTTAAGAGTTAAGTGCCTTTATTATTCACAATATTTTAATTAGAAGGAGGTAATTGAACACTAAAACAAAATTTTTAATTCCAAACAACTTTTCTTAATAACAATTTTCGATATTGTGAAATGTAATGGTACTTTACTCTTGAGTGAAATTCATATTTTTTGACATACCTCGTATAACATTAATTAAGTTTTATATTTGATGATTGCATCTTAGTTTATATACGATGCAGAGTATTTTATAAAGAATAACTTCTTTTCGAAAAAATTATAATAAAAAAGTTATCAATAGGTTCCAAGTTACGCAGACATACTGTATAAGAGCTAAACAATTTTTTTTGCTGAACATTTATTATTGTTGAAGCTTATTATTAAATGAATTTTAGGTAAGTTTTACAGAAAAAAGTTTTGATCACGTTGTACAAACATTTTTTAGCTGGTAATTTTCGGTTTTTGTATTACATTGTTGTTATCTTTCTTAATTTTCTTAAAAAGAAATAGTTTATTTCACTTCTAAAGTAAAATAATTTAGTGCATTTTAGAGATTACATCCTAAGCTTTAAAAAAGAACTTATAAAACTGTAATAGATCTGTTCAAACTTGAGTAATAGCGTCTTAAAATTGTGGTAATTCTATAAAACTCCGAAGATTTCAAAAATTACATTTTTTGACACGTCATATCATTTTAATTAAATTTTTGAGATTTTTTTTGAATGAAACATCATTTAGTAAGATGCTTGAAAGGTAAGTTGTGCAAAACAGAGAGTTTTATAAGAAAAACTGTATTAGTTACACATTTTTAAATCATTTTTAAACAAAATTCATGTAAGGCTCAATTTCCGCCCATACCGTAGTTATGCCCATACATTTTATTTCTTTCTATTATAACCATAAGATAGCTTAATTATTCTTCTTTCGTGTTCAATTTGTAAAATTTCATTTAATCCATTAGTTAAAGAATTACATTAAAATAACTCAACCGTGCACTTCGCCGTACGTTAGTTTACAGTGCGCCAATGTTTGTGAGAAGGGTGACTTTAGCGTTATAATTAAAAAATTATAGAAGATGTAGATTTAATTTTAGAAAATTCTTTATATTTTTTATATCGACGCCGAAACGGCTAACGTACACTTGACTTGACGCCCAAATGGCCCCGCCGAAACGGCGACGCTCAGATGTCCCATTCTGCTTGCCTACACATGGTCCATTGTGTACTAGAGTCTTAAAAACCTTATTATATTCTCCTATGAACACGTATCTATACATTTTATTAAAAACAAATACCTTGTCACTATGTTTTGGGAACATCCAGGAAAAATCCAATCCATCAAATCTGTAGGTTCGTATTATTTTTACGGCATTACGCAAAAAAGATTCTTGTGTTACACTATTTTCGGAGAGACTTCTGAACAATGAGTAACTAGCTCTGCTACCACCAACGCTGATCAGCACTTTTAAATCTTTGTTTTTATTTTTTAAATCCATTGTCAGTTTAAGTAAATCTAAAAGAAATTTTAAAAAATTCTACACTACACACAAAATAATTATTATCATTGTACATAATATTTCACTTGCTGAATGATTGCTCATCACATAATGCCAAACCGACTGACTTGTTTTCAAGCAGCGTGCACGTGGCGGTGTAGCAGAAACTGGCGTGCTCTCGGTCCACGCCGCTTGCAAGTAACTTGCAAGCAGCTTGCACGCTGCAGTTCAGTTCGAGTGTGCAGTGAATAAATTCAACTCATGTAGGTACTGCTGAATCGCTTAGTGCAGTCATTGAAGCGTAAAATAGGTTTTTCTACTTTATGTCATATTATATATAAGTTTTTAGTTTGTGAAAACTGTCATTATAGATAGCAGTGCGTGAAGGGTTTAAAGTGTGCGTGAAGTTATTTTAAATGGGATTTACTTTTTTGCACACTTTCAATGGGTTTTTTGGCACACTTTCATATAATCAAATATCCTTAACTTTCACGTTGTCATGGTGATGACGATATAAGCAATGACTTAAAATAAAATTTTTGACAGTTTTGTGGTTTGAAAGTAGTTAGGATATTTAAATGTCAAAGTTCTAAAAATTGTAGAATAGAAATTAATTCCAGTGACGAAGAGTTACAGTTTTTTTATTTGTTTATCGAATAGTAGATAAAATATTGTATGAAACTGTGCGTGAAGTACTTTTTGCGAACTTACGCGATGTATAGCACTCGCTCCGTTGTCGCTCGTGCTCTAAATATCGCGTGCGTTCGCAAAAAGCATACTTCACGAACTGTTTCATAAATAACTATTTTACCTCCGAAATTTTTTACTATTAACCGATTTACATGAGATTTTGGAATTATGCTTGTATTACCCTTAACTTCAAAAGTGATATTGACCTGAACTCCGTTTTTTATTTTTAAGGGGTGAAAACAACCCCTTAATGGAAAAATTGACATTGAGCCATTTTATCGCCAGAAAACGTGTTTAATAATAAAGAGTGACATTGTGCAGTGTTTTCTAACACAATAACCTCATGTTAAACTTATTTTCATCCCCTTGAAAACCGTACAACCCTTGCAAACAACCCCTAAATTGAAAAAAATTACAAAAAATTAAATTAGTATGACATAAAAAGATTTAAATATAGGGTAAAAATGATATTTTACGTTCTCTATCTTAATTATCATATTGTTAACCCCCTTTATCAACCCTTAAAAACAACCCCTAAATAGAAAAAATTTACAAAAAATTAATTTGGTTTGACAAGAAGACTTAAATATAGAGTAAATACTATTTTACGTTCTCTATCTTAATTATTTAATTGGTAACGCCTTTCAACCCTTAAAATGAACCCCTCGATTAAAAATTGTATAAAAAATTTCTTTTCATAAATTAAAAAGGATTTAAATATCGTTCCACGTTCTCGAAAAAGCTATGCTGAAAAATCATATGCTCAAGTTGTTTAACCCTTAAAACTATCCCTAAATTAAAACATTGAATATGTATGATTTAGTTTTTGGGTCATAACTACTTCAATTTTGAAGGGATCACAACTTATGAAACACCATTTTTAAGGAAATTCAAGACGCTACAACTTTTTTCTGTATAATATGTAGTGAGAGACCTTTTATTTTGAAACGGTGAAGGGTTAAAGGGCTCGAGAGAGACTGTGGTTGAGCTACCGCGCGCTCTTTAATCATTCATATCTTCGTCAATTTTTGTGTGAGAGGGAAAAAAGACACCAGAATTTTTGTCAAAAAAAACCTATTTTTTTATAATTACACTTTTTTACGTATCTTTCATTATTTTTGAGATATTACGAAAAAAAAGTGTTTTTTTTTTTAAATTCGAATTTTTTTTTCTTAAAATCGTGGTTTTTTCAAAAAATATGTGTTGCAAAGCAGCGAAACTGCTAGAATCTATCAATCTCTTTGTATTAAAGTTGATTCTAGACGGAATACCATTAATTTTAATTTTGGTGCAAATGGCACTTACGAAATCCATTGATTAAAAAAAACATTACTAGATGTTCCTCTTTTTTTCATTACAGCTCACTCATTTTACGTACACAAAACTTTTAACAGTGCTCATGTTAAATCTTATTTTAAGCACTATAAAATCCTTTCTCATTAGCATGAATAAAATTTATTCGCTCTCCGCTAGATGGCACTGAATACGTCGATTAAATTTCACACAAAATAAAAAACGGCTTTGATCTTCAATATCTCGTTTAGTATTGCACTTAGAGCACTTTTTAAAAAACCAATTTGTTTATTTTTTTACTTGCTATAATTTTGTTCTGTATAATATTATTGCTAAAATGCATATTTTTGAAAATATTTGCAAAAAACTGTTGAAAATCGTGAAAAAATTCCGAATTTTCCATTGCCAATAACTTGAATATTGGGTTTTTGAAAAAACTTTATCCAACATTTGTTGCTTAAAATGAGGTTTTCCATCTATATCCGAGGTTAATTTGAAAAAAAAAATTTCCACCAGCGAAAAGGGGTGGCAACCACCCCCAGGGTGAAAACGGAGTTCGGGTTAATATCACTTTTGAAGTTAAGGGTAGGATAAGCCTAATTAAAAAATTTCATGTAAATCGGTTCATATAGTCTGTTCGCTAAACTCAGACACAACTGGCTAGTGATTTTATTAGTAGGTATTTTTTTTTGTTTTTGGCCAATTTTGACAAAATTGGCAAAATTACTAACTATTAAGTAATTATTAACTATTTAGTAATTATTTTTTTGGCAATTTTACGAAATTGGTAAAAATACTTAGTAAAATCACTAGCCAATTGTGTCTGAGTTTTGCGAACCGACTATAGTAAAAAATTTCTGAGCTAAAAAACTTCAATGACTGCACTAGCTAGCGATCGTACGTATCTTGCTCTCAGCGTGCATGCAGCTTGAAAACGCGCAAATGTGCATCGAACCTTAGAGGCAGGCCTATTTTTTAATCATTAGTGCACTTTCAGATTTTTTGCATCCCCTTTTGTCATGGATATAGTCAGTGCTCTTTCTAATAATTCTCTCTTCTGAGTTTGTCTTTGGAGCTACATTTCATTTAGGTTTTAGCCCAACTTTAGTGTTAGCTATTTAACTTGCATAAAGGATAAAAAAATCATACATTTCAATTAACTAGATCGAGATCTGTAGGGATAGCTAAATGGATATTCGCCTATAGTACGTTCTTTAACGGTAAAATATTGCAAAACCTCTAAATTTTAAAGAACCGCTTGTATTGACATGAAATTTAGCATACACCTAGCTAACAAGTCAAAGAAAAAAAGTGATATTGTGCCGATGTGTGCTTTTGCCCTGCCTGGAGGTGAGTTTCACCCCCTATTGGGGGTGAAAAAATATATGTCCAAAATAAGTCCGGTAGTCGATAGACTGATTATTTATAAGCAACTTTTGTTTTATAGAGTTTTTTTCACCAAGCCAATACTTCTCGAGTTCTTTGCGAGTGAATATGTTCATTTTTTAACAAACTAATCACGTTTTTAGACGGTTTTTCGGAAATAACTTAAAAAGTAAGTATTTTGTCGAAAAAAACATTCTCAGCAAAACTATAGCCTGTAAAAAAGTAAAAATAATGATGTATATACTAGCTCTCTATGCGTAGTAGAACCAGAGTTACATCTAATGAAAAATAGGTTCATATTCGTCAAATTCCAAATCGAATATTTTAACGTGACATAACCAAAAAATGAAGCACTTTTTGGGGAAAACTCATTACAACTTTCTTAAAGTGTTTAAAGAAGCTTTATTTTTGTTTTATAAAAAACATTTCTAGCATCAAAAGTAAACAAGTTACGCTCAAAATGAAGTTGGTCCCATTTTTTTTTAAAATCGTGAAAATCACCCCCTAATTAGCACCTCAAATAAACTTAATCGTTACCACTTCACAAGTTTCTTTATTCGTGTATGTATTGTTTATATGATCTGTAAGTTTCATAGGTTTAACGTCCTTATTTTTCAAAGGGCTGTAGTTAAAAGGGCTTGAACGATTCCCTAATCAGGAGTGTATGCAAATTGAGATATACCAAATCTTAACCAATTATTGTCTTACAGAAAAAAAATACAAAATATTCAGAAAAGCAAAACCGACTTTTTTTATTGTCTGAGATTTTTGGTATCTCTAACAGATTTTAAGTTATTTAAAAATTTTTTTTTTTAAATTAAAAATTTTAAAAATTTTACTTTAAAACCAATTTTTTTCAAAAATAAGGATGTACTTTGAATCGATGAAACTTATAGATCATATAAACACAACATAATTAAAGCAACTTGCGAAGCGGCAATGATTAATTTCATTTAAGTGGCTAATTAGGGGTAGATCTTCCCGATTTTTTGTGCCAAAACAAAAGGGACCAACTTTATTTTGAGCGTAACTTGCTTACATTTGATGCTAGTAACTTTTTTTATAAAAACAGAAGTAAAGCTTTTTTAAAATACTTTAAAAAAGTTCTAATGAGTATTCCCCAAAAAGTGCTTAGTTATTTTGATATTTCACATTGAAATATTCCATTTGGAATTTGGCGAACATGAACCTATTTTTGATTATCTATAACTCTGGTTCTATTAGGTGTAGGGATCTCATACGTACACCATTTTTTGCACTTTTTGACAGGCTATATTTTTGCTAAGAATGTTTTTTTCGATGAAGTAGGTACTTACTTTTTGAATGATTTGCTAAAAGCTGTCTAAAAACGTGGTTATTTTGTTAAAAAATTAACATATTCACTCGCAAATAACTCAAAAAGTATTGACTTGGTGAGAAAACTCTATAGAACAAAAGTTGCTTAAAATTTGTTAATTTATCCATTTCAGGACTTATCTTGGACATATATTTTTTCACCCCCAAGAGGGGGTGAAAGTCACCCCCGGGGCAAAAGCACACATCGCCACAATATCACTTTTTTTCGTTACCATGTTAGCTATGGGTATGCCAAATTTCATGTCAATCCAAACGGTTCTTTAAAATTTATAGCAAAAACCGTAAAGAATGTATTTTGTAAGTATTTTGATTTGGTTTAACACTAGAAGCACCAGAGCGGTCATTTTGACTGCTTTCTAATTTTGACCATTTGTATTACTTATTCCTAGTTGTTTTAGAAAGTTGATAATTTAGGACTTTTCCTAGATCCATTTGAGGGTTATAATTCTTCCTTTACAGGTACTTAGTGTAATTTCCTTTTGAGATGTGTTAATATATACCTACCTAGAAACGCCAGGGTGGTCATTTTGACTGCTTTCTATTTTTGACCCTCTGTATTACTAGTTATTCTAGAATCTAGAAACTTAAAAATTTAGGACTTTGCTACATCTTTTTAAGGATTACAAGTTCTCTTTTGCAGGTAGGTACTTAGCGTAATTACCCAGACAACCAAACGACGTTTTTATAATGTAGATAACACGTCATAAAAATGACCAATTGACGTGTTTCCATGACGTAGTAGTGACGTTGAAAATCACGTGTATTTGTCTCATCGATTTGACGTTATAATTGTGACGATTTTCAAACGTCAAAAAGATGACGACCTTTATACGTCGGTAAAATCACGTCGTTAATACTTTCAAAAAGTGACCTCTTTCAGATGTTTCAAAATAGTATAAAATATAGGTAACATGAAACTTCTCGGCCTACTTCCCATGTGTCGAAGATATACTACCACTTGATTAAGATCGCTTGTGCGCTAGAAGCAACATTGATTCTGCATGATTGTACCAGCCCTCACAATATAGAATTTTCACTAGTTACCTATACATACCTACTTACTGTGTTAAAACTGAAACAACATATATGTGAAACTAATAAATAATTTATTAACAAATTATACAGCATACTTAATATCTTAATTTAACGCTGTCTTAATATCTTCATTTAACGCTTAATTAAAAACAAATAAACATAACCTCAAATAGTTGTCAAGAAGAATTACTGCATTAAACTAACTCACTGAGCAAAAAGGCATTAAAAATCTCTTAATTAACACGTTTCTTCAACTAAATATCTAAATGATAAGTCTTATTTTATCACACAAGACACAAACCGCGTAAACAATAAATAAGAAATTTCTTATGAACATTTAGCGTCATACCTAAACGAAATTTACCAATTTTGTGACGTCAGACTTAGGCTGTCTGAAATTAAAACGTTTTTAAACGTAATTTTAACGTCAATAATCTTACGTATTTAAAATCACCTACAAAAGACGTCTATATGACGTAATGTTCAAACACGTGTTACATTCATCCAAAAACTGACGTTTCCTCAACGTTATATGACGTCACTTGGTTGCCTGGGTACTTGTTGAATATGTTGATATCTACCTAGAAAAAATGAGGTCCTTATTACGGAGGAGAAGTACCAGATCTGAGCGATGATTGACAGATAAATTTGCACTTGCGTCGGCAATATGGAACATATTTATAGAGAATTGTATATTTTGCTACACCTGCAACTGGCTAAAATATATCTATCGACGAGCAGCTTTTTCCCACAAAGGCAAGATGTTACTTCACCCAGTACATGGAGTATAAACCCGATAAGTTTGGAATGAAATTCTGGCTTACAGCTAATGTCTAGTCCAAATATTTATTGCACGGATTTCCTTACCTACGGAAACATGAACAACGACCAGACAATCAACTTCTAGGGGAACATGTAATTAGCGGTCTAATGGGCCCATTTATGAATAAGGGAAGAAATGCCGGGTGAAGTCGAGTTCGCTCCGCTTCGTTCAGGTATATTTTAGAAGGGTACGAATTGGCTCCCGCATGAATGCGGGTAGGCTCTCATATAATCGCGGAAACATTAGACATTGTTGCCAAATCGTGTAATATTTATACTGCTTAGGAAATTTACATAGTGATATAGACTTTTTATAGGAAAGTTATACTTTTAGACAAATACTTTTAGAGTTTGTTTTAGTTCAACATTGGCATATGTGGCAATTTTAACACAAATTAACGGTGTCGGCCGGTATGCGCTCGACCGTTTTGCGCTCTTACCTGAAATCGGCCGGTTTGCGCTCTACACTCTAATACCCGAAAGTTAAGTTAGGACCGAAGGGTTAGGTCTTCCTCCTTTCCCATAGATATTTCTAGGAAGGTAGCTGTTTCTAACAAAAAGAGAAAATTTGAAAGAAGTGACAACGCTGGGTGATATTTTCGACATGTTTAGGTAAAATAAATTTTGTCTATGGGAGCCAATTCGGACTCTACCTTTTTTAGTTCAGGTAAAATTCTTACCATTGGGAGCGAACTCGACCCCGTCCGAAATGTCACCATACATAAAAAGTATTAAGAAAGATGGCTACCAGCGGGACTGCAACAATAAACCGAGCAAGAAAGGATATTCCTCCGTCAATAAAAAACGAAAAGAAAACGAATTATACAAATTAAAAATTTTCATACACGAAGACTTAAGCTAACCAGGGAAACCAGGTTTACCAGAGAAAAATGATCAAAAATGTTCTAGCGCTCAGTTCTCTATACTCAAACAATATTGAAATAGGCATAGACAAAAAGGAGAAACCTAAAACCATTACCTACTACAATCATACAAAATACGGAGTAGACGTTGTAGATCAGATGGCCATACAGTGCTTAACCAAATCAGCTTCAAGAAGATGGCCGTTGCAGGCTTTTTTTAATATCTTAGATATGGTAGGAATAAATGCTTGGATTCTATATAAGAAACTGGTTACTGTTATAGGATACAGTATAGGATACTGGTTGTCAAATATCTGAGCAAACTTTCCTACTTAAGTTAGCAGAAGAATTGTGGATCATCTGACAAGACAAGATCATCTAAGGGCAGGAAAATATAAACGGAAACAAATCAGAGATCCAACATCTCAATCAAATAATAAACGTAGGCAGTGACAAAAGCTATAATATCTCGAACATGTAATGTGGAGCGAGAAGTATGGCATCCTATGACTCATAATGCAAGGAGAGGTAGATAGCAGAAGAAGCATCCGAAAAAGACGAATTTCATGGCTGAGGTTTGGATGCAGCTCAAAACAACTATTCAGAGCTACTGACTCAAAAATTAAAATAGCTATGATGATTGCCAACCTCCGTAGCAGAAATAGCACCTGAAGAAGAAGAAGAAGTGGAAAACTGGGAACTAAAACTAAAATAAAACATGTGAAAGTCATATACCTATGTATGTAAGAAATTTGTGTGTAGGTCTTGTACCGGGTGTCCCAATAAGAATGGCTCTCGGCTATATCTCAGGAACCGTTTATAGTAGAGCTTTGAAATAAAAAATTTTATAACAAAAGTTGCCTCAGGAAAAGCCTGGAAATTATTTTCATAATTGTGGGACCACCGCTAGAGGGCGTAATTGAATATCAAAAATTAAAAAATCTAAATTTTACAAAATTTTCCTAATGAAGGGGCACTGGAAATCCGATCGTCGTATTCTTCATAAAATTCTACGCATACTTGATTTGACAAGTTTAGGTCTACCTTTGGAAATAAGAGGTGGGGGTGAGTGGGAACCTTGTTATGAAAAACTGGCTGTGAGTCCGGTTCTGCTTAATCAAATTTTGCAAACTTGGTCTTGTTGAAGATAGATCTTTTTCATCAATGTAAAAGTTATGATTTCGAACCAACTTACTGAGTAATATGCCAGCTAGAAGGCGTTATTTAATTTTTTTCAGAAATCTAGTGTTCCTTGGAAAATATTAAATACAAACATGCATTTTTAATACCATATTACAAAATTAGACAAAATTAGCAACAGAATAGCGAAAACCGTATGTTAATACCTTTTTTCTATCTCGAGATATCTTACAAAACGTATAAATTTAAAAACATAACTGTTACTGTCACCGGTAAACGAAATAATTCATTAAAAGTAGTGTGCTATGGAAACAACAAAGAAACATTTTCCATCTCTCAACGTATATTAGGTCTTTTCAACGCTTCTCATTTGTTTCGAGCCTCGTTCATATCTCGTATATTAATATTATACACGGATTATACGGCATATGACAGAGGCTCGAAACAAATGAGAAGCGTTGAAAAGCCCTATTACAAAGAAATAAAAACAACTATTTAGTAATGACATAAACGTTCAAATTTTTGCCCATCATTTTCGTTGCAAACATTTACTCTTTCAAGAGTAGATTGAACAGCAGTCTCAATTTCTGCTCTCGATATGCTTTGAATGGCGTTTAGTATTCTCTGGATAATGTATTCTAGAGTAGTGTATGATGGGTAACAATTTGAATATTTAGGTCGTCACTAAGTAGTTCTTTTTGTTCTGTGTTATATTTAATTTTAATAGTATTGCTTCTCTTTATATTGTTGTTTTAATTAATTATATTTTTATACGTTGACATCTGGAAAATGTTATTTTGTTTTTTTCCACAGCACACTACTTTTCATTAACTTAGTTTACCGGTGATAGTAACAGTTATGTATAAAATTTACACGTTTCTCGAGATATCTTGAGATAGAAAAAAGGTATCGACATGCGGTTTTCGCTATTCTATTGCTAATTTAATCTAATTTTATAAAGTATGATTAAAAATGCATACTTGTATTTAATATTTTCCAAAGAAAACTAGATTTATGAAAAAAATTAAATAACGCCTCCCAGCTGGCTTATTACTTATTAGGATGGTTCAAAAGTATCACGCTTACATTGAAGAAAAAGATCTGTCTTCAACAAGACCCAGCTTTCAAAATTTGATTTAGCAGAACCGGACTTACAGCCATTTTTTCATAACAAGGTTCCCACTCACCCCCACCTCTTATTTGCAAAGGTAGAGTTAAACTTGTTAAATCAAATATGCGCATAATTTGATGAAGAATACAATAATCGGATTTCCAGTGCCCCTTCATTAGGAAAATTTTGTAAAATTTAGATTTTTTTATTTTTGATATTCAATTACGCCCTCTAGCGGTGGACCCACAATTATGAAAATAATTTCCAGGCTTTTCCTGAGGCAACTTTTGTTATAAAATTTTTTATTTCAAAGCTCTACTATAAACGGTTCCTGAGATATGGCCGAGAGCCATTCTTATTGGGACACCCAAAAAATTTTGTTACTACAAGTTGTGCTTAAATAATTAAATAATTTATTTAAATTAAGTAAATAACTTTTGTTAGTAGGTTTTAACTCAATACAGGTTTTTTTTCTATTAAAAAACGATACGAAAACGACTGGCGATAGAAAATTCTAAAACCCGTCATCTTGACTGCTCCGGTGCTTCTAGGTATGCCAAAATGTTGGTGCTTCTAGTATTAAGTCTATTTGTTTGCAACTGGCAGCTTATGTAAAGACTTTAGACTAATTAGTCTCATGAGTCACTCTCTCAAACTACTTCTTAACCCTTAAACGCCCAACCTTTTTTAGGTTCCATGTACGCCCAAGGGTGGGTAAAAAATGTCCACCTCGAAAATAGCTAATATATTTATTGAGAGTTGTTGGAAATGGATTAAACTTAAGAATCTTTTGCTTAATAAACACAGCATCTTCTAAAATATTAATATAAACAATTTACAAATCTTACAACAAAATTACAATGTACATCAAAATTAACATACCAGTGAAAGCCAGTAATTCAGATTTGTCGATTTTCTCCACATTCTTCCTTTCAGCATTGGCGGATAATTATGTGGATTATGTAATTAAATGTCGATAAGTATGTGGATTATGTTCCTACCAACGAGAAATTAAATAGAAACCTTTAGTAACAAGTTTTACCAAGTGTGTACTTTTATGCAAACCCATATTTAACTCAAGCTATTACTTTTATTTTCAAAAATATCTGTAGAACCAATTTAACATTCGATAAAAGGCTGTCTTTTTAACAATAAATAATTTTTGTAAAATTTTTAAACACGTAGGTAATAAATATGTTACAAGAGAATACGCATTCGGTGGACATTTTTTACCCACCCTTGGGCGTTTAAGGGTTAAGGTAATTCTTGATAGAAGTAAGCCGAAATGTGAAGAAACAATGGGAAACAAACAATTCGGTTTCAGAGCAGGATTGGGAACATGGTGAGCTTTATTCACAATGAAAACATTACTTCAACGATCATGGGAAGTACAGAACCAACTTACGTCTGCTTTATAGATTTTGAAAAGGCGTTTGATAAGGTTCAACATGATAAGCTGCTTGAATATCTAGAAATGATTGGAATAGATGCTAAAGATTTGAGACTTTTACAACATATTTGGAATCAAGAAGCTTTTATTCTGGTAGACGGCAAAGAAACAAACAAAATTTACATTCAAAGAGGTGTCAGACACGGCTGTGCGTTATTGCCATATTTATTTAACGTTTACTAAGAAATATTATTTAACGAAGCCTTGGAAGGGCAATGTGGAGTTCGTATTGTGGGAGAAATTATTGACAACATCAGATATGCAGACAACAAACAACAAATTGCCAACAACGAATGCTTGTCGGATATTATTATTTCAAATTAACTTTTGTATTTCCGACTAAAAAAACAAAACTTTAGACAAGTGTTTCATTCAGTTTTTTTCAATGTAATTTTTTGTTCCTATAGTTATAACAGTACAAAAGTTGTGCTGTGAGAATTAATACAACGCAGCCAGTGGCGGATCCTGCAGGATCCAGCATCGTCAAAAGGGGGGACGATTGGCTAAATTGCTATGAAAAATAAAAAATGAATAATTGAATGTTTTTATAATCCCTATTATATAACTTGGTTTGAAGGGGGGGGGGCGATCGCCCCTATCGCCCTTTCCTGAATCCGTCACCCAACAGGGTCTTTTGTGTTCCATAAAGTAAGAAAGTTTTATATCTTTCTATATTTTCATACTTATAAACATACATAATAAACGATATAAATTCCAAACTTGTATGTTCATTATATTTTTTTACTAAAAAAAATAATTGCAGATATTACTAATATATTTTTAAATCTTTCTATTGACCTCCGCAATGGTACCTAAGCCAAACTAATGCAAAACGAAGCATAGTTTCCTTTCACCCTGTTTGGAGGGTGAGTAGAAAAACACTACTTTTTTTTTTTTAATTGGGAAACTTTTTCAAAATGTGTTTGCTCACTAGGCCCTTAACCTATTAGCCGTGACACACATTTTGCACATTTTTTGTTGCCGATTAGATAAATAGCAGTCTGAGCTATTTATCTAAGCAAGCTACAAAGCCTGAAAACCTCAAAACTGTTTCTATTGACCTCGTTTAACCCTTGCAGGACCCAGTGGCGGCCGGTCAGGGTCGGCAGTGCCGACTCACACATTTATGGACACATTATCCCTACGGGTAAGAAACTTTTCAAATTAATAATCCCAGCCATGCATCCGATTGCGATTGTGTGAATTCTTTTTTATAAGATCTACTTCGGCAGGGACGGCAAGACGTCCCTAGATTTACGATTTAAGGTCGCCTCATATTATAATGCACGTCGCGTTTTCGTCACGTAGCGTTTCGTTTTCGAAAAATATAATTTAATGGTTTTTAAATTGAACCATTCATATTGTGCGTATAAGACACGTAACGTAGCGTATAAGACACGTTACGTCTGCGTTCGGTTCATTCGAAAACAATATTTTTCGGATGTTGACAGATACGGGTCGTTTTCCCCTTGTTGTTTATGTAGGTATTTCTTTGAATTTGATACCGAGTATTTAGACCGGTCAGTATCGTCGCCCTCGCTAGCGAAATTATTCCGATTCGATTTTTTGCACAAATTTACTCAAAGAGAGGTTCTTATAACATATCCACAGGGTGCCAGGCGGTGCCGTGGTCGAAAAATTGTTTAAACAATCTTTTTTAAACAAATTCACAAAAATATTTTTTCATTCGAGCAATATTTTTTTTAGATAATTTGGGTAATTCTGAGCAAAAAAGGTTTCTTGTCATTTTTCTCTAAAATTGCGAAAAATCAAGGCTTAATAACTCGATTAAAAATTATTATTATGAATTTCAATAAGTGACCAAATCAAGTTTCAAACAACTTCTTCAAGGTCCTGAAGATATTTTTGTCATTATTTTATTACAAAGCTGTTATTTTTAACTATTAACAATTACCGCTATAGTCCAACTGTATCGTCGCCCCCGTTAGCGTAATTAGATTATTTTGCACAAACTTACTCAAAAAGAGGTCCTTATAACACATCAACAGGGTTCCGGGCGGTGCCGTGGTCTAAAAATTGTTTAAACAATTTTTGTTAAACAAATTCACAAAAATAATTTTTTATTAATAATTTAATTAAACCCAAATTAATAATAATTTGAGTTATTCTGGGCAAAAAAGGTCTCTTGTGATTTTTCGCTAAAATTGATTGTTGTCGAGTTATATGGCCATTTCCGCATTTTTGCAAGATATGTTTTTTGCTAAGAATAACCCAAATTATCTAAAAAAAATCGTTCGTAATGAAAAAATTATTTTTGTGAATTTGTTTAATAAGAATTGTTAAAGCAATTTTTTGACAACGGCACCGCCAGGCACCCTGTGGATGTGTTTGTTATAAGGACTCTTTTTGAGTAAGTTTGTGCAAAAACATCTAATCGAAATAGTTTCGCTAACGGGGGCGACGATACAGTTGGACTATAGCGCTAATTGTTAATAACTAAAAATAACAACTTTGTAGTAAAATAATGACAAAAATCTCTTTGGGACCTTGAAGAAGGGGTTTGAAACTTGATTTGGTCACTTATTGAAATTCATAATAATACTTTTAATCGAGTTATTAAGCCTTGAAAATGGCCTTTTCGCATTTTTCAAATTTTTAATCGCATGTAACTCGACAACAATCAATTTTAGAGAAAAATGACAAGAGACCTTTTTTGCCCAGAATGACCCAGTTTATTTAAAAAAATATTGCTCGAAATGAAAAAAATATTTTTGTGAATTTGTTTAAAAAAAATGTTTAAACAATTTTTCGACCACGGTACCGCCCGGCACCCTGTGGATATGTTATAAGGACTTCTTTTTGAGTAAGTTTGTTTAAAAATATCGAATCGGAATAATTTCGCTAGCCGACGCGACGATACTGCCCGGTCTAATTTAAAAAGTAGTTTTCGAGGCAATTTGTCATGTAAACATGTGTTGTGACAATAAACACATCTGCACCGCACCAAACTGAAACCAACGTAAACGTTCTATGTATGATAATGTGAATGGGCAGTCCGATTGCCGGTCTGCAAACGCTACGTGCCGAAAACGCGACGTGCATTATAATATGACGCGACCTTTACTTGTAAGAAGCGCTGTGGAATATTAGCCGATAGGCAACCAATTATACATTTCACCACAATTTCACCCGTATTTGAATGGCAGAGTCCGGCAGATACCAATCTGCCGATCTGTGATGGGCAGACACCAGAAGCAGGCAAGGCACGTACCAAGCCACGTACCCTTCTAATAGTGCGCTCGGGATGAAATAAATTAGCTTTTGGAATTTTAAATCTCAGATAGTTTTCACTGTACCAAATCTTCGTAAACAGCTTTTGGAAGTTTTTAATTTTATTAATAACCCTCTATGGTACCATGTATATTTAAATATACAAATATTATCTCTGGTCTATATTGGTTTATATCGATCTTAAAACAAAATTGGTCATTGTATATTCTAAAATACATGTCTAAGCAACTGTATTATGTAGGTTTTCTATATAAATTCCAAATAACAGCGATAAAAAAAATGGCAACATCGAGGGGGTTGTCTAATGACGTTACTAGCAGAACCGCCCACTTCAGTGAATTATTTGTGGGGTTTTACGCAGGTAAAAATAGAAATGAAATTTAGTATTTAGTCTTGTAAAGTCTTTTGAATAGCAAGGTGTGTTTTGTGTTTCAATCTTCGACTCGTGAGAAGTAGTAGTGCATATTTTACAACTATACATATATTCAAATATACACTGTGCAATAGTGACTGAATTTTTCTGTACTTTCGGTATTTTTATTTTGATTATGGATCCAACACGTTTTTATGGCAAACAAAAGGAAACACATATACTTTTACCAGATATTGACAGTGATCTTGATTATAGAAGCGATGATAGCATAACAGATGAAACTTATCTACCAGATATGTTACAGGGTAAGTTTTTCCTACATATTTTCAACTTTTTTTAGTAAATTCCTGTTTCTAGATTCATCTAGTAGTGATGATCAAATAGTAGAAGGTGACCAATTGGGTCAGCAAGCGGATTCTTCTGATGATGAAGATCTACCGCTACCCCTATCAGACCTAACAAATAATCAAATTCCCATTCGTTCAAATTATGGAAAAAAGAAAATAGATTTGAAATGGACAAATTCAAAGAATGAGGCAGCTCAAACGCCTCTTTGGGGTGCCCACCTACATGATGAAACTGAAGTGAAAACTCCCGTCCAATATTTTTATAAATTAGTTGATAAAGCTTTGTTAGATTATATAGTGGAGCAATCAAATTTGTATGCTACACAAACAGATATATCTGGAAACTTTCTATGGATTCAAAAGATCTGGAACAGTTTTTAGGAGCATGTTTTTATATGTCACTGATATCGGTACCAGGTACTAGAAGGTATTGGAGTAATGCTTGTAGAATTTCTCAAGTCGCTGATGTAATGCCGTTACGAAGATTTGAGCAAATAAAAAAAAATTTACATTTTGCTGATAATCACCAACTACCATTGAATCCGCCAGATCGTTTGTTCAAAATAAGAAACGTGATTGAAACCATAAGGCACAATATGAAGTCCATACCAATAGAGCAACATTTATCTGTTGACGAGCAAATTATTCCCTATAAAGGACGTAGCGGGCTAAAGCAATATAATCCCAAAAAGCCAAAGAAATGGGGTTACAAATTATTTTGTCTTGCAGTTGCGAGCGGCATAGTATATGATTTTGAGGTTTATTGTGGAGCTCATAAGCAACCAGACGATTTACCAGATATAAGTGCCAGCAGTAATGTTGTTATTCGCTTAGCTGAACGCATACCAAAAAAAAACAAAACTTTTTGCTATTTTATGATAATTGGTTTTGCAGTCCTGAGTTGCAAATAAAGTTATCTGAAAATGGCATCAAGGGTTTGGGTACAGTTCGTACAAACAGGGTTCCCGAAAACAAGCTGCCAGCAGATAAAGTGCTAATGAAGCAAGGTCAAGGGAGTTGTGTGGAAAAGATTGCTGTCCATAACAGCACAACACTTAGAGTAGTCAAATGGTATGACAATAAGGCAGTGACATTGCTAAGTACATTTGCCAGTGCTTCTCCTGTAACGACTGTCCAGAGGTACGACCGTAAAAAAAGGAAAGTATAACAATAAAATGCCCCAGTATTATTATTTTACATAATAAATTTATGGGGGGAGTGGATTTGATAGATTCTCTCTTGGCACTTTACCGAACAAAGATTCGGTCGAGAAAATATTATCTTAGAATATTTTTTCATCTAATGGACATAAGCGTCATAATTGCTTGGCTTATGTATAGACGAGCTAGCGATGACTGTGGAATTCCTAAAAAACAACAACTGTCTTTATATGACTTCAAGGCAGATGTTTATGTTGGGCTAGTAAGTTAGCAAAAAGAGGTAGCCCATCCGGCAGTACACCATCATTGGATAAAAAAAAATAAAACTTGTGTCTCCGCAAACGCAGACTGTATTTCTGATAGAATGGACCATTGGCCCCACTATGAAAAAAAGACAAGAAGATGTAAGAATAAAAAATGCCAAAAAATAACAAAAGTAAAATGCACTAAATGTAATTGTTTCCTATGTTTTGTTCCAGACAGAAACTGTTTCCTAGATTTTCATCAATAGTTTTATTTTTTTATTATTAGTAGATTATTTGTAGATATTGTGCCTGCTTTTTTATATTATCGTAAGAACCGTCTATGAAAAATCTGTATTGACTAAGGTATAGAATTGCAGTTTTTTTAATAATATATGCACAATGTATATCTGAATATACACTTTTTTTTTCAAAGAAATAAAAACTTTTAAAAATAAATAACTACCTAAAACTAGTCTAAATTATTATACTTTCCCATATTTACCTTAAAAAAATTTTTTGCTGCTGTCTAAAATGGTGTGTGCAATAGGGGGATAAAGGTGACAATTTTGCAAGTGATGATATCTCGATCCGTGAAGCAATCGGTTTGAAAACTTTACTAAATGTTTAATTTAATATTTTTTACATATTTTTAAGAAAGTGTTTACCCAAACTGATGTGATACTCAATGTTGTTCAAAATCAGTCAACTGACATTATTTATTCCAAAAGTAGAATAACAAAGCTGGTAAAAAATCTCAGAGATAGTAATTTTGAATATATACGCAGTGACGTTTTATATTCGCTTGATATGTCCGAACACCCCCAAAAAATACAAAAGTATGACACAGATCTCGAAAATCAAGTATATTTTGAAATTTTTGATACTGTTATTACTTGTGCAAATAGATACTCATTTTTTCAAATTTTGAAGATTTGCAAATTTTTGAAGATTTGCAAAAATTTAAAAGTTACGCCAAATAATTTTTAAAATATCTATTAGACAAGTGTATTAAAACTATCTATCATTCTTTAATCAAATAAACTAAGGAAATTAATTAAAAGGTTTATATGCTGATCCAAATATTTTCGAAAGCTGGGATAAGTTACAAAATATTTATAATTTTATTTACCTACTGCAATTCATTACAACAAAATGTACCCGAAATTAATAAATTGAAGACCCTGGTGGAAGAAGGGGATAAGTACCAAATTCTGCAAAAGCGAGATAGGTGCTTATTTAGGTTGAAAAATAACTGATCTTGCCTGGCGCAAGTATAGGATATGTACAGGTAATAGATACTGAAATTATAAGAGAAAACTACTTATCCCCTGGTATGGTCTGGTGCAAGAACAGTATAAGAAATGTGTAACTTATCTCGTTCTTGCACCAAATTTTGAATTATTTTTTATATGTGAGTTATTCTGTCCCACTATTGCACCGGTGGCTTGCCGCGATTGGGTAAGGTACCGGTATCTGCACGAGCAACGTAGTCGTAGTCACTGAGAAACTGTTGGAGAGTTGTTAACATAGTTCTAGTACGAGAGGTACGGTTTAAGATTATTTTCTTCCGGTGCCGAAATCTGTCTGTAAAGGAAAGTTTACTATTTCTACATATCGTGTATTTAAATACACAAAAACTTAAATGGTGTTGAAGTTAGTCAGACTGTTAGTGCCTCTTTCTTTACACATTTTACCATGTTTAAAACTAACTCACAACCAAAATGTCAAAATGTTACGAAAATGCTTTGCGTATTAAGCATGCAAAATATCAAAATGTTATGTTGTTAGCTAATGAATATGTCGGAAAGAACGAAATGTATTTTATCAATCTCTTAAATCGGACAAAGATACATTAGAAGAGATAGAAGTTGATTCAGATGTCACGGATACACATAGCTCTGTCGATGATGAGTCTGATTAATTAATTTATTTTATTAAAACGTTTATAATGGATACCTGTTTGTATAAGAAATAGACTTTCTGTTAAAATTGCGTTGCTTTATTTTATATTCATTTTTATTAATAAGTACTCCACATTTAATAATAAAGTATTTCTTCTGAAAATGGGTTTTAATGTAACTTATCCCCTTTTTGCACCTGCTGTAAACTACAGTAAAAAAGGGCTTAAACTTATCCTATTATTGCACCAAATTATTTTTCCTTAATAGCATTGTTGTTTTCCGCCATTGTAGAATGGCGGCAAAATCATATATACCTGTTGTATTAGTTCGGCCCTACTTCATGAACAACATAAATTTTAAATTAAAAAATAAAACTTTTTTTGCTTCTCCTGTAAAATTTACATATTGTTACTTATCCCCTTCTTGCATCAGGGTCTTCAATTATTATCATGAATTATCTCATTGCTACCAAATTTTGCCTTAAATGAACGGGATTTCTCTTGTCTCGAAAGTGTCAAAACGTATTGTCGAAACACCATGAAACAAAAGAGAATGTCAAACTTTTCTCAAATTAATGTCAATAGAAAAAAACTATTAAAATCTCTCCAACACATTAATACACTTTACGATGATGTTATAACCCATTTTGCTACGTTTAGGTTCTAAATCTATGTGAAAAAAAAACAAAAAAAAAAAAACAAAAAAATATAAAAAAAAACAAAAACCAAAAATCTTCTATGATGATTGAAGCCTTTTAATTAGATGATATACCTATCTGAGGAGACAAAAACCTTGCCAACCCTGTCTCTAAAGCCACGAGCCGCCACTGGCAGGACCAACCTTTTATGAGAAACACCTAGGACCAAGGAGGGTCAATAAATATCCACACATAAATTAATTGAAAACGTGCTTCATTATTTAACAATTTAAAAATAACACTTAATTATTATTCCTAGACGTTAATGGAACAGTTAAAAGATACGAATTTATAATTTAGCCGGAGTCTTCTTTGGCTTTAGTGGAATTGGCATCATCGTAGGATACAGAAACATTTTTGACTTCTTGCTGTGCTTACCGCATACATAATACATACATACTTGCATTTTGAACAAACTATGGTTGTTTTATGCCCATATACAGGGTGTCCCGAAAAGATTGGTCATAAATTATACCACAGATTCTGGGGTCAAAAATATGTTGTTTAAACCTGACTTACCTATATACAATAGTGCACACAAAAAAGTTACAGCCCTTTGAAGTTACAAAATGAAAATCGTTTTATTTTCATATATCGAAAACTCTTGGAGATTTTTTATTGAAAATGGAGATGTAGCATTCTTATGAAAGCAACATCATAAAGAAAAATTAAAGTGAAATTTGTTCACCCCATAAAAATTTTATGGGGGTTTTGTTCCTTTAAACCCCCCAAACTTTTATGTACGTTCCAATTAAATTATTATTGTGGCACCGTTAGTTAAACACAATGTTTTTAAAACTTTTTTGTCTCTTAATACTTTTTCGATAAGGCAGTGTTTATCGAGATATTTTGAATATTTGTCGAATCCACCACATATTTTTATATGGTTAAGTACGATGATAGAAACTTGTTAATAATCTGAAAATTTATTTATAATTTATATTTTAGGTATATTTTGAAAAAGAAGCCACATCTCGATAAAAGGTGACTTACCAAAAAAAAAGACTGAGAGGCTAAAAAGTTTTAAAAACACTGTGTTTAACTAATGGTACCGCAATAATAGTTTAATTGGAACGTACACAAACATTTGGGGGGTTTAAAGGAACAAAACCCCCACAAAATTTTTATGTAAACATATTAAAAAAGAAGGCGCATCTCGATAAAAACTGGCTTATCGAAAAAATAATAGGAAGCAAAAAAGTTTTAAAAACGTTGCGTTTAACTAATGGTACCACAATAATGAATTAATTGGAACGTACACAAACGTTTGGGGGGGTTTAAGGGAACAAAACCCCCATAAAATTTTTATGGGATGGACAAATTTCACTATAATTTTGTTTTAACATGTTCCTGCCATAAGAATGATACATGTCCATTTTCAATAAAATATCTCTAATTGTTTTCGATATATTGAAAAAAATCGATTTTCATTTTGTAACTTCAAAGGGCTGTAACTTTTTTATGAGCACATTTGTACAAGGTAAGTTAGGTTAAATCGAACTATTTTTGACCCCAGAATGTGTGGTATAATTTATGACCAATCTTTTCGGGACACCCTGTATAACAGTATATATATCCCAGGAAACACAAAACCTCATGAGCAAAAGAAAAACATTAATAGAACAAGATAAGAGAAACACAGATTACAAAGAGGTAAACAAAGCTATCAGAAAGAACATCAAGGAAAGTCAAAGGAGAGTACAGGAAGAAAAAATAGAAAAAACCATTGAACAAAATAAAAATATGAAGTGCTTAAAACCACAGCTTGGAAGCATACAGATTAATAGTATAAAGAACGAAGAAGGCATAGAGACCAATAATATAGAAGAAATTATACAAATAACACAAGAATATTATAAAAACCTCTACAATACAAAACAGAAACCAACACAAGAAATCCTTAAGCAATTACAAATAAAAATAAAAAATGTCAATTCCGACTTACAACCAGAAATCAGTAAGAATGAGATAAAAAGAGCACTCAAGGAGATGAAGAATAATAAATCGCCAGGAAAAGACGGGATAACTGTAGAAATGCTAAAAAATGGTGGGAAAACAACTAGAGAAGTTTTGTACACACTTATGAATAAAATATTAATGACAAAACAAATACCCAACACTTGGAACGAAGCAGTAACATTGTTACTATTTAAGAAAGGAGATAAAAAGGATCTAAAGAATTACAGACCCATAACTTTACTAAATGTGATGTACAAACTATTAACCAAGATATTAACAAACAGATTAACAACTAAATTAGATGGCTACCAGGCAAGAGAACAAGCCGGATTTAGAAAAAGCTTCAGTACAAGTGACCACCATTTAACTATGAAGATATTAATCGAAAAAGCTAATGAATATCATATAACGCTATACATGGCATTTCTTGACTTCGAAAAAGCATTTGATAGTGTGGAACACTGGGCAGTAAAGAATTCCCTACAAAACAGCAGAATAGACTACAGATATACCGACTTAATTACAAATATATTATTGTGTTTTCAATTTATCAATCAAAAGCAAAATGAAAATTAAATTAATTTTTTTTTAAATAACGCGGGCACATAAATTTGATACACCCTGTATATTGAGCTGTAGATATTTCTTAGAATGTAGTTTGGATGTAAGTAGATTTCTCTTTTAATGAGCTTTCCGATGAACCATTAAAGACTTTTGTGAATAATTAAAGTGAAAATAACGATGTATTTAGATTTAAAAAGGAAAAAGATTGTTTAGTTTAGAGGTAATTATCAATTTCTAGAAAAGTGGTTTTATGGAGAAAGTTTGGAATTTTAGTATCTTTGTGTCAACCCGAGTGAATGTTGGAGAGTTTCCACGAAAGTAATTAGGATGGTAGGAATAATTTAAAAATGACTGTTTTGTTTGTCGAATGGAAAAAAGTCGAGGTTTCTGATGTTTGGCAATGTGGAAGGGGAAAAGTAGTTAGAATGATTGAGGAGTTTGAAAAAGAAATTATTATGTTTTTGGCATCGCTAAGGAGCGGTTCGACGTGTTAAGTGGATAGATAGTTAGCAGATACCAGTGGCTGTTTGATAGTGGAGAATAGTGTTGAAAAGTGGAACGAGAGACAGATCAAATTGAGACGAAATACCTCTTTAATTCTGTATTATTGTGAGAAGGAGACCAGAGAATTTTTGGAGTTTTGTTTGAATCGAGTACGTGTCAAAAGAGACCCGGCTTGTTGGAGAATTGGTGCTGGTATGCTGATAGTTTTGAAGCTGGACAACGGAGAGAGGCTTTGATGAGTAGCCTTTAACATAGTCAACGAGGGAGAGCTGTTTGGGGTCACGAGAAGACATCCGAGTGAGTGAAGCAAAAGGTCAGTCAATTTATGTGAAAGAGATTTTTATGTTCGGGAACTAAATTTTTGAGTAAAAAGCATATGAATTAAAATTCCAATATTTCAAAATATAAATAGTAAATATAGGTAATCTTGCGAAGACATAAATTTGTTTGGTTTAGTTTGTTTTACCAAAGTCATCGGGAACAAACCGATAAATTGTTTTTTTAACTAATAAATTTAAGTGGTATAAATTTCATTCGGACATCTGTGTCCACAGGTTTTTAGATTCGATAGATTTTAGAGTATTAATTTGATAAATAAAAGACAATTCTGTATTTTTATTTTAATATTTTGCTTTATTTCTTTTCCTTATTTTATCCCCATTAGGATCAACTCAGAGATACTGAACCCACGAGAGAAGATAAGTATAACGTGAGATAATTTTAATTTTTTTTAATAGTATAAAAAAGGCACCCTGAGATTTTTTTTATTCAATTTTTGTGTATGATTTGTGACAATTAAATAATTAATCAAATAAATAATAATTAATATAAAATTAATAAGAAGCAGATCATAACAATATATGATAAGGCAACAACAACTATCAAGCTAATGAAACAAACGGAGCCTATTAAAATAAACCGAGGAGTAAGATAAGGAGATACCATCTCGCCCAAGCTATTCAACCAAGCGCTAGAAGATGTGTTCAAACAACTGCACTGGGATGGTTTGGGTATAAACATAAACGGGCAATATATGAATCACTTACGATATGCTGATGATATTGTATTAATAGCAGAAAGAAGTGAAGATTTAAAAAAAATGATGGAAGAACTAAATAGAGAATCGACAAAGATAGGACTGAAGATGAATTACAGTAAAACAAAAACCATGACCAATCAACAAGAAGAACTAGTAATTACAGTGGCACAAACAAGAATAGAACAAGTAAAAGAATATACAGGGTGTGCCAAACCTCTGGTTTTCTTTGATTACGGCTAAACTATGAGATATACAAAAAATGTTTATAACAAAACTAATGTGTATCAAAGAGGTCTATAATTTAAAATTATTTTCAATTATACAGGGTGAGTCAGAACGACGGTATGAACCAAAGTTTTATTTTTTTAAATGGAACACCCTGTATATTAAATCATTTTTAAATATATTATTTAAAAATATGAAAAATTTGTATAAGGTCTTATAGGCCTGAAGTTAATAATTTTCGAAATATTTACATTTTTATTGAGAAAAATGGTAATATTTATAGGGTTGTGGATTATGTTTCCAAGGAAATAAAAGTTTAGGTGATAGGTCAAAGTTTTTAAAATATAGTGTTATTTTTAAATAATTTAATATTTTTTACTTTTAGCCATAAAATATACAGTGTGATCAGTGATCACTATTTGCAAATACAAAATTTTCTCATTTGTTTTAAATGGGACACCCTGTATATTAGTTTTGCGTTTTATAGTAAATATTACAACCTTTCTTTTGGTATATGGCTGTATGTACCTAGCATGTTTCGTTTTGTAGATATTTTAAAAAAAACTATAGATTTTACGTTTTTGCTGATTTTTTATTTAAAAATTTTTTTGCAAAAAAAAATAATTATAATCTGGTTTTAGAAACATACACTAAAATATAAAATATGAAAATAAAAACGTAATTAAAGATTAAAATAAATCGTATGCTAGTACAATTCAATTGAATTTAATAACTTGGGATTATTTTACAAAAAATATTTTACCATATTAATGAATGCATAAATTAGTTACTAAATTAAATAAACAACCAAATTTTAAATCAACCGTAGTAATTCTTCTACCGCAGCAACTTTCCTGTACCAAATTAATTGTTAGTTATATTGTATTTACGAGTAAGATCAGTTAATAACTTTTTAATTTACCTACATCTTGAGAACGTATAAAGTATGCTTTGAAACAAATGAACGTTATGGAAGTATATTAAGAAGTAAATAGTATCTATGTACCTACTCGTGTCAAAAAGCTGGTAATAATTTCTAATGGTTTCGCCCAAAACAAATGTCATATCCAAAAATTTTTCGGTTAAAAAATTAAAATTTAAAATATAAAAAATTGTTACAAAAATTTCAACTACAAAAGTATTACCAGCTTTTGTGACACCAGTAAATACTATTTATATTAATAAATAATTTGGCTGATACATTTAACATTCATTTGTTTCAAAGCATACTTTATAATAATTTTTATATTCTCAAGATGTATGTAAGTAAATTTAACAGGTAAATTAAAAGTTTAACTAAATACAATTTAACTAACAATTAATTTGGTACAGGAAAGTTGCTGTAGTAGAAAAATTACTATGGTTGATTTAAAATTTGGTTGTTTATTTAATTTAGTAACTAATTTATGTATTCATTAATATGGTAAAATATTTTTTGTAAAATAATTTAAAGTTATTAAATTCAATTGAATTGTACTAGCATACGATTTATTTTAATATTTAATTACGTTTTTATTTTCATATTTTATATTTTAGTGTATGTTTCTAAAACCAGATTATAATTATTTTTTTTGCAAAAAAATTTTTAAATAAAAAATCCGCAAAAACGTAAAATCTATAGTTTTTTTTAAATATCTACAAAACGAAACATGCTAGGTACATACAACCATATACCAAACGCAAGGTTGTAATATTTACTACAAAATGCAAAACTAATATACAGGGTGCCCCATTTAAAAAAAAATGAGAAAATTTTGTATTTGCAAATAGTGATCACACTGTATATTTTATGGCTAAAAGTAAAAAATATTATATTATTTAAAAATAACACTATATTTTAAAAATTTTGACCTATCACTTAAATTTTTATTTCCTTGGAAACATAATCCACAACCCTATAAATATTATCATTTTTTTCAATAAAAATGTAAATATTTCGAAAATTATTAACTTTAGGCCTATAAGACCTTATACAAATTTTTCATATTTTTAAATAATATATTCAAAAATGATTTAATATACAGGGTGTTCCATTTAAAAAAATACAACTTTAGTTCATACTGTCGTTCTGACTCACCCTGTATAATCAAAAATAATTTTAAAATATAGACCTCTTTGATACACATTAGTTTTGTTAAAAACATTTTCTTGTATATCTCATAGTTTAGCCGTAATCAAAGAAAACCAGAGGTTTGGCGCACCCTGTATATATCTAGGACAAATCACTAGATTAAATAAAGAAAATCAGACCGAAGAAATAAAGAGAAGAATACGGTTGGCCTGAAAATCATTCGGAAAACTGTCATATTCTAAAGAACAGAAAATACCCGCAATACCTAAAAACAAAAGTCTTCAATCAATGTTTACTCCCTGTTTTAATATATGGCTCTCAGACATGGACGTTTACAAAAGAGAATATGGAAAAAATAGCAAAGACAGAAAGAGCCATGGAGAGACAAATGCTGAACATTAAATTATCAGACAGGAAAAGAAACGAATGGATCCGTAACAAAACAAAAGTGAAAGACGTCTCTACCCAAGTAGCAAAGCTTAAATGGAAGTTCGCCGGACACACCCTACGGCAGAAGGATGAAAGATGGACTAAGATGGTAATACATTGGAGACCATGGAACCACAAACGAAAAAGGGGAAGGCCACAGATGCGATTGTCAGATGACCTGAAGAAACACACTGGGTCAAAATGGATGCAAATTGCCCAAGATAGAGAGGCATGGAAGAAGGAAGAGGAGGCCTATATCCAAGGATGGATGTTTAGGGCTGATTAGATAGATAGATGGTTGTTTTTACCGACTTATTGGCCTTTTTTTCTTTTAGATTTTGCTAATTTGACACATGAATGATATCGTCCCTTTTCATTTTGGGACGGTGTTGAAGGTATTCAAGGGGATTGTTTATAGTCCACTGTCAAGTTTTATAAAAGTATGAGGAAATGAACTAAATTATAGAAATGCTAATTATGCCATCTAATAGGGCAGTAGTATGCCGACAACTACTAATTATTTGAGATTTTTAATAACAAAGGTATTTAGAAAATCGGATGTAATGCAATGTTGTGGATACTTTTTAACCCTCCTTGATCCTTCTAGGGTAAAACGGTACCTTACCTGGTCCTTTGTCCTTCAGATCCAACTCTCCGTTTTCTCTAATGCCAATATATTCGTAAATTAAATGTGTGCACAATCGGGGCTCAACATCTTCTGGATACGAGCCATTATATTCCATCCATCTGGCGTAATAACATATAACTTTTTTTCCATCTTTAATAATTTGACTAGAAATTGACTCTGTTGTAATTGCAGGTTTTGGTGTAGTAATAATTCTACTTATACAAGAAGGTGCAGAATTACCATATATTCCATTTCGACAATATCTAAAAAGTATTATACAGTATGGTGAATATGTTTCGAATAAACTGAATATTTCGTAAACCGGAGACTTAAAGGAAAGATCACGAAAGAGGTCGATTTATAAGTATTTTTAAATTATGATATTTTGGCAATAAGGTATATCATACGAGTGACGTCATTTATATGGGCGTGATGACGTAATCGATGATTTTTTTTAAACGAGACTACGGATCGTGTGATAGCTTATTTTAAAAGTTATTCAATTTTGTATTCGGCAATACAAATATTAACTAAATTGTTTATACCTACAGGACGTCCAAAAAATGTTTTTTTTTTAAATTAAATTAATTAACAAAAAAAAGAAGAATGTTTATAATTTATTTAATTCAAATTGTTTTTCGATCAAATTTAATGTTCAAACCAGCTCCCGTCAACCACCTGCCTGTTGGAAGTTTTAATATTTAATTTAACTTAAAAGCAATGCTTGCTTGTCACATAATAGTTATTTATGAAACAGTTCGTGAAGTATACTTTTTGCGAATGCACGCGATGTTTAGAGCAGGAGCGACAGCGGAGCGAGTGCTATACATCGCGTAAGTTCGCAAAAAGTACTTCACGCACAGTTTCATACAATATTTTATCTACGATAAACAAACAAAAAAACTAACTCTTCGTCACTGCAATTCATTTCTATTCTACAATTTTTAGAACTTTGACATTTAAAAATTCTATCTTCTTTCCAACCACAAAACTGTCAAAACTTTTGTTGTAATTTATTGCTCACATGTTATCACCATGACAACTCGAAACTTAAGGATATTTGATTATATGAAAGTGTGCCAAAAAAAAACAGTGCGAAAAAGTAAATCCCCTTTAAAATACATTGTTACTTCACGCACACTTTAAATCCTACACGCACTGCTATCATCTAGAATGACATTTTTCACAAATTAAAAACTTATTCATAATATGAGATAGAGTAGATAAACATATTTTATCTACTGTATGTCATATTGTGTATAAGTTTTTAGTTTGTGAAATCTGTCATTGTAGATAGCAGTGCGTGAAGGGTTTAAAGTGTGCGTGAAGTAACAATGTATTTTAAATGGGATTTACTTTTTCGCACTGTTTTTTGACACACTTTCATATAATCAAATATCCTTAATTTTCGCGTTGTCATGATGATGACATAATGAGCAATAAATTACAACAAAATTTTTGACAGTTTTGGGGTTTGAAAGAAGTTAGAATTTTTTTAAATGTCAAAGTTCTAAAAATTATAGAATAGAAATGAATTCCAGTGACGAAGAGTTACAGTTTTTTTATTTATTTATCGTATTTTTACTTTTTGCGAACTTACGCGATGTATAGCACTCGCCCCGCTGTCGCTCGTGCTCTAAACATCGCGCGCGTTCGCAAAAAGTATACTTCACGAACTGTTTCATAAATAACTACAGTGCGTAATCATATTATTAGAGCCACCTCAGAAAATTTTACTTTTGTTTAATAATCTCATGTTAAAAGTTTTTTCTTTATACGGTCCAAGTTGCCTTTGAAACTTTAGAAATGGATGCTATGTTTCTGTTGGAGTGATTAGTATTGAATATTAAAGTTTTTATTTCTGCTATTTTCCTTGGTGAGATGTCTTTGGATTTCCCATGATGTTCTGGTACCACTAGTGTAGCGAACGAGCAATTTTTACTAAATTCACAAAAAATAGTGTAGGCCTATCAGAATATCACTAGATAACAATGGAAACTCGCAAAGTTTATTATAACTCTAAACACCAAGAATACAAAATAATACGCACACGAGTTGCAAGCTAGGCTGGGCAGCACTGACAAACAATGGCATCTGAGTCACGCATTGCCACACATGCGTGTTGCCATTATTGTCAGACTGTTTATTACACTTTCATAAAGTGTAACAAGACAGCCAAATGGAAACAAATCCATATATGATACAGCTCAATTATATACCCTTCCTCTAAACATTGAATTTTACTAGGTGGCTCTAATAATATGATCACCCACTGTATGTTCTGTTTTCTGACAACAGTAAAATGTATTTTGAATTAATAAATTATAAAAGATCTTTTTTTTTGTAAATTAATTTAATTTACTTTTGTCAATTATTTTTTTGAACGCCCTGTATAAACAAATATGTTAATATTTATATTACTGAACGGTATTTTTCCTTAAAGTTGCCGGTTTACGAAATATCGAATTTATTCCAAACATTTGCACCATACTGTATACGAGAACATTATGTGAATATAAGAAAAATATTATTTCTATTGTAATGAGTTCTTTATTTTACTTTATTTTTTAAGTTTATTTTAATTGAAACCACTTAATTTATTAGTCCATATGGACTCCAATTCTCCAATGAGTCCGTTCCATACAAGTTTTCTTATTTATATTTAGTCCGAAGTACCACTTCTTGTTAAAATCCGACACCAAGAACAATACGCCACAAAAACCAACTTAACTGATATACCCAGTAATAACTAACTTACTCAAATAATATCTCATTAAATAAAAAAGATGACATTCCCTTGCCTTTTACATCTAAATAAGATATCACAATATTTTTAAATGAACAATTTTATAGTTACCAATAGGTACCAAGGGTATTATAAGGATAATAACGCTTGAGGTCAATGGTGTATAGACCGAGGGCCTTCGGCCCAAGGTATATAAGTTGACCGAAAGCATTATTATTATAATACCCGTGGTGCCTTCAACGTTTAATGTCCGACTAAATTATTCTTTATATGCAAAAAATTTGAATGAGTTTTGAATAAATTAGATTTCAAATAAGTACATTTACCAGAAATAGTCGTAACGTAATTGTGGTAACCATAGTTTTACTTAGAGTTTTATTTGTCAACTTGACAGTATTTAACTCGTTATTTAAATTTAATAGGCCCTATGGCGTTATTTTTCAGTAACACGCCCTTGGGCGTTATATCGTACTTAATAGACTTCGAAATAATCATTATTTGTCAAATAGTAAACCAGTCGGACATAATAATATAATTTTTAATTAAAAAAAAATCTAAAATGAAGATATTATTCTGATTTGGTAATTAACTTCATTTTTATTACACCAATGAACCTTAAAAGGGGAAAGGCGCAAAATGTTGCCTGTCAAAATGTTCAATGTGTTTTAAATGTAGGTATTTAGTTTTTTCGAATCCTGAGAAAACTAATAAATATTTTTTAAAAATTTAAACGCAGAATGAAAGACTGCATTATTACCGAGGGCCGAAAGTCCCTTAGAATGAATGAAAAGTTTCTTTTGAATGATATATTTGCAATTAAAAATCAAACTAAATTTTCTCTTTTATTTTCACCCCTGTAACTTATTATAATAAATATTATATAAGTTTTCAGGGACATTGGGCCTCAGTAATAATGTAGTCTTTCATTCTGAGTTTAAATTTGTCAAAAATATTTATTAGTTTCCTCAGGATTCGAAAACAATAAAATACACTTAAGGGGATGGGTACGTATTTTCGGCTGCAATGCTATTCAAATGGGGATCCATTTTTTTCGAATTCTGAGAAAACTAATAAGTATTTTTGAAAAATTTAAACGCATAATGAAAGATTACGTTCTTACCGAGGGCCGAAAGTTCCTGAAAACTTCTATAATGTTTATTTTAATAAATTACAAGGATGAAAACCTAAGAGAAAATGTACTGTGATTTTTAATTTCAAATATCTCATTCAAAAGAAACTTTTTATTTATTCTAAGGGACTGTCGGCCCTCGATAATAATTTAGTCTTTCCTTCTCCGTTTAAATTTTTTAAAAATATTTATTAGTTTTTTCAGGATTCGAAAAGAATGGTCCGTCGTGATATTTTCCAAATCGAACATTCGCTATCTTTGTCATACAAAACGTACTGAGTCAAATAGCATATGATGACATGACAGTGACAGTGACAGTTTTAAATATTTGACATGGCATCGGGAATATTTTGAGTTGTTGATTAAATAATATTGATAGTGTATTCGATAAATAAATGATTTAAGACGTGAACTTAATAAAAAGTTATTATTATTTATTATTTATGAAAGATCCAAGCAGAGTGTACCTCAGAATATAAATGGCTCTAAATAAAATTTCAATCTTTAATATTCTTTTAGGTTTTCTCAAGTCGTGTAAATTAAAACTTTAGATTAGGATTAGCTTTGAATAACCTTTGTTTTTCTCCTGGTTGTTATAATATCCCTTGCCTCCGTGGTCTACCTATTCTGTGGCTAGTCACCTTGATCGATCCCTGGGTGTGAAAAGTGTTTTTCCTTTTCCCATCCTTGCTCGTTTTGGTTTCGTCATAATCCGCTGCTTGTTAGGATTAGATAGTTTTTAGTTTAGGATTTGGTGCTGGCTAAATGTGCATAGCTCCCAAGGGCAAAAAAAAAAAGATCCAAGCAGAGTATACCTCAGGATATATTCTGTGATCCAAGTATTTTTTTGTTAAAGCTGTTCAAAATTGTTCCATAATAACAATATACAGTAAAACCTGCCATATCCGGATCAATGTGGCGACAGACCGATCCGGATATGAAAAACTCCTGATATCAAGACCACTACTTCTTTTACAGTCTCTGAAACGTTTTCTCCTTCATACATTCCAGTAATCAACGCCGTCAATAACTTTCGTCGATAGACACGTTTTATAGATTCTACAATACATTATTTCGCCATCTTTTAGTTCTTCTTTTAGTGCGTTGTCCAACAGCAGGACTGCCTTTCTCGGTAGATCTCGGTAGATACGGACGGCGCAGAATCGTCCGGATATGGGGAGGTCCGGATATGACAGGTCCGGATATGGCAGGTTGTACTGTATTATTAAAAAATCACTTTAACACTTTTCCTCTTTTCTCCATTGAGTATTAGTTTTGTTGTACATATAAATTATAACAATCACTGAATACATATAGTTAGTGAAAACATTATCACATTTATTAACTAAATTAATAATTTGCAATTATACAAATAACAGTTATCCAAGAACATTCAAAAGCCATCTCTTTAAAGTTACTGATGACATTGTCAAGTAGAATGACATTCTAGTAATGTTTATATATCCATACCAGTGTAAATTTTACTACACGTAATTTGCCGTGTAAAGACAGAAAAAGTAGGGATAGGCGTAACATATTGAACATTTTGACAGGAGATATTTTGCGCATATGCCCTTAACGACATTATAAAAATTAAAACAGGTTCTTTGACATGTCAACGCATGCGTTCTGGTAAACGAGAAGCTCACATTTGAATATCCAAACAACTAAAAATTCAGTTATTTCAAGTAGTTTTTCAAGTCAAAGTATTAAAACCTTCTTTATGTAATTGCATAAAAACAGCCTTTTTCGGTTGGCCTTGGGTACACCTTTAAGCTTTTAGTTCAAAGCTGTCATATATTTCTAAGCTTGGTTTCACACACTAAGAATTTTGAACGTGCGATTGCTTGAAACGTTGGTGAAGGGCCTTAAAGAGAGAAGGCTTCTCGAGCCACTATTGGAATGTCATCGTGCATTTCAATAATCGCATTAAGGGCGCCCAAAATTACGCAATTTTTTAAAAAGCGTCTCATTAAATAAAACAATGTGAATAAAAATGAACAATTATTTATTGTAAACAACCAAACAATACATACATAATCGATGTTCCTCTTGTACCGGAAGGTGTCAAAATGTCTTCTTTATTCGTTATTATCTGCCAACTTACTACGCCACTTTTTCCTGTCCGTAGCTAATTCTTTTGCTTCTTGCCGCGATTTTCCTCTATTCAATATTTCCATCACACTTGTATTCCAGGTTTTCCTTGGTCGACCTCTCCTGTTTTTCCCTATCGGCCTCGCTTCCCATGTCATTTTAACTTGTCTGTTGTCATCCATTCTAAATAACTGTCCAGTCTATTTTAATTTCTTTTCATGAAAAAGATGAAAGATGAAGTTTTCGATCCTAATAGCATTATTAATAATATTTAGAAAATATTAAAATATTACTAAAAGATTTTTAAATCGAAAACTTATTGGTCCATTTCCTTGGTAACACCTCCAAGGCTTCTAAAATTTGCAAGCCAAATGGATGCTGAAGCGAAGAAGACAAGAGGGAATTCAAAAAACTTACAATTCACGACCCCGTCTGTTCAGCTGGTAAATTCCAACAGACAATGGACCTAGTTACTCGAAGGAGTAAAGACAAATATAAAAATAAAATAAAAATTTTATTTTTAATTCAGTTGCAATGCGAAGGCAAACAATCTTACTTTTCAATTAGAATACGGAGAGCAGTCCAGTCCCTTGAATTGCAATTTTCGGCTCTTATTGGAGCCTCATCGGAAAGAACGTAGGCTTGTTCTCCATATCCCAATTGATCCGTACTGAGAGGTTTTCCCACCCATTTCAACTGAAGTAAAAATATTAGGTGACTAGCGTCATCTGGCAATTAAAAGATGAAGTTTTCGATCCTAATAGCATTATTAATAATATTTAGAAAATATTTAATATTTTCAACAGACGGGGTCGTGAATTGTAAGTTTTTTGAATTCCCTCTTGTCTTCTTCGCTTCAGCATCCATTTGGCTTGCAAATTTTAGAAGCCTTGGAGGTGTTACCAAGGAAATGGACAAATAAGTTTTCGATTTAAAAATCTTTTAGTAATATTTTAATATTTTCTAAATATTATTAATAATGCTATTAGGATCGAAAACTTCATCTTTTAATTGCCAGATGACGCTAGTCACCTAATATTTTTACTTCAGTTGCAATGGGTGGGAAAACCTCTCAGTACGGATCAATTGGGATATGGAGAACAAGCCTACGTTCTTTCCGAAGAGGCTCCAATAAGAGCCGAAAATTGCAATTCAAGGGACTGGACTGCGCTCCGTATTCTAATTGAAAAGTAAGATTGTTTTGCCTTCGCATTGCAACTGAATTAAAAATAAAATTTTTATTTTATTTTTTCTTTTCATGAATTTTTTCCTTTAATGTTTTTACTTTTAATTCTCTTCTAATATCAATTGCAATTTCATCCTCGTGTGTCCCCTTCTTGTTTAAAATTATTCCAAGGTATTTAAATATCTCGACCTATTCTATTTTATTGACTTGGATTTCAAAATTTAAATTAACTTCTTTGTTGGATATTGAAATCACTTTTGTTTTTTTTTTCATATTTATTATAATGTTCTATTTTTTTAAATTCTGTCTCCCAGATTTTTATATTTTCTTCCAGAGCTTTTTAAGTCCGTTTCACAATAGCAATATCATCTGCAAACACACAGGCTTCGATTTTTATTTGCTGTAGGTTTCTGTATCCCATGGTATATTTTTTGGCCAACACTTTTTAATTACTTTATCAATTACACAGATAAACAGTAGTGGGATTCATACCCCTTCCTGCCTGACTCCGTAGTTATTCGTAAATTTGCTGGAAATAAGATTGCCTGTTCTTATCTGATTTATGGTGTTGCAATGCAAACTCTGAATTGTGGTTATCAGTTCCATATCTACTCCCTTATTTGTCAAGCTTTGCCATATTCCCTCTCTGCTCACAAAGTCAAAATCTTTTTCATATCTATGAATTCCAAATATACCGTTTCATCTTTTAGTATTGCTTTTTCGGTGATCTGCTGTAGAGTGAAGATATGGTCCTGGACGCTATATGTTGGCCTAAAACCACTTTGAATATCTGCTTATCTAGGCTCGACTAAATTCCGGAGCTTCCGTTCTAGGATAATTTCGTAGATTTTTAATGTTGAAGAGAGCAGCGATATGCCTCTGTAATTTCCACATTCTCTCGAATCTCCTTTTTTGTGCATAGGCAGTATTTTAGCCGTGTTCTAGTCACTCAGTATTTTTTTAGTTTGCCATGTTAGGTTTAACAGTTCATAAAGTTTCTTTTTGCCCAATGCTCCCAGATATTGCAATAACTCGGCATCTAATCCATCTATACCTGAAACTTTGTCTATTTTTAGTTGGTATAAGGCATCTTCCACTTCAGTCATTTGTATTTTATTGTCCCCGATTACATCTTGTTCTTCTGTGGTTGTTTTGCTAAAATTTGCTTTTTTGCTTACTGTTGTTGTCTTGTCTTTGCTTAAAAGTTTCATAAAATATTCTTTCCATCTTTCTATAATATGGTCTTCATTATTATAGGTTTTATTTTCTTCCATACTTTTCCCATGTAACCAAACAAAAAAAACTAAAAATTCTCACACATGCAACATACATGCAACATAACAGGAGAGTACAGTAAAGATTTAAAATTTTTGTTTCAAACTGTCTGTAATCAAACTGTCTGCTTTTATTCCTGCACAGTAACGGTGTGGCTAGTTGAAAAGTGGGCTCCATATCCAGTTTCTCTGCAGTTTCATGTGCTGCAGTAATAACATCATTAAATTTTCTATCTGTCCGAAACTCGAGCAAGAACTGTTTTAACTCTTATAAAACATTTAAGGTAAGCTGCATATTAGTAATACCATATTAATAAGTTAACTTCATACCATATGTGGAGTGAGCATATGAATGTAAATGTTTATATATTTTATCTCCTAAACATTTTTTGGCTGCATGTCTTTACAGGATTTTTCTTGTTTATGCAGATTATAAATCAATACATAATGTGCCTGCTTGAAGTTAAGATATTACAGGGTGGCAAGGTCGGTAAATGGGTAAATGTTATTTTGACTCGCGTAAAATTTTTATAACATCTCTAGTGGCGCCCCTTAATTACTGGCGCCTGTGTGCGCCGCACACATTGCACACGTGGACGGCGCGGCCCTGATCGCACGTTCAAAATTCTTAGTGTGTGAGACAAGCTTAACGGTAACTTTTTACATAGTAACAAAAAACTACAATGTTGTTACTAGGAAAAGTTTTTTTAACATCCTAACTCTACAATTATGAGTAACGGTAAGATCACCAGGTTAACCACTTGCTGATTGTCCTCATGTCCCTATCGAAGTTAGTCTGCCAACCTTCTGAGCTATTGAGTCGACAAAATAACTATATCTACATAATATTATTATAATATTAACATATTGTTTACCTTGTACTAGTGGGTGTGCCTCTGTCGGATACAAAACCGTTTGGACATGTAAACGTTATACTGCTACCATCAGCAATATCTGTACAGTCTATATATTGATCTTTAGAGTTTTTACAGAGCATTTCTGTACCACTCGGTAATACAGGTTTAGGACATACCCCTAAAATTCAAATAAAATGACTTTAAGTGATTTTTCATAACTTATGAATATATGATAAGAAAATTAAAGAAAGAATATGAGCTATTCAAGATAAATATGAAAGAATTCACCACATTTGATGACGAATGCGAGTTGTTAAAGTAGTCATCTTGTCAAATGAGTGGCATTGCGCTCTAGTTTTCTTTCACGTTATCTCTGATATTTCGCGTTTTTATCAGTTGGTAACCCCAATTTGCGGCCATTTTTTTCACATTTAACCATTTATCGTCACAGGTCTTTGAACCTTTGTTTCAAAAAGGTACTATTATTAATTTAATTAAAACTATTTGCACCCACTTTTTAACCGGCAACCTCAATGGGTCGTATCTACAATAAATGCGAGGAATACCTGGATGACACACAGTTTGGTTTCCGTAACGGGTTTGAAACGAGAGAGACACTATTTGCAATAAACGTACTTGCTCAAAGATGTCGAAATATATCTGTAGACATATACTGTTGTTTTATTGACTTCTAAAAGGCATTTTATCGTGTTTGATCGAAGCTCTAAAAGACATTGGCTTAGACGGCAGAAATGTTCGAATAATTGCAAATTTATATTGTAATCAAACAACATCAGTTTTAGTAGATGGTGTGGAATCACAGGCTCTTAATATTAAAAGAGGAGTACGGCAGGGATGCCTCTTGTCACCCTTGCTTTTCAACGTGTACTTCGAAAGAAGTTTCAGAAAAGCACTTTCTGAAAAACAAGAAGGAATACTTGTGAATGGTGAAGTCATCAATAATTTGCGATATGCGGACGATACAGTACTCCTAGCTTCTAGTCAAGAAGATCTGCAAACACTACTTGATAGTGTCGTTGAGAGTTGTAGGGAGGCAGGTCTGGATCTGAACATTAGGGTGGGCTGAAAAAACTAAAATTATTTTTTTGAAGTCGTAATACTGCCGAAAAGTTGCGAATGTATGAGTCTGAAAAGGGGTAAGAATTTAAGAGATATCGGTTTATATCTTCCGTTCGCGCATGAGCCATAAAGTTTGCCGAAATTGGTAAAAAACTGATTTTTTGCGATAATTTTTAACAGATTAAATTTAGCGTGGATACGTTTGTAATAGCTCATTTTCTCATTCTTAATAACCATACTAACTAAATTTAACCGTGTTATTAAAATCTCTTAACATATTCCGTTCACGCATAAGGCATAAAAATAGCCAAAATGTGACAAAATTGCATATTTCATACACGTTTAATTTTTCGTAATTAAGAGTTTAGTTGAATGAAAATAATACTCACATATACATTTTGTTGAACTTGTATTGCGAACATTTAAATAAACACACTTTAAACACATCATTTTCGGAACTTTAGTAGGCTATTATTTAAAAATATTGTTTGTGAATATAGAAAAAACCAATTTTTTTACGAGATGCAAGTTTTCAATTTGACAATATGGTCCAATGTCCACCAGTCCGTTGTCCTTCCAGTTCATCGTCTATTATTTTAACACCTTTTTGCTACTACATAGTAGAAGGCACTTTTAACTGTGATTTCTGTGGAAAGTCCGGCATTGCAGACCTTGATAACAATGTTGTTCTTATGAAGCCGTCGCGATTCTCAGCTCCGCAAACTTTTCCAGCGGCTTCTGTTACTAGTTTTACACATCGTTCTACTGCCTGTGTATGAACAGGAAATGACTTTAATATTACATCCCAGTTAGGGGCTGAATCACTCTGAATAGTAAATGTTATTTCATCATCATTTATATCTTTTAATAATGGAGGAGAAGATAACTCACAGTCTAACCAATGAATTATTTCTGAATAGTCTCAACATTCAAAATTTAGTTTTGGCAGTTTGAATATTCTAATGTTAGATCTTGTTTTATCTAGCTGTCTAGCTTTCTTATATGTTTTCTGTTATCTTGTGTCATGGCCAACATCAAATGTTCTGGATGGGCGAAAAAAGCATTGCGCTCAATAACAGGGTCAACAACCCTGTTGACGAAATAACATTAACAACAACCCGAAATAACATCAATTATTCATAGTGATTCAGCCCCTAACTGAGATGTAATATTAAAGTCATTTCCTGTTCATACACATGCAGTAGAACGATGTGTAAAACTCGTAACAGAAGCCGTTGGAAAAGTTTGCGGAGCTGAGAATCGCGACGGCTTCATAAGAACAACATTGTTATCAAGGTCTACAATGCCGGACTTTACACAGAAATCACAGTTCAAAGTGCCTTCTACTATGTAATAGCAAAAAGGTGTTAAAATAATACAAGATGGACTGGACGGACAATGGACTGGTGGACATTGGACCATATTGTCGAATTGAAAACTTGCATCTCGTAACAAATTTGGTTTTTTCTATATTCACAAACAAAATTTTTAAATAATAGCCTACTAAAGTTCTGAAAATGATGTGTTTAAAGTGTGTTTATTTTAAGTGTTCTCAATACAAGTTCAACAAAATGTATATGTGAGTATTATTTTCATTCAACTAAACTCTTAATTACCAAAAATTAAACGTGTATGAAATATGCAATTTTGTCACATTTTGGCTATTTTTATGCCTTTTGCCCGAACGGACAATGTTAAGAGATTTTAATAACACGGTTAAATTTAGTTAGTATGGTTATTAAGAATGAGAAAATGAGCTATTACAAACGTATCCACGCTAAATTTAATCTGTTAAAAATTATCGCAAAAAATCAGTTTTTTACCAATTTCGGTAAACTTTATGGCTCATGCGCGAACGGAAGATATAAACCGATATTTCTTAAATTCTTACCCCTTTTTAGTCTGATACATTCGCAACTTTTCCGCGGTATTACGACTTGAAAAAAAATAATTTTAGTTTTTTCGGCCCACCCTACTGAACATACGGAAAACTAAAATACTCGTAATAAGTAAAAAAAGCATATAAAACCGTCTAATATGTAAATAATACCAAACTTGAGCAAGTTGATAAAATCGTTTACCTTGGACAGCAATTAAATTGTAACGCAGAAACTCACAGCGTAATTAGATCTAGGATAGAGCAGGCTAGAGCCGATTTTAGAAGGATGTCCAAGATGTTATGTAACAGAGAGCTAAAATTGGCATTGAGGATCCGCCTACTTCGCTGCTACGTGTTCTCGGTCTTGCTTTATGGTGTCGAGTCCTGGACTGTAAATAAAATCGATCTAAATCGCCTTGAGGCTTTCGAAATGGGGTTCTATAGAAGAATTTTAAAAGTTTCCTGGGTGGAGAAGATTCGAAACTACACAATACTAGAACGTCTCAGCAAGACTACTGAGATCATAAAAAGCATCAAGCAGAGAAAGCTGGAGTATTTCGGACATGTAATGAGAGGTCCCAAATATAGGTTGTTACAAAATATTATGCAAGAAAAAATAGCAGGCAAACGCAGTCCAGGATGAAGAAGAACCTCATGATTGAAGAACTTGCGAGATTGGTATGGTGCTGATACAAGCATGCTGTTTAGGATGGCAGTGAATAAAATTAAGATAGCTATGATGGTAACCAACGTTCTGAAAGGACATATGGTACATGAAGAAGAAGAAGAACCTCAATGGCAATCTCATTGTATTCTCCTATTCTTAAATTTACATAAATGTATAAAAATGTGATTTTAATAAACTAACTGTTGAACGTAGGTAGTGATTCTTCAGTGGGATCTAAATTTTTTGTAAGACTCGAAATACCTATAAGGCATTTGGTTCTAACGCAACTTTTACATGCATTAACACTATTTTTAAACTTCTATACTTACTTAAACAGGTGGGATGATTGTAATAACTTTTACAGTCATTATATGCTGAAACAGTGGACAATACATATCGCATATTACATGAAAATCGTAAGATCGTGCTGGACAATACAATATCACCGGGCTTTTTTTCTACGCCACCTTCTAGAAACCATTTTCCATTTTTTGGATAGGGTGGAAGTATGCAGTCCTCTATGTAGTATTTTGTCATCTCTCTTGTTATAAAAGAGTAGTAGAATTGAGCACTGGTATATAAGGCGTTCGTTTGGTAATTACATTGAGAAGTATGTAAAGTTGGTGCTATACTTACTATTCCTTGAAGGTAGTATCTGTAAAGAAAGGAAAACATACAGTGAGCACGTAAAGGTTGGAATAAATTCATTTTCTCGAGAATGGACGATTTTGAAAAAAAATCCCAAAACAGGTCAATTTTTATTTTTAGATTGCGACTTTTTGGCATATATATTCTCTTAATTCTCTACTCAGCAGTATACACATTAATATAATTATTTATACAGGGTGTCCAAAAAAAATTTTTTAATTAAATTTATTGATATAAAAAGAAGAATCTGTGTAATTTATTTAGTTCAAAATACATTTTACTGCTATCAGAAAACAGGAAAAAATGTTTATTTGACAAATGAATATTGGTTTTTGCTTAAATTAAATATTAAAGCAGCCACCCATCTGCCTTTTGAAAGTTTGAACATTAATTTAAACGAAAAACAATGATTACTTTTCAAGTAAACATTTTTTCGACTTTTGAGAGCAGTAATAGTATGTTATTATATTATATTTCAGAACAACAGTAATAGTATATTAAGTATGGAGAACGGTAAGTAGACAAGGCGAAAACGGCGGGTTCGAAGGGAAAAATATTCCCATGAGATTTTTTTGCATAATCACATTCGTGAGACATCCCAGAATAAGGTTGAAGAAGTCGCCCAAGTGAAAAGTGGGCCAATTTTTTTTTAACAATTTTTTTTTAATCAAATTGCAAGAATCGATATTTTTGGTCCGAACAATTTTTTTTTTAATTTTTTGGACCATTCTGGACAAAAAAGGTCTCTTATAATTTTTCTCTAAAGTTGATCGTTTTCGACTTATAAGCAATTTAAAATTGAAAAAAACTAAAAATGGCGATTTTCAAGGCTTAATAACTCGGTTAAAAGTTATTACTATGAAAGTCAATATATGACTAAATCAAAGTTTGAAGCCCCCCCTACAAGATCCTGAAGAAATTTTTATCATTATTTTATTACTAAGCTGTTATTTTTAAGTAAAAGTAATAAGCGCCATGCACGTGTGCGGGGCTGTAAATGCTGAGTGCGAGAGAGAAGCTATTCCAGCAGTCCAATTGTGCATCTTACTCGCACTCACATTTACAGCAGCCTCAATACGATACAACCACTCATTGTTATTAATTAAAAATAACAGCTTAGTAGTAAATTAATGACACAGATTTCTTCAGGATCATGTAACGGCGACTTTAAACTTTGATTTAGTCACTTTCTGACTTTCAAAATAATAATTTTTGACCGAGTTATTAAGCCTTAAAAATGGCCATTTTCGCATTTTTCAAATTTTAACTTGCTTATAACTCGAAAAAGATCAACTTTAGAGAAAAATTATAAGAGACCTTTTTTGTCCATAATGGTCCGAAAAACCTAAAAAAAAATTAGTCCGGGCCAAGGTATTGATTTTCCCAACGAACCCGCCGTTTCCGCCTTGTCTAAAGGGTTTTATACCGATCGAAGAAAATTGTTTGGAGGAGGAGCGGGGCGACGACTCCAATTATTGTCTGAGATCGGTTACCCTTAACGTTCGACATGCTTATAACGTTTTTTGCACGATTGATACCATTATAAATTATAAAATTAAACATTTTCGTCATATTGACTAGTTTCATTCATTTTATCAAGATAGATACTTTGGTTGTTAGGTAGTAACTAGGGTGCATAACAACAATGGAGAATTGAGTTTTTATTTAGTTGTCAATAATTTTAAGTACAATTTTGATTATTATAAATTAAAATATGAGCGAAAGTGAATTTGAAGAAATTGAACGGGCTTGGGAAGAAGGGTGTTCCGCAATTATTCCCGAAAAATCCAAAATCCGTTATCAAAATGCCTACCAAAGTTTTAAAAAATGGTGCGAAGGCAAGAATTTAAGAATCGAAGAAAAGACTCTATTGGCATATTTCGTTCAAAGACATATGCAGTTGAAAGCTCCTGGAAGCCTCTGGGCAGAATATTCAATGATCAAATCCACCGTTTTTCTTTATGATGGCATTGATATTTCCAAGTTTTCAACTTTGATCGCGTATTTGAAGAGAAAAAATGTTGGCTATAGGCCTAAGAAAGCGAGCATTTTTACACGGGAGCAATTTGAAACATTTCTGATGGAAGCACCGGATGAAGAATTTCTAGTTCACAAGGTAATATAAGCTAGTTTAGGTAAAAGAAATACTCTAATGAAGATTTTTTCATAATTTGTAGGTAGCAATGATATTTAGAATATCTGGTGCCTGTAGAAGAGAAGAATTATATAATATTACTATGAATGACATCCAACAAACCGATGGTTTAATGATTGTAAAAGTACCCAATACAAAAACGAACATCCAGCGTACTTTTACAGTGGTTAATAAACCAGACGATAAAATTCCATATTTAGAAATTCTGCAAAATAATTTAAAAAATTGTACCATAAGTTTCAATATTAATAAATAATTCGTTAGTTTTCTTTATTCTTTCAAAAAATAAATTAAAATTAAGAGATTTTTTAACTCGACGGTAAGTGAATTACTTACCGTCGAGTTGGAGTACTTACCGTCGAGTTGGATTACTTACCGTCGAGTTGCTAGTAAATGTCACCTACTGACGCAAAATCTGTCACGGTAAACAGTCAAAAATGATCAATCGTGCAAAAAATATATTTTGAATTAAATAAACTGCACAGATCTTCTTTTTATGCCAATAAATTTAATTAAAAATTTTTTTTCGACACCCTGTGTAAATAATTATGTTAATGTTTATATTACTGCATAGAGAATTTAATTACATTTCAAATGAGCTATCACATGACCCTATTCTCATGGGTGACGTCACTAGTATGATGTAGATGCCAAAAAGTCGTAATTAAAAAATAAGAATCGACGTGTCTCGGGATTTTTTTCCAAAATCGTCCATTCTCGAGAAAATGAATTTATTCCAACCTTTACGTGCTCACTGTATATCTGTATGTATATCTAAACAAGAATAAAAAACCGCTAAACTCCGTAAAAATGAGTGGCGCATACAATATTCCAGCTACAAATAGATGATATGAGTATTACGTGGCGCAGAAATGTATTTTCACTTTGATGGAAAATAAAATTCTAGTTTTATATTAAAAGATTTTTTGCTATTAATATTTGCTAAATTTAAAGTAAAACGCGCCACAAAAGAGTAACTTTGATACAGTTTGCATATTGAGGCTTTTTGAAGATATTCTTCTTTAGCGGCGAATCGATTGAGGGTAAAATTGTACATTTACCGCGCGCCTGCGCACACTGACAGTATGTAGTTCATTCCTAATATTTCAAGATAGGTATGTATGTATCTGTAACCGTGCAAATAAGTCATTAAAAGAATATATTATTGGTTTTAGAAAATGTAGTATTTATTATAATTCTTGTGTTTTTGGATTAATAAAATATTATGTAGGCATAATATTTTTATACTATATGTCGCCGTGTTGTGTAATTATATCCGAAACTTACATGTTTATTTTTAGTGCCTCGATGGAGTAGTTAGAAATGCGGTAGCACTGAGATTGGAAGGTTGCGGGTTCAATTCCCGGGCGATTGATATTTTTTTTTTATTTTTGGTTGTTTTAATAAAAATTTTTTGAAAGTGGTAGATAAGAAAGTTAGTTTGATTTTTAAATAAAATACAAATAACCTTTTAAGTATATTTACTTCGTTTAAATTACCTATTATATAATAGAAGAATATCTTCTTACGTGCGTACATAGTACACACACATTCTTTTTTGTGGCGCGTTTTACTTCAAATTTTGCAAACATTATGGAAAAAATCTTTCAAAATAAAACTAGAATTTTATTTTTCATCAAAATTAAAATACCTTTTCGCGCCACGTAATACTCATATCAGATCTTTTGTAGCTGGAATATTGTATGCGCCACTCATTTTTACGACGTTTAGCGGTTTTTTAATCTTGTATCAGGAGTTTTTAAAAGTTTTTTTATAAATTAAATACTTATATGAAGTTGAATGTAATGTTTCTCGATTACACGTTAAGCGTTATAAATGGTCGCCTTTGTCGCATTCTCTCCCAAATGATCTAGTAGTTAGGACAGCAGACTTGTGATAAGACAATCCTAGCTCACATCCCAACCATGCTTATAATTATGGCCGGCAAATGAACTCAGATTGTACGATCAATCTTAGCATCGTAACCACTACAACTACAGAAACTATTTCGGCTATAATGGTTAAATAGATTATACTTTTGGAGCTCGATTACTTCTGAACGGCTTAACCGATTTTGATCATTAAACATGAGTTTGCGTATTGACAATTAGTATCTGATGCATCCAAGGTCAAGTATGATAACTGAAGGTATTACGGAACTATTGAACTTGAAAACCCGTTTTCCCCATAAGAAATAGATTTGATCATAATGAAGCCTATAACTTAAAAATTCAAATTTGTCCAGATATGAGATATACACCGTTAGACGCGTCTAGAGTCCTCCTACAAACGCTCAGTTATTGGCGTAATTCGTAGTTTGAAATTTTGAGTAATTGTCAAAAAACCAAAATTTTGAAAGTTTGCTTTTTCAGTTTTTTGGTTATAATTAGCCGTGTGTATGTCTCTTCCTAATCTGTTAGGCATCATTTAAAAGCTTAACGCTATTGATTTAATCTATTTGCGGTTTTCCTGTCTCTCCTTGAACCCAAGATATATACGCCAAAAAAATATGCCATTTTGTAACTACCAAGCCCTATAGCTGGAGCATGGGTGGTCAAAAGTCACAAACTACACCGGTTCTGAATCGGCCCTGACCTCCTCTTTAAACACAGAAAAAAAATTCAGATCGGTGTAACTTTTCCACATACATACATACAGGGTGGGGCATTAGTGTGACAAAGTCCAATTACGCGTTTGTCTTAAAGAGATACGAAAAAAAGTTATTTAGGTAAAAGTTGGGGCATACATAGTACCATAATTTAAAAATATTTTAGAATATACAGGGGCGTCCGTGTTGACAGGGTGACACAAACTTATGTTTTTTTAAATGGAACACCCTGTATATTTTTACATTTTTTGATTCTCCTCAATGTTTCCTTTCTTAAAATGTATGATTTTGTAATATTATACGGGGTAGTTTAAAAGTTAGTTACGTTTTTTTGTTAATTTCGTAGCAAAATCTAGACCCTGTAGAATTGTAGTGATTTGACATCAAATTTTCTATTTATATTCATACGATTTTTAATATAGTCTACTACTGTTAATCATTAACAGTATAGCGAAATGTTTAATTTTAGTATATAGGGTGGGTCGAAACTCGGAATGAGTATTTTCTGAGTTTCCTTAAATGGAACACCCTGTATTTTAGTATTGTATTGGAATGATATTTTATGGTACTTTTTTATTTCTTAATCATTCCCTATACCTAAGTGCTTTAATTTGTAAGTTATTCGTGATTCTTTAAGCCAAACATTAATTGTAACAAAAATTATGTGAAATTTTATTAGGAGGCAGTGAAATATCCAATCAAAAATAATTTTTAGAAAAAAAAATACATAATAATCTAGTGTGATGCTTAATTTATTACTGTTGGATGAGATATCCAAATACATTCGTAGTTAAGGTTGTTGGTGCTTAAAATGTTAATCAAACATACAAAATTCTCCCTAGTTGGCTATGACACAAAATTTGCTTAAACATTTGACATTATACTTAGTTCCAGTTGATTTGTTACCATTACTAATATTAATTTTTCTAATGAGGAACTGATTAAAATGGCTTTGTGCTAGGAGAGTATAACAAAAATGAGCTACTTGCAATACAAATTTATCATCAGCAATTCCCTTATAGACGACAACCAAAAAGAGAATCTTTTGAAAGTATACTAAAACGGTTTTAACAGACTAGATACTTGGGTTGTAAGAACGGTTGTACGTACTAATATGCAGATCCTCAGTGACACTAAGGATTAAATTTAATTCCTGTTTTCTTCACTTACAATAGTTTTTGTTCGACCAGATTTATCATAATCTAAGTGTCTAGTCCGTTGAAACCGTTCTAGTATATTTTTAAACGTTTCTTTTCTTAGTTTTCGTCCATCAGGGAATTTTTGATGAAAAATTCTTATTGCTAGTAGCACATTTTTGTTATACTCCACTAGCACAAAACTCTTATTAATCAGTTCCTCCTTAGAAAAATTCATATAAGTCATGGTAACAAAGCAACTGGAACTCTAAAAATTGTATAATATCAAATTTTTAAGGAAATTTAGTGTCATAGCCGACTAGGTAGAATATTGTATGTTTTTATTAATATTTTGCGCACCAACAATTTTAACTACGAATTTATTTGGATATCTCATCCAATATTAATAAATTAAGGGTCATACCAGACTATGATGTATTTTTTTTTCGAAAAATTATTTTTGATTGAATATTTTCATGGCCACCTAATAAAATTTCACGTAATTTTCTTGCAATTAATGTTTGGCTTAAAAAATCACGAATAACTTACAAATTAAAGCACTTAGGTATAGGGAATGCTTAAGAAATAAAAAAGTACCATAAAATATCATTTTATTACAATACTAAAATATAGGGTGTTCCATTTAAGAAAACTAAGAAAATACTCATTCCGAGTTTCGACCAACCCTGTATACTAAAATTTAACATTTCGTTACACTGTTAATGTTTAACAATAGTAGACTATATTAAAAATCGTTTGAACGTAAAATAAAAATTTGATGTCAAATCACTACAATTCTACCGGGTGTAAATATTGCTACAAAATTAACAAAAGAACGTAATTATCTTTTCAACTACCTCGTATAATATTACAAAACCATATATTTTAAGAATGTACACATTGAGTAGAATCAAAAAATGTAAAAATATACAGGGTGTTCCATTTAAAAAAACATAATTTTGTGTCACCCTGTCAATACGCACGCCCCTGTATATTTGAAAATATTTTTAAATTATGGTCCTATGTGTTCCAACTTTTACCTAAATATTTTTTTTTCGTATCTCGTACGACAAACGAGTAATTGGACTTTGTCATACTAATGCCCCACCCTTACATACATCCACAAACATTTACCCCTTTTTAAATAAAAATTGAGTCATACTTCTGAGCTCGATAACTTTTGAATGGTAGAACCGATTTTCAAAATTAGACATGCGTTGGAAAGGTAATTTTTGGGAGTTTTGTGGACGAGAACGAAAAACAGACCCTAAATGGGAAGGGCCGCAAAATCCACACCCTTGGACCAAAATGGAGAGTTGACATATGGATGGACGAGTCTTTTCCTAAACTTTAAGAGGAGATTTGGTCCGATTTTCAATTCAGTCAGATTTAGACAATCGAAAATTTCGTGTATACCCTATTCCACCAATATACGAGTGTGTTGGATTATCTCGACAACGAATATTTTATTGTGCAAAATATGAAGAACGAAAGTAAATTGCAAATTACATTGCTGTTTATTGGAATAATTATTAGAGCCATTTACTTTCGAACTTTTTCGTACTTCTAAGGAATGCGAAGTCATAAAAACCATACAAACGAAAAAACTGGAATATTTATACCACATAATGAAAGGAGAAAAGTACTCTCTGCTAAGACTCATCATCCAAGGGAAAATCTCCGGAAAGAGAAATGTGGGACGTAGGAGGATTTCCTGGTTGCGAAATTTAAGAGAGTGGTATGGGTGCAGTTCAATACAGTTGTTCAGAGCTGCAGCCAACAAAGTTAAGATTGCTGTGATGGTAGCCAACCTCCGATAGGAGACGGTACTGCAAGAAGAAGAATGTTTAACCCCAATATATGGATATTTGATAATGTTTTATTTTCAATATCAACATAAACTTTAAATTCTTTGGCTGAAGTAACAATACAACAGTTGATAACGTTGCATTGACAGTTTGTCTTTGACATACTTCTAAAGTTCCTTTACCTTTAGTTGACATTCAACTCTCAATATGTGAGTTTCATTCTTTTCACATTACATCCACGTGGGTTAGAGTTGCTCTGGGTAATATCCAAGAATATTTGCAACATTCAGTATTATTATTAACATATTATTATTATACCATTTAAGATCTCGTAACATTTAAAGGGTTTTTACTCATAACTTCTTGGTGGCTCACGCATCCATGCTATTGTAAGTATGACCTCTGGCAATTCTTAACCTTAGTCAACTTTTTACAATATTTTCCTTTATTAATTAGGTTATACTTATTATTTTAGGACTTTCTAACACTTAGAAGAGGTGATGAGAACAACAAAGAGACAACACAGTAACATAGTAATGGGCGATCTGAACGCCAAGGTAGGTCAGGGTAAAGTTGGAGAAAATGTCGGTGAATACGGCTTAGGTAGTAGAAATGAAAGGGGTGATCGTTTAGTTCAGTTTTGCCAAAGCGAAGATTTAATAATAACTAATACATTCTTTAAATTACCCCCAAGGAGACTGTATACGTGGACGTCACCTCAACACACACAAGAAAAAGTAATCAGAAACCAAATAGATTACATAATGGTGACAAAAAGATACCGTAATGCCGTGAAATCTACTAAAACTTACCCTGGAACTGATATCGGTTCGGATCATAATCCAGTAGTATCTGTGTTAGAAGCTAGACCAAAGAAAATGAGAAAAACCATCATCCCAACGTTAGACTTAAGTCAGCTTAAAAGTGAACACCGACGACAAACAGTGCGCGAAGAAATCAACACCGACCTCAGTGTAGCAGAAAACCAAATCCGCAGAACAGACAACATAGATGAAAAACTGAAGTATATAAACACTATAATAAGAACTACGGGAAAGAAACACCTAACCAAATCTCCAAACAAACATAAGGTGTGGATGACACCAGACATACTAGAACTAATGGATGAAAGACGCAAATTGAAGAATAATTCAGAAAAATACAGAGATGTTGATAAGAACATAAAGCAAATAATAAAAAAGGCCAAAGAATCATGGATTAAAGAACAATGTGTAGAAATGGAAGACTATGAAAGAAAGTATGACACATTCAATATACATAAAAAAGTAAAAGAACTTACAGGAACCCAAAGAAGACATCAAATAAGTTTGCTTAAGGACAAAGACGGAAATATTATTGTAGACTTAACAGAAAAAATTAATAGATGGAGTGAATACATAAGAGAATTGTTTGAGGACAACAGAAATAACATTGACAAGGTAAATGGTGAAACGGGACCTGAAATCCTAAAATGTGAAGTAGAAATGGCACTTAGAAATTCCAAAACTGGAAAGGCAAATGGACCCGATGAGGTTCCTACTGAATTACTAAAGCTCTTGAATGATGAATCAATAGGTATAATATTGCACTTATTTAACACAGTATACAATACTGGTATTATACCTCAAGAGTGGCTGCTGTCTACATTCGTTACACTGCCAAAGAAATCCAATGCAAAAGAATGTTCAGAACATCGAACAATATCTTTAATGAGCCATCTACTAAAGATATTTCTAAAAATCATCCACAACCGAGTTTATCAAAAGTTGGAGTCAGATATTAGTAATACACAGATGGGGTTCAGAAAAGGACTAGGTACTCGAGAAGCTCTCTTCGGTTTGAATGTTCTTACACAAAGATGCCTAGACGTTAATCAAGAAGTACATGCATGTTTTATCGATTTTGAAAAAGCGTTTGACAGAGTACGCCACGATAGGCTAAGAGGCATTCTTGAAAGAAAAGACATAGATAATAAAGATCTGCGAATAATTCTCAACTTATACTGGAATCAGAAAGCTAACATCAAAATAGAAAACGAGATATCAAAAGCAATAGAAATACGTGGAGGAGTAAGATAGGGATGCATTTTGTCACCACTGCTATTTAATGTATATAGTGAAAGCATCTGTCAGAAAGCCCTTTTGCAAGCAAATGAAGGAATCGTAATCAATGGAGAGGTTGTAAAGAATATTCGATACGCAGACGACACTGTACTAGTTGCAAGAACAGTAGAAGAATTACAACGATTACTTACAAACATAAATATTGCTTGCAACAATTATGGCATAAACATTAATATCAAAAAAACCAAGTATATGGTCTTCAGTAAAATCATGACACAACCAGCACATATTAGTATAAACGGCATTCAAATTGAAAAAGTATCAAGTTATAAATACTTGGGAACTTTAATAAACGAAACTGGAGACCAAAACAATGAAATAAAAAGACGTATCGAAATTGCCAGGGTCACCTTCATAAAGATGAGAAAATTCTTCTGCAACAGAGATATAAGCATCCCTCTACGATTAAGAATGCTAAGTTGCTACGTATTTAACACGCTATTATACGGTGTAGAGGCCTGGACTCTCAAACAGAACAACATAAAAATATTGAAAGTTTCGAGATGTGGTGCTACCGTCGAATGCTGAAGATAAGTTGGGTTGAAAGAATCACAAATCTTGAAGTAATACGAAGGATAGGAAGAGACCCAGAAATTTTATTAACGATAAAACGAAGAAAACTCGAGTATTTGGGTCACCTGATGAGAGGTCATAAATACGCATTACTTCAAAATATAATGCAAGGAAAATTAGAAGGAAAACGGAATCCAGGCCGTAGAAGAATGTCGTGGATGCGAAATTTGAGAGAGTGGTTTGGCTGCACCACTAATGCACTTTTTAGGTCAGCTGTAAACAAAGTCAGGGTAGCCTTGATGATTTCCAATCTCCGATAGGAGTGGCACAAGAAGAAGAAGAACACTGATGATGAATTATTTGTTAATCCGAAAACGTTTTGTTAATGTGATGTAACCCTAATTGGAGTCTTTTAATTATACCTTTTACAAAGAATCCATTATTTTTTTTTGTTTCCGAAAGCTTGAATTCAGATAATAGTGTACTTTTTAATCCCCGCTTTGACTTCAATATCCAAAAAATTAGTGAAATTTGTATATCCAAAAAGTCAGTTATTTGATCGGTATGATATGATAACGGTATATACCTATTGTCTTCTCGATTTTTAAAAATAAGTCCGCTCCCGCTGTCTCCTTGACAGACCGCAATACTTTCATTCGGACGACCAGCACAAATTTTATCAAAAATATTATACACTTCTTCCCAGCTCTCTGGTAGCTCTTTAGAACACGTGGTCCTATCTTTGTATGGTATTCTCATTGCTTTGAGGATTTCTGAGGGCTTTTCTTCTTCAGTAAGTCCCCAACCAGCTACCTGAAAATTGTGATGGAAATTAAATATTACGTCTAAATTAATTAATGAAAACCAATTAGTTTAAAATAAAAATTTATAAAACTAAAGAAATTTTTTAATTAATACTGCTGTACTACCCAGGCAAACAAATAAGGTTTACAAAACGTTGAAAAGACGTCATAATAATTATAAACAAACCACGTCAGTTTGTCACGTTGTTTTTTCGACGTCGAAAGTCACGTGAATATGTCCCACCATAACTGACGTCATTTTTATCACGTTTTAAATAGGTGATATAAAAAACGTAGTTTTTATGTCGTTTTTTTAGATTATTTTTCATTTTATGGTTTTAAAAATACACAATAATAATTATTCGTATGGGTATTGTTGGTATTGCAATTTTTCATTTAACTGTTTTAAATTTAGCTTATAGGCTAAGGTATACCTACTTCTGTGTCAAAACTGAAACCACATATAGACTAATAAATAACTTATTAACAAATTAATTTAATTAAACTTGATAACACATAATTAGTTCATTAACAGAAAATATTCACCAAAACACAACACATAACCTCAAACCGTTTTCAAGAAGAACTATTGCATTAACTAAACTAACTCACTACTCACTTGAGAAAAACGAATAAAAATCTCTTAATTAACGCGTTTCTTCAACTAAATATTTAAATGAAAACCACACAAACCACGTAAACAATAAATGAAAAATTTCTTATGACAACTTAAGCTTATAAACGTCAATATACAATATATTATAAGCTTTAACCCGTTAAGCTCCTCCCATTTTTGTAACGTCAGACTTTCTGCTGTTTGAAATGAAAACGTATTTTTAAACGTATTTTAACGTCATATATGACGTAATGTTCAAACACGTGTTTATATTCAACCAAAAGCTGACGTTTCCTCGACGTTATTGACGTCACTTCGCTGCCTGGGTAATACTTCAAGTGAAACAACATCGGTTCAGAAATCCATAATCATCGGCATTGTGTAATTTAATTTTTAATAACCTTTTAAATGTAAACCAAAATTTTTAAATCGTATGGTAAGTGGTTTTTTGAAAAGGTTCAGGTAGATTGCTGATGGTCTGATAAGACCTAAAACGCTTTGAAATATTTTTGAATTCCTTTGAATATTTTTGTTAGCGATTTTATTTACCAATTACACAAACAGTTACACAAAAACACTTGCTTGAGTTTTTTAGTTTTTTGAGTTAAATTTTTTATATCTTTACACTTACCTCTCCTATTTGATAATTATTTAAATGTATGCTATTCATGTTATCCATACATATTGGCTGAACGATCGGATCAAGTTTAAAAAGGTCTTGGGTAATGAGTAGAGCCACATCAGCAATGTATTTTTGAGTTTCCCCCCTATATCCATCATTAACGATTACTTCTGATATCTAAAATTAGGGCAGTCAATAAGGATATTTGCTCCGAATTTGCTAAAACTTTTTATTTCATTAGTAGTTCCAAAATGACACAAAATCGAGGTATCGGATAAAAAAGTTTATTTGAAGAAAGTGTATTTTTTGTTCTTTTTAATGGCGGTACAGGCTCGTTTTTTTAATACTGTATTTAATTACAGAGTAATTTCCACATATTAATATATTTTTCAAATTGGGCTCTGTATCGCCATTCTTTATTATATTACGAATACGTGTGCCACCTATCTCGAAAAAATATTCAAAATTACAGACGCAATCTTGGAACGCGTTTTCGCTACCTGTTGATCGCTACTGTTTCTTCTTAACTAATTTTTTCAGTATGTTGTAAATTTAGTAAAAGTAAACAAGGTTGTCTATTCGGTAGGAAAAAAAGGATCGACTGTAGCTATATCTAAAAAATGAGATGTACATCTAAGAATGGGAATGCTGTTCTGAAGCTATTTTCTTGTGGCATTTTTACAATTTTAACTATTTATAATGGGAAATAAGCCAGAATTATTAAAAAATGATTTTTATTAACGTTTCGACGCCCAAATCGGGTGCCGTTGTCAAAATACTTTTTGACAACGGCACCCGATTTGGGCGTCGAAACGTTAATAAAAATCATTTTTTAATAATTGTGGCTTATTTCCCATTATAAATAGTTAAAAATTAAGAATGGGAAGAATAATAAAAGAAGTGGATGGTGGAAAAAGGAAACAAAGCAATCAGTAAAAAAGAAGAAAGAAATGTGGAAGCGATGCATAAATATGACAAGAACAAGACAGAGACAAGAAGAAGACAGAGAAATATTACTAAGGAAGTAAAACATCTCTTGTAGGTAGATGGTATATAAATTTATTAAAATTTTTCTAAAAAAGATCCAAGTTGGATTAAAGTGGGTACATCACTAGTACAAAACAAACGTTTTCGGACTAATTAGTCCATCATCAGGTTGAAACCTAAAATAAGTAAACCACTATACAAAAAGGCAAAGTTGAAGTTTTGACTGATAAAAAGTTAGGAAATAAATTAAAACATGCGGTTACTTATTTCAGATCCAAAGTTGTTGGAACTAGCTACATAGGTAGGTCGAATGACCTTACCATTATAAAAATTAAGCCATTTAGGCTACAACAATGTCGACAATAAGTCGATGTTAAAAGAATACAATTAGACTATAATGGATTCTTCATCTTGGCTTGAAACTGGCAGACTGAAATATGACATTGAAAGAATATTGACAAGAAATTCTAGATATGGAATTTTATGTGTATACAGTTATTTTATATTGTAAAAATGCAAACAATTTCTAAATGATTGAATTTAATTAACTATTAAATAAATGAGTGAGAATGAGAGAATAAATGAGAGAAATAAATGAGTGAGAAACGACAAAGGAATATATTAAAAGGACTAGTAAAAGACGAGAAGAAGAAGAGCTGGAAGGAATTCGGTGAAAAATTGAAAGAAGGTTTGGGAAATAACAGTAAACAATTTGGGAATAAAATAAGAAATAAGGAATTAGGAATGAATGAAATAAATTGAAAACAATCATCCAAGACATACTAATCATATGGAATAAACATTACAAAGAAATAGAAGAGCATATAGACTAGGGTGGGCCGAAAAAGGGAAGAAATTTTTTTTTTTGGAAAATGAAGTTGGTATAGTAAAAAAAAGTTGCAAAATGGGCAGACAATCAAACAGTTTTTTTTTATTTTAATTAAAAAAAATTTAGCCCCGCCCCAAGGGGTCGAAAAAATTTTTTTTCTGAATTTTTTTTTTTTTTATTTGGTATAGCATAAAACTAAAAGATATAAGCCCATTTATGATGAGAAAAAAATTTGGTCAAATTATTTTAATATTTAACCGCGCCCCTGGCGTTTTGAAAAATGCACTTGAATAAAAAATTCGAAATATGCAGCTCTTCGCTTGAAAAAATGATGATTTATTTAAATTTTGCAATAACATTCTATTTTTATCATCATTTATTCAACCCACAACTCACCACGGGGAGGTGGCTGCATGTCGAGTTGCAACCGCCTCCCTCCCTTAAATGTTATGTAGTAAAATCTAAATTTAATAATAGTAAAGTAAAAGTTAATTATTTGATGTTTTTACCTCTTTAGCTGTAAAATATTGTGACTTATTCTCGAATGTAGGTAAGTTCTGTCTTGCCTCTAGTCTAACTCTTATAAATCCGTCCCTAGCCGAGTGACCACAAACTTTGCTAGATGCTTCTGTTACAATCTTTATACATCGCTCAACGGCTTGAGTGTGACTTGGTAATTTGCTTATATTTAAAAACGACCTATTTTTAATAGCTGCTAGCAGTTCTTCATTTTTAAAATTCATCGTTAGCGGGGGCTCTGTTAAAAAGCATTCATTGTCGAAAACCAAGTTCTCTAATATGACTTCTTTCGTCGGCAATCATAGCTGTCAATATATTCTCCGGATGGGCAAAATAAGCGTTAGTTTGAATCACTTTATCTATAATTATTTTCACTTCTTCAGGAAGGTGTCTTGATTTATTTATGGTTTCCCATAAATGTATGGAGCCATATTCAATTGAAGGACGCGATTTTATGTTAAACCACATAGGTGCGTAAACTTTCGTGATAAACTCAACTAAAAGTAGAAAATTCTGGGAAGGATTAGTTGTGGCTACATACAAGCGCAGTAGTCGGTTGGCTGTGGTCAACCACCGCGCATGATTGATTTTTCCAGGATCTCTTTTAGATAAAGCTTCAGAACAAAAACCATTTTTAATTGCACAACAAATCTGATATAGATATTTCTGATCTGTGCTTAAACTATTTTTGTCAACTTCAGATAATACGATATCAATTGATTCAAACTTTTGGATGGGTTTGGTTTCGCATGATGCCAGCAATAAACCAATTGGTCCCGAAAACGAGTTTGGTACTTTCGTTTGTCCATCAAAGTGTTGGAGCAAGTGACGTAGGGGTAACTCATTTGCATGTAGCAAACAAACAACCCATTGAAGTGGCTTTCCAATTTGAACTTCAATTGTTCTAATTACACCGCCCTTCCACCCAGTGTTGACGTTCGTGCCATCACAGCCTATTGCTTTAGAGTTTCTTGGGTTAACGAAATTTTCCTTCATATAAGATAAAATATTTTTCGCTATGTTGGCAGCGTTTGCTGGTGGATTTAATGATAGGTGACCAAAATATTTGCTTCCCGGCTCCTCTAATAATGCTACATGTTCCTCTTGTTCAATGTTACGGCGGCCTTCAACTAGCTTCATTGTTTGATCTTTTCTACCATCAAAGTAAATAGCTTCAATGTCTTTTCTTTGTTTGGTAGCATTTTCTTGTAAGTGTTTTCTTATTTTTTGTAATTCTCGACGAACCTTATTTTTATCCACTACATTAATTAGATTATCTGACGTGACAAGTCCAAAATCTTCCAATGCAGCTGTTGCAATTTTGGCTACTGTTCGATTTGATGCACCAGTCATATCGGCAATCTGAGCAACATTTGGTAATGCAACTCTGAGTTGGTTGGAAATTTTGGTTAGTGAATTTTTCTCCTGTGGCTCTTCTAGAGAATATGACCACTTAAAGTCTTCATCTTTGGTAAAGTCTTCTTCGCTGGAGGAAATGTTGAAGCGTTTTACATGTCTGCTCTATGGGGACAAGGAAAGACTATCTATAGAGATACTGTGGGGTAGAAATGGGGCTAGTAGAAGGAACAGACACGCAAACCTTCATGCGAACGGCAGCTCACTTTTTTTGTGCGGTGGCGGGTCGTAGATTCGTTGGGAGGGGTAGGAGGGTTTAAAGAAGACTAACTACATAACCAAATAAGCAAAGGATACTTACACAGACTTGAGGACTTTCCTACTATTTAAACAAATTGGGACGCCGTTCGAAAAATCCTCAAATTCTCATATCGAGTACTTACTGGAAAGCAACTGGGGGACATTCATCGTAGATTCCTCGTTGGGGTTATAGTGGGCTACTTATTTATCATTATTGGCTTCTATGCCATTATATTTTCTTCTGTTCTAAAACTTATTCACTTGTATTAGATATCTGTTAATAATTTTTTTAAAAAAAGAGGTTACAGAAATAAAGATGTGTACATTTTATAATGTTTATTTAAAACTTACTCCGAGAATAAACATATTCTCAAAAAAGAAATGAATAATAAAAACAAATATATGGTTTTACAATTTTTAACCTTATTTATTTTTAGCAGTGTACCAAAACTAAAATTTGACATGGCTGTCAAAAGTCACTGCCATTTTACATTTACTTTACAATAAAATATTTTCCATGTTGAAAACAAACATTTAATTATGTAAAACCTTTACCATTAATATCCACTTGTGAATTTATTTAAAATAAACATTATCATACCTTAAAACAAAAATCCATGTCACAACACTTGGAACTTCAAAATTTTCCATTCAGACGGGGCTGGGAGGGGAAGATATTCAAATCATTACAAAACTGGATAAAATCGATACCAAATAATATCATCTGGGCATTTCTTACTGGAACATGAACAAATCAAAACATCATAAAAATAGCAACAGCTACATAAAGGACAGGAACCAGGAAACCACGCACTTCTTTTACCGGCAAATCAAACTGCATAACAATAGAACTGTTTCACAATAATATATCCATTAAAATGCCGTGAAACTATTGTCATTATATTCCTTGACATGTTAGAAATCCATTAGTTCTTTTACTATAAGAAGAAAACCATTTTGGCCGGCAAAGTGCGACTTTTTGAGTTCTAACAAAAAGATGCTTACAGAGCTGATGTACTTTTAGAACTAACTTTACATCGTCACGTCTCTCTCGCGTCCAAACGATGCATTTCTTCTCGATCGTTCCGCCAAAAGTATTGACCAATCGTCAACTACAACTCAAGGATCTTTCAAAATGCAGACCAATAATAACATGGGATTTTTAGCGCTCAAAACTTAAAGGAAAAACACCAAACCTTTTAGAGGATTCATTCTCGAATAATGAATGATTTCACAATAACTATCTACGTAGTTGGTAAATGCTACTCAAATAAATAGGAACTTTCCTATGATTTTACTTTGTTGCGAAAATATTCTGAAATATTTCGAACAGGAGCGGCTTAGGAAATTTTAAAGATATTTAAACTGACAAAATAAATTAGAAAAATTGATATTTTTCTTGGGATAGGATTAAAATTAATGGATATTTTTTATAAAATATTGTAGTAGAAATCCATCTGCTACAATAGCCTCCTCGGAAGAGAGGAAACTGGATTACCAATTCAGTTTTCGATAACTACAAAAATAAACATTGACTTCTTGGGTGTGACAGGACAACAATACAAAAATATTTAAATAATGGCTAGTGGGGATTAAACAAAAACAAAACATCATTGTTAGGGAGTGGGCTAGCGTGCCATCAATCGCCAGACTCTTTAAAGTCGAGTAGACTTAAATGTTTCTTGACTCTACAAAGAACTGTAGGTGACAAGAGTTTCTGTGCCTTGGGAAAGAAATAATCTTGTGCCCTGTGTGGACCTCGCTGACATCCACTGCAGTAACACAAGTGACATATATACTATATATACCATATAATATATACCATATAGCAGGGCAGACACAGCCTCATCACCTCGTTGCCTAACCAGGATTGGTTTTCAAAAACTAAAAAATCTTTCTGAGCTCTTGGCTCAGCAGATAGGCATCTGCTTAAACTCTAAACACCTAGCGAGTTTCACGGGACATTCGGCAACGGTTCTGCAAAAGGAGGATTTAGACAATGCAGTCTAAATACCTCGTTGAGATAAAATGTCAAAAATGACATCTCAACAACTCATTCAAACAAGACCAACAAGGGGGGGGAACGCGTGTGACAACATACAAAAGACCAAAAAAACTAGTATACTGGATTCAAACGGGATATCAAACTATTTAATCAAGACCAAAAAAAAATGAACGTAACACATGACATAGGAAATACTACATCATTACGTTTTCAATCAACAGTCCTACCTAGGACATAAAAGCCTTTCATGAAAGTTCACAAGACAACTTTCTCATTTTCAAATCACAAACTGGGATATTCTTTATTTTTCAAAACCGGGGATATGATCTTACTTTTCCAAAACATGAGTAGATCTTACTTTTCCAAAACAATGGGTAGACTTTATTTTTCCAAAACATGAGTAGACTTCACTCTTCCAAACTGGGGTTAGACTACTTTTTCAAAACAGGGATGAAAGCAAACACACAAGGGAAAGACCAAAGGGACATTGGAAAGAATGACAATTCCGACGAACGACCACTTCCATTTATCCACCGAAAGCAAGCTTCACCTGTACTCAACGCGGCCAGATCCTAAGCTCACCAGCCTTGTCACAGCTTCTGCTCTTGGCCTACTTTCAATGAACAAACACAAGAGAGGTCAACGAACTATTCGCCAAAAAAAATCAAACTCCATCAGGGACATGGGCTAACAGACATTACGGGATAACAGACTCTAGAATTTCCAGACAAAAAAGGGATAGACAAACAAACAGGGAACAAAAGACTCATAGGGCATTTATACATTCTCCATACACATGGGCTTACAAACACAAATAATATCGAAACTTGGTTCTTAGTCATACTCCATATACATGGGCTTACAAACACAAACAAATATTGAAACTTGGTTCTTATATATACTCCATATACATGGGCTTACAAACACAAATAAATATTGAAATTTGGTTCTTATATGAGCTTACACAAATAAAACCGTTCTTGCTCCGACTATTAATGGGAGTATTCCCAGACAACTGTAAAACACTTCCTCATCACGAGTATTACACTTGTGATATGCCAGATACAAGAAAACATACATCATTTTTAATCAATAAGTGGAGGGGCCTCGCCACGGTTTCCCTCTTCACTTCTTCATGGGGTTACTTTTTCTTCACTTCTAACATGAACAAATCCATATATCAAGGGTTATTTTCAAAACAGTGTCGACAGAGTACGCTATCTTCAAATCAAAAAGTGATAGCTTTTCTCCTGGCTGCTTGAAAAAACAAGGGGTCTACTTCTTCATTAATAAGTGGAGGGGCCTCGCCACGGTTTCCCTCTTCACTTCTTCATGGGGTTACTTCTTCAAGGATGACTTCTCCAACTAACCTGTGGCAATAATATACCCAAATATAGATAGGCTTCGCTGGAAAATCACGGAACTTACTCACACAGACCATACCGAATTAGCTCATACACGGACCATACCAACTATTATCACACATCTACTCAAACGACCAAATCAATAATCACAAAAAACGTTTATTCTGTAAAAAACTGATGATCTACAAGAATACATGCAAAAAAATATAACATATTGTTATACTCTATAAGTGGATTCAATATTCTAAACATTTTAATTGTAACTTTTAGCAAAATTTTAAAAAAAATTTTTAACGTTACTTTTTTTACCAAAATTTTCTAAAAAAAATTTTATACTTTATTTTTTACTCATCTGTTTGTCTATGTCTATATAATTCATCAATATTTTCCAAAAAATTTAACCAATGCTTTCATCATGGGTACAATATCAATACAATATAGTAAGTACGCTACTATATTAAACATACTATTCTCTTGTACGATACATACAATACAATACCAGTATACTACGGTTTACATAATATGGGGTTATAAGTTAAATACACTATGATGTATGAAATGGTACATGCCTATACAATCAGCAGCATGACCAAATCAACACCACAACAAAATGTGTACATACTTACACCTCTTTGGAAAAATTATTAACATTCGTAAACAAAATTTATAAAAATGGGCTCTTTTGTGGGAACTAAAAGACTGAAACAGTTTCGGGGGCACTAAAAGACTTGAAACAGTTTCTAGGGACAAGACAAGAGGAATCTGGGCTAAACTACTTGGAAAGACTGGGGCGATATTTACTCGGGTCAAACTTCAGGGTGTACGTTACAAGTATTACAAGTGTAACACTAAGTGGGAGTGGCTAAAGACATTGGGGACTAGTAGATAGGCTAACTACTAGTTGAACATGTCTACAAGCTAGACTTGTAACAATGGGCATACAAAAAATGACAAGAGTCGAGCTTCCATGTTGTCGGAAACACCTGCACCACAAACTGAGATCGGCTGCCCAAGGGGACGGGCATTGCCTAACAGTTGTAGTACAAATGAGACCGAAAGGAGGCTAAAGGGATATGGTAGTGGGCACATGCTAATGGGATCAGGGGGGCTAAAAATGGATCGAGCCCCACGTTGGGCGCCAGTTGAAGCGTTTTACATGTCTGCTCTATGGGGACAAGGAAAGACTATCTATAGAGATACTGTGGGGTAGAAATGGGGCTAGTAGAAGGAACAGACACGCAAACCTTCATGCGAACGGCAGCTCACTTTTTTTGTGCGGTGGCGGGTCGTAGATTCGTTGGGAGGGGTAGGAGGGTTTAAAGAAGACTAACTACATAACCAAATAAGCAAAGGATACTTACACAGACTTGAGGACTTTCCTACTATTTAAACAAATTGGGACGCCGTTCGAAAAATCCTCAAATTCTCATATCGAGTACTTACTGGAAAGCAACTGGGGGACATTCATCGTAGATTCCTCGTTGGGGTTATAGTGGGCTACTTATTTATCATTATTGGCTTCTATGCCATTATATTTTCTTCTGTTCTAAAACTTATTCACTTGTATTAGATATCTGTTAATAATTTTTTTAAAAAAAGAGGTTACAGAAATAAAGATGTGTACATTTTATAATGTTTATTTAAAACTTACTCCGAGAATAAACATATTCTCAAAAAAGAAATGAATAATAAAAACAAATATATGGTTTTACAATTTTTAACCTTATTTATTTTTAGCAGTGTACCAAAACTAAAATTTGACATGGCTGTCAAAAGTCACTGCCATTTTACATTTACTTTACAATAAAATATTTTCCATGTTGAAAACAAACATTTAATTATGTAAAACCTTTACCATTAATATCCACTTGTGAATTTATTTAAAATAAACATTATCATACCTTAAAACAAAAATCCATGTCACAACACTTGGAACTTCAAAATTTTCCATTCAGACGGGGCTGGGAGGGGAAGATATTCAAATCATTACAAAACTGGATAAAATCGATACCAAATAATATCATCTGGGCATTTCTTACTGGAACATGAACAAATCAAAACATCATAAAAATAGCAACAGCTACATAAAGGACAGGAACCAGGAAACCACGCACTTCTTTTACCGGCAAATCAAACTGCATAACAATAGAACTGTTTCACAATAATATATCCATTAAAATGCCGTGAAACTATTGTCATTATATTCCTTGACATGTTAGAAATCCATTAGTTCTTTTACTATAAGAAGAAAACCATTTTGGCCGGCAAAGTGCGACTTTTTGAGTTCTAACAAAAAGATGCTTACAGAGCTGATGTACTTTTAGAACTAACTTTACATCGTCACGTCTCTCTCGCGTCCAAACGATGCATTTCTTCTCGATCGTTCCGCCAAAAGTATTGACCAATCGTCAACTACAACTCAAGGATCTTTCAAAATGCAGACCAATAATAACATGGGATTTTTAGCGCTCAAAACTTAAAGGAAAAACACCAAACCTTTTAGAGGATTCATTCTCGAATAATGAATGATTTCACAATAACTATCTACGTAGTTGGTATGATGCTACTGTTGGTATGTTGGTTTTAAATGCTACTCAAATAAATAGGAACTTTCCTATGATTTTACTTTGTTGCGAAAATATTCTGAAATATTTCGAACAGGAGCGGCTTAGGAAATTTTAAAGATATTTAAACTGACAAAATAAATTAGAAAAATTGATATTTTTCTTGGGATAGGATTAAAATTAATGGATATTTTTTATAAAATATTGTAGTAGAAATCCATCTGCTACAATGTCACTTTCGGGTTCGCTTCTACATGAGTTGGAATCAATCTTTTGACTACTTGTCGAATGCATTGAAAGTTTAAGAATCCTTTCTTCCTTTTTTTTTCATTTTTTTCAGTGTTTAACTTATCTACTCCAGCAATTCGCATTTTTCCATCATTCCTCTGATCCTTTAAAAACACTTGTTCTAACAAAGGCACTTTATAGAATTTTTCACATTTACAAGATTTAAAATCACTGCATTTACATGAAGAAATGTCAAATCATTTTTTAGAGTCCAGTTTGAAATTTTGCACTTTTTGTAAAAAAGATGGCGATTTTCGTGTTTTTAGGGGTTTTCTTAGGTTGCGATATTTCTTATGATATGCTATTATCATGGCTATGACGCGTTTGGAACCAACTGTTGGAAGTGAAGCAAGTTTCCATATAGCTTTTATTTTATTGGCAACCAGTTTCGCAACTTCCCATTCAGGCGGCTGCTTGCTCGAATTTCCCTTGATCTGTTCTCTTGTAAATAAATAACATCGAAACACCTCCTCTTTGGTTGGCAAACAATTTTTACATTCTAAGTCGGAAGAAAAGCCAAATATTGGGCAAATGTCTGTTTTCCTAGTTTTAACTTTATCCATGTTTATGTTATGTGTCCAAATTGCACTATAACACGACCAATGTTTTTTTGCACGGATATTTTATGTAATTTATCACTTATCACTAACTGATTGAATAAACAAAGGCAGTCCTGGATACGATGACACAACACGGCGTAACGTTCTCAGTTCTCGCGGGAATGCCTTTAATGAAAAATACCATGTTCTAACAACAGTTTAAGACAAACTGGTGTCTATCTCGTATTATATTCCTATTTCCGGTCTCCATCTCAGGCGAATTGCACAGGGGCGGTGCGGCTAAATATTCAAAAGTATTAATCAAATTCATCAAAGCTCGAGGGGCGCGGCTAAATATTAAAATAATTTAACTAAATTTTTTCCACATTATAAGTGAATTAATATCTTCTAGTTTTTTGCTATACCAAATTAAAAAAATATTATTGAAAAAAAAATTTTTTTCAGCCCCTGGGGCGCGGCTCTTTTTTGAAAGAAAAAGTTAAAAAAAATAGGTTTAATTGTCGACCCATTTTGCAACCTTTTTCTACTATGCCAACTAAAATTTCCAAAAAAAAATTTTTCGGCCCACCCTAATATAGACAATCGAATAGACGAAACTAATATCGAAGATATTGAAGAAGGATTGGCAATATCCGGATGACATAGATCCGGAGATGATGAAGTACGTGGGAGAAAAAGGCAAACTTTGGCTACTGGAAATAATGAGGAAAGCATGGAGAACAGAAACGATACCGAAAGACTGGGAAGAAAATTTATTGATACCAATACACAAGAAAGGAGATGAAACGGAATTTGATAACTATAGGGCCATATGCTTATCAGCAGTGGCATATAAAGTATACACCGGGATAACAGGAAGGAAACTTAGAAAAGAACGGGAAGAAAAATTAGAAGAGGATCAAGCAACTTTTAGGAAGGAAAGATGAACAACAGATAATATATATACATACTGAGAAATATATTTGAAAGGAAAAACGAAATAGGAGAAGACTTATATATTACGTTTATAGATATTAAAGCTGCTTTTGATTCTGTAAATAGAGAAATAGTATGGTCAGTAATGGAAGACCTGCAAATACCGCAAAAGATAGTAAGTGTGGCAAAAAGTACATATAGAAACGTACTCTGAAGAATTATAGTATAGAGTAAAGAATAGTAGAAGAACTAACTGACCCAATTGAAGCTGACAATGGGATAAGACAGGGAGATTCCATTAGTTATCTGTTGTTCAACCTGATCATAGACAAAATAATAAAAAAAGAAAGAACAAAAAAAGGATACCAAATGGCAAATCTCTCAAAGTGAAGATGATTTACAACGTATGCTGCACGAATTTAATATAACTAAAGACTAAACACAAAAAAGACTAAATGCATGGTTATAACAGCAGATCTAATAAGGTGTAAATTAGAGCTGGAGAGTCAAATAATTGAACAAGTCATGGAGTTTAAATATTAGGCATCAGACTATCTAGCTACGGAAAACTCGAAACAGAAGTGGTGAATAAAGCAAACAGAGCCGCAGGTTGCCTTAATGAAACAATATGGAGAAATAAAAACATCAGAAAAGAAGTGAAAGGCAGAATTTAGAAAACAGTCATCAGACCAATAATTACATACGCGGCAGACACACGACTTGATACAGAAAGGACAAAAAGAATGCTAGAAACAGCTGAGATGAAAACACAGCGCAAAATCGATGGTAAGACACTGTGGGATAGAGCTAGAAGTGCAGATATACGACGGAGATGCAAGGTGGACAACATTAATAACGGTAAAAAACAGAAGAGTAGAATAGAACGACCACATAAGCCGAATGACAACAAGAATAAAGTAGTAAGGACGGCGATAGACGGTTCCCCAATAGGAAGAAAATCAGTGGGAAGACCACGAAAAAGATGGAATGACAACTTATTGGAGGCACATTAAAAAAACAGATAGTCACGTTTATACAAAAAGAAGAAGAAGAAGAAGAAGAAGAATAAGAAGAAGAAGAAGAAACGTTCTCGCGAAAGTACAAATCAACGGAAACAAATCGCCAATAATAAACCTAAGAAGAGGAATAAAACAAGGGGAAGGGGACAGTCTCAGTCCAGTTTTATTCATATTAATAATGGATAGAGTAATAAAGAGCGCTAAAAGAAGGTCGAGACAATTACAGTCAACAATAGGGTATATGAATTTAGTACCATTGAGAATTGAGGAATTACTACATATTATATGCAAATGACCTAATAATAACAGCAGACGATAAAGAGAAAATGCAAAAATTAATCGACATCCGGATGGAATAAATAGAAAATTTGGAAAATGTAAAGAAAACGAAGAACATGATAGTAACACAAAATTAAACCGAGAAAATAAACAAAACGATATTTAGATGAAAAACGAAATAATAGAAACAGTCTCGACGTTTGAATACCTGGAAGTAACAATATCAGGGGATGGATACCTAGACCACAGTATAAAGAGGGACAGTAGAACCACTCTCCGAAAAATTGGAAGTAAAATCTGTAGTCGCGCATGGCGACCGCGCAATGTTGGCAGTCGCTTTTGCCCCACTCTCGCATTGTTATTCGCATAGAAACGTACGGCTTTTAACAGGGAAAACCACTGGTGAATAACCAATTGCGTACTGCCGGTATTACTTCCTGAGATCAAAGCGCCGACAGAAGAGTGATTTTACTGTGGAGCCTCTATATACTGTGCCTAGACCAACAAATCTCATATAGGGAGAAAAAAGCAAATAAGATCTACTATGCACTAAATAAAACAATATTTGGAAAGGAAGAAATAGATAAAGAAATAAAACTGAAGGTATACAAAGCAATATCTGTACCAACTTTAATATATGCAGGTGAGATGGGAAAATAATGTAAAAATAGACAGTTCAATAAACACACAGGAGATGAAGCAGTTGAGAAAAATAGCAGGAAAAACGAAATTGAACAGATTAAGAACTAAGGATATTGGAAAAAGACTGAAACAGGAATCGATAATAACAAAGATGCAAAAAATAAAATTAAAATGTTATGGACACATTAAGAGAATGGACCAGGGAAGACTACCAAAGCAGGTGATGGAATCAAAAAAGATATCGTAAAAGAAGGAAAGGGAGGCCAAGGAAAAGATGGATCGATCAGATTATAGAAATTGGACAGGAAAAAGGAAAAACACATCAAAAAATGATAGAGTTAGCAAATGACCGCAAGAAATGGAAGAGATGGATAGAAGATGAATAAAACCTCCGACGCCTCTAACAGGCATAAGGAGTTTCGAGAAAGAAAAAGAAGAAGTAGTAAGACAGTCATAAAGTCTATTGTTTAGATGGAAAAAGGATGTATAAAAAGATATTGGAGAATTTAAAATTACATAGGAAAAAATAAAACAAGAAATAGGAAATAATGAAATAGGGCAGTCAATGAGGGTATTTTGCTCCGAATTCCATCCTACTACGTCGATTTACTTCATATTTTTACAGTAAGTAGAGAATAGCTCAAGAAAAAAGGCTACCCTATGCCGATGTGCGCTTTTATCTTGGGGTGGTTCCCACGCCTTCTCGGGGGTGGAATTTTTTTTTGGTTAAAATAGCCACGGAAGTGGCTAGATAACCGAATTCTTAGCAAGAACTGGTATATATATATATATATATATATATATATATTTATTTTTAGCATCTTATGACGTCCCCCCATGTTAAACCGTAGTCTCTCGTGGCTTCCAGGTCTTCGTGAACTCCGATATACGGTTGCCACGAGGACTTTCCCTAAAATGTATCGCAAATGAAAGGTACCACTTCCTACAATGCTTACACAAAATATTGGCCGGACGTCCTCAGTCACGTTATCTGTATAATAATATACACATTACTTGGAGCAATTGCCGTCAGGCGCGCCATGTTCGCTTGCTGTATATCTAAAATCACTTTAACGGTTTTGATGGCATCCAAATATATATTTATTCAGTTTGCGGTTGTAGTGGTCTCCGTATATTTGAGTTTATGTCCTCATGGCTTCCACTGCGCTGTTGTCACCTCAAATGTTGGAATTTAGACTTCCGATATTTTTATAATTGATTATTGTAGTATGTTGAAAAAAATATTGTTGTGATATATTAATGATATTTTTTTGTGTAATTAACAATGTATTTTTTTTCACTGCAAAAATAAAAAATTAAAAAGTATGTTCATTAAAATTGATGAATTTATCATAACCAGTTGCCGAATCTGCTGGTCTAATTGCTCAATTGTAACATATTATAGAAGTGTTAAAATTGAATTCTTAATTTTTTATTACAAAACTTTTACCTCGACAGCGTAGGGTACAAGAGGACGGCTTAAGTAAAGTAAGTACAAAATTTTTAATAATATAATTTGTTCAACTAATAGGTGCAAAGGTGTCTGGAAAATAATAAAAATGTTTAAAACATTGCTTACTTATTTCATACACTCAATGTATTTTTTTATGTAAGGATATAGAAAATAATATTTTGAAAATTATTTAAAATATAGTAGTAAGTCTTAAATTTCACATTACATAAAGTAGTTAAGTCTGCTAGTCTACAAAATTAAAAACAAATAGAATACATACTTAAAAAAATTAAAGCACTCATGCCATACCAAACGAACTACATTCTTACATATTTTAAAAAGAAAAATCTTTAATTTTGCCCAACCCGACTAAACTATCAGCAGGTAAAAAGTCTGCAGTATGCGGGGGCCCTACTGTTGAAATAGATTAGAAAATTAAAATAAACTTATCTACCATTATGAAATTCTAATTTGACACAAAAAACTGTATTCTGGATTAAGAACAAGTGTGTAGAATACTCTCGTGAATTAAGAAGCGTTTCTACTGTAGGGTGACCATATCATAAATTTGAAAAAAACGGGACACATCCAAGCAGCAGTAGCGCACCTATAATTTTTCTCTGGGGGGAAGGGGGTTGGCTTGGGCGTCGAAATTTTTTTCTATATTTTGTGAAAGACAAGTTACATTTTCCTGCTATTATTTATATATTTTTCATATGCCCTGGGGGGAAGGGGGTTTAACTCCCAAACCCCCCCCCCGGGTGCGCTACTGCCAAGAAGGGTTTGGAGCGATAATACACAAACAGGGATGCGAAACGCAGAAAACTATAAAACTACGCTAGAATGACGTGGATAAACAACCAATTTGTCAAAACAAAACAGGGAAGAATAAAAAATAGCGAGAAACACAGCAAACTCAACAAATAAAAAGAAGAAAAATGACGGGTTTCGCTGGAGGACATTAAAAAAGACAGAAAACCATCAAATATAACAATTTACAAAAAAGTCAGATAAAAAATACGTCCAGCATTAAAACAAGAGTACTAAAAAACTAAAAAAAAAGAGAAACCCTGTTTGAAGACAAACAGATCAGCAGAATATGAGAAGAATATTACGAAAAAATGCTATTCGGTATGAAGGAAACAGATGAAGAAGAACAAGATAACAACGAAGTAGAAATTTTCACAGAAGAAAACGTACAAAAACAAATATTAAAAACATAGAAAACGGAAAAGCAGCAGAAGAAAATGAAATAACAGTGGAAAAAAATACAGAGGAAGAGAATTACATAAGGAAATAAACCAGCTAATACAACAAAAAATATGAACAAAACAGACTACCAGCCGATTGGAACGCAGATATTATAGTAGGTACCTATATACAGTAAAACCCCGCAAATCCTAACTAATTGGGGGGACAGCCTGTTCGGATTCCGAAAAGGTCGGATTATCCGAAAGTTAGCCTAACTAATAATTGAAAGTTTACTTTGTCGTTGATTTTGAATCGCTGTGCCTGTCTCTCTCCCTCTTCCACCCATCTCAGATTGATGTCACTGATGCAGAGCCAGTGTCATCATTTGTGCTTAGTCGTTAACTCCATGGCTTGATTTCTAATTTGAATAAGCTCCATTTTTCCCCGTTCCCCTATACAAGATGGATCAGAAAACTAAGAAGAAAGTGTAATTACAGAATGGATTGAAGCTGACGACAAAGGGAGCGAAGAATTTACGGATGAATACATTGTAGACTTGGTTCAACCTCAAGGCAACCCTAATGACTAATGAAGATGAAGAAAGCGAGGAAGAAGTTTCCCTGTCATATTGAGTGTCACACGCAGATGCCACTAAAGCTCTGGGTGTGGCTCTACGTTACGTGGAGCATAACTCTGCTGCATTACCAGTAGATGTAATGTTTATGTGTAAATAGAATTAGAATTAAACAATGGTTTCGAATTCACCTGTATAAGTTGCAAGTTGGGAGGGTCAGGTAGTAAAAAAGTTACGAATTGGCCGGTGTACATTTTGATTTGAAAAAGTTTGTCATTAAGAGTTACGAGTTGGCGCGTGTCCATTGGAAGAAGGAGAATGTCACGGTTAAAGAATTTAAAGGACTGGTTTAGATGCAGTTCTATAGAACTCTTTAGAGCAGAGGTGGATAGATTAAAGATAGTGATGATGATATCCAACCTCCGATTAGGAGACGGCACTTGAAGAAGAAGAAGATATTAGATTTTACTGATTATGCCGCCCCCTTGTGATGCCGCTTGATGCGGCTGCCTCACCGCATCATAGAACGGCACGGCCCTGAAAATTACAGTCTTTTCGTTTAAGTCGCTACAGGTAAAAATAAGTAATTAAATATCTTATATCAGATAGAGTATTCATTTTTAGTAGATGAACAAAGGTTTAAAATGGCAGTTTTTGAATTTTGGTACGATTATTTGTTGCTTCGGAAGTTGCAAAAATAAACTTTTGCAAAAATAAACTTAAGACTGATATTACATGAAAAATTGGGTCAAACAGTCCATGTTCAGTCCAGATATAACAAAAAATTTCAAGGTGATTCGTCAATTAGTTTACATTTTATTCAATTTGTTTAATAAAAAATCCTTTTCTTTGCAATGATAAAGCATGCTTTTCTTCATAAAATAATAATTATACAGCAATTTTGTGGAAACTACATGAAAGAAGAATACTTATGTTTTCAAAGTTTTTAAAAAAATAATAAAAACTCATTTTTATCATTCCGAAAATATTTTAGTAAAGTAGAGTCATTTTTGGCTTATAAACAATTTGAATAACTTTGTTAGTATTGACTGCAAACTAAATTAATCGACTAAGGGATGGAAAAAACCTACCGTTTATAACCTAAACCCAGTTTTTTTAATTCGAAACAACCGGTTTTACCGGTTGTTTTTTTGTCCCGGTTATAACCGGTTTTTTTCTTTTTAAAGTAATAACCATTGAAAAACCGAATAAGTTGCCTGTGGAAAAAAATTAATTTAGAGAAAAATGAAGAAATTTCTATATATTTTCGATCTTAATCATATAATATTATAAATAATAAATGCGAAGTAATTAACCCAAACAACCATAATTCAACTTTTATTTACTAATAGAGAACTGGACGAAAGTGTCACATCAGCTTTTATGAAACAATTTTGAGAATAGTTATTTAGATTAATAAATATTTCAAAGACTGGTGAAATGGTGCATGTGATGATAATATTTACATAAAAGTATGTGATCTGCTTGAAATCGATATTCCAACCATCATCAGCTAAAAAATTGTTTATACTTGAGTACTTGAGACTTGAGACTCTTGTATAATGTGAATACCGAAATACGATTAGGAATCGCCATTATGTAATTTTTAAACAATAAATAATTCTTATGAAATAAATGGTAGGTATTATACAAACGTATTAAAAAATATTACCTAATGAAATTTTTTGATGACAATAGAGAAGTAAATACTGAATTGGTTTATCGAATTTATTTTGTAAAATACCTATAAGTCATTTGGACATTTTTTAAAACTTGATAGATCCAAGGGACATTTTGATAGATCGATAGGATCATCACTTTTGGGAATATCCCAATTATTGACAACGCAATATACGCCGACGCCGTCTACAACGAGCGACGAATCAGAGATTGGGGTACTCTGGCCCATTTTTAGGGTAACTTGAAAGCGCCTGGGAAAATTTTTATAGGTTGAATTGGTTGGGGAATTTTTCGGGAGGAAAATTGAGGAAACTAAATTTCGGGAGGAAACTAAATAAATGTAACATTATAACTTATTGAGTATTTGCTTTTGATTAAAAAAAACCGAAAACCTGTTTTTGGAACAACCGATTTTTTGACCGGTTATAACCGCCAGGTTAAACCGTAAGTTAAAAAAACCGGTATAACCAAAAACCGGTTTTTTGTTCAACAAGCACCATCCCTAGACTTTAGGATTTAAAAAGCTGGTACTTTTACATTATTATTATATTATCGGTTTATAACGTTCTTCGTCTTCCGATACCCGTTCGCCATTCCTCTCTGTCCGTACATTGATCTACTTGCAGACCTCTTTCATCCATGGCTTTGTTTATTCCTGCCTGCCAACTTTTCCTCGGTCTACCTCATCTTCTTCTATCTTGCAGTTTCCATTTTTGCCCTTGTTTTGGGATTCTGTCTTCATGCATTCTTTATACGTGACCAAACCATCGTAGTTGTATTTCGTTGGTTTCGTCATTTATTGTATGTGTGACCTTCGTTATTTCTCGTATCCGTTCATTGGTGACATGTTCTCTTCTTGATCTTCCTGCAGCCCTTCTCCAGAAATCCATTTCGGTGACCACTAACATTCGTTTTGATTTTTCCTTCATATGCCATACTTCGCAGCTGTATGTTATAATGCTTTTCACTACGGCGTTATAGATCTTTTTCTTGTTTTGGTTGTTTACCTGCTTGTCCCAGAGTACTGAGTTTAGGAGCCTAATTGCTTTCCTGCCCTGAGTGTTTCGTTCTTTAACGGCTCCGTCTAGTGTTCCATCATTCGTGATTTTCATATTCATACCCAGGTATTTATATTCGTTACATTTACTGATTGTTTGTTTCTCCTCCTTCTATAGTCGAGGAAATGAAGCATTTTGACTCGCAATTTTTTCGTCCAGCATGGATTTACTTGAAATTTTCACAGAAGGTAGGGCGTAGGGAATAGGCCAAGGATCATTTTCTATATCATGCCGCTGTATGCTAAAAGCATCTCGGGGACGGGAAATTTTTATTGCATTTTAACCATGTAAATCGATGTAAAAAGTAATTCTAAGAAAGAAATGTTTTTTACATTTTCTTCGTAAAACTAATATTTTCGAGTTATTCGCGCTTGAAAGTAACAGTTTTTCGACGAAAAAATCGACTTTTTTAGAGGGTTTTTTGAGAATACCTCGAAAAATATGCATTTTATCAAAAAATACTGTAGATATGAAAAATTTATCTTTTAGTAACACAAATTACCCCTGTAGTTATCACATTGTTTTCGATGTGTACTTTTACATAAATGTTAAAAAAAACTTTTACCTTGATTAATTACGGTCAAAGTTGGCACTTTTTTTTATTTAATTCACAGCTAGTTTCTTTATAACAATTAAGAAACCTAACTAGCGCTATTTTAAAGTTCAAGGTATGTATATAGTTTATGTGTAAAAGTTTGAGTAACTTGAACAGAGTTGTTAATATATCTTTAAAAATGACGTCCTAACGAAATCGACTCGTGGTCTGTGGAGCGGAATTATTAAAATCCGTGCACTCAAAAAATGAAATTAACTTTTCAAAGATATGTTGCGCTTAATACCTCCGGAGTTTGTTGATGGACTTTGATCATTATTTTTTTAATTTATATATACCTGTAGTTTTGTAGAGTATGTTATGTACACATATACCCACCTAACAATACAAAATGTTATGTATACATATACAAGTATATGTATACATATATAATTTCATAAAAATCGTTCAAGCGGTATCGGAGGATTATGGCAACTAACATTACGACAGGAGAATTTTATAGATGTAAATAAATAGATAACTATAAAAAATAGGGGTTGGTGGTAGAAAGGTGAAAATTAAGGGTTGTATATATTTTTAATGGTACATAATATAAAATGAAGGTAGACAATTTTCTCCAAAACAATAAAAAAGTGGCAGGGGGCAACCCCCCTTATAACTAACTATATGATAACTAACACTGTTACAGGAGAATTTTATGTACATAGAAGTAACTGTGAATTAAATAAGTAATAAAAGTGGCTAACTTTGCTCGTAATTAACCTAGGCGAAAAGTTTTTTTTTTGAAAATTCGTGTAAAAATATCAGCTTTTCAAATCCCAACGCAGATTTAGTCAATATGTTAATATGGTTATTAAAATTGTTTAGAAGCCAAAAATGATTCTACTTTCGTAAAATGTTTTCAGAATGCTAAAAATGACTTCTTATTGATTTTTTAAATAAGTTAAAAATATAAGCATTTTTCTTTCCTGTGGTTTCCACAGAATTGCTGTATTATTATAATTTTCTGAACAATAACATTGCAAAAAAAGCTCTTTGTGATAAAAAAATCGAATAAAATTTAAACTAATTGACAAATCGTCTTCAAATTTATTGTGCATTATGGACTGTTTGACTCAACATTTCATGCAATATCAAAGTCTTAATTTCATTTTTATAACAATTTTTTTATAAGTTATAACAATTTTTTTATTTTCGAAATTTAGTTTTATTTTGCAATTTCCGAAGTAACAAATAATCGGATCAAAATTTAAAAAATTTTAAACCTTTGCTTATCTACTAAAAGGTGAATAATCTAAATAAGATATTTACTTACCTTATTTTTACCTGTAGCGATTTAAACGAAAAACTGTCATATTTGACCCTTATTTGTTAATTACTAAAATTCTCGTCCGAACTGTGACGGGCATTGTTGTATTTATAATGTAATAGGTATAACTCCAAAAAACCCATTTGCAACCTGGCTGGTCAAGTGTCCCGACAAAAACCTTATTTTTCTGGACTATTGCAACTATGAGAAGAAAGAAAGAAACTTAAAAAAAAATGTTACAAAAAGAAGCAACCGAAGAAGGAAAAAGCAGTAGAAAGGAAATACAAAGAAAAAATATAGCGGTTAAAAAGCAAGCCAGGAAAGACAAAAGATACTATGTATATGATATGGTAAAAATGTCAGAAAAAGCTGCGCAAGAAAACGACCTGAAGATACAGTACAATATCATCCGAAATTTGACAGGGAAAACACTAAACAGTAATAAACAAATCAAAGATAAACAAGGAAATATAATTAAATCAGAACATAAAATAATACAAAGATGAAAACAACACTGCGAGGAAATATACTCCAAACACCAGATATAGACGAAGTTAACGTAATACAGGAAATAAACATTAGAACAATTGAAATTACGAAAGAAGAAATACAAAACACACTGAATCAACTAAAAAAATGGCAAAGCCGCTGAAAGCGACAACCTACCGATAAATTTAATAAAGGCGGGCGCAAACAAATTAGTAGAAATGTTACACAAACTCAAGATATGGGCCGACCAGGAGCTCCCACAGAAATGGAACGAGGGTGTAACCATTAAGACACCAAAAAAGGGCGATTTAAATAAATGCGAGAATTGGCGAGCAATAACACTGCTACCCTAATAGCACACGACGTCCAATGGACGTCCAAAATAGGTCCATTTTTGGTCCTAACGTCCATGGACTATAAATGGACGTCCTTTGGACGTCCCATGTTGGACGTCCTTCGGAAGGAATAAATATGGACGTCCTTTGGACGTCCGACGTTGGACGTCCTTCGGACGGAATAAAAATGGACGTCCTTTGGACGTCCGACGTTGGACGTCCTTCGGAAGGAATAAATATGGACGTCCTTTGGACGTCCGACGTTGGACGTCCTTCGGACGGAATAAAAATGGACGTCCTTTGGACGTCCGACGTTGGACGTCCTTCGGAAGGAATAAATATGGACGTCCGACGTTGGACGTCCTTCGGAAGGAATAAATATGGACGTCCTTTGGACGTCCGACGTTGGACATTCTTCGGACGGAATAAAAAGGGACGTCCGACGTTGGACGTCCTTCGGATGGAACAAATATGGACGTATATATACTGGACGAAATACGGACAATTCCCTAATAGCACACGACGTCATTTGGACGTCCAAAATAGGTCCATTTTTGGTCCTAACGTCCATGGACTATAAACGGACGTCCCATGTTGGACGTCCTTCGGAAGGAATAAATATGGACGTCCTTCGGACGGAATAAATATGGACGTCCTTTGGACGTCCGACTTTGGACGTCCATACTGGACGAAATACGGACGTTTTATGAACGCTTATATTGGACACATTATACCAATTACGAGATCAAATAGCAAAATAATTCAATAAAATATTAACTTGCGTTAACTTTACGTTAATGAAATACAGTCAAACCTGTCACTAACGGCCACTAAAATGAAAGAACTATTGGCCGATATAGAAAAGTGGTCGTTATTGCCAGTTTTTGTAGCCTAGATATACAGTACAACCTGTGTTACTGGCCACCTGTACTAACGGCCAGTTTAAAAATTCCCCAAACCAATTATATCTAGACTACAAAAACTGGCAATACCGGTCACCTTTCTATATCGGCCAATAGCTTTTTCATTTTTAGCGGCCGTTACTGACAGGTTTTACTGTAATTAGTGTGGGGAATTTTTAAACTGGCCGTTAGTACAGGTGGCCGGTGTTGGCAGGGGGCCGGTAACACAAGTTTTACTGTAGTTTAAATCGATTAGATCGAAAGATTAAATCTTAATTCAAAATTGTATACTAAATTATTACAATTATAAAACTATATAGTTTAATATCCAAAACATGTTTTGATTTCATGTAATGTAATGAAAATCTTATTTGTAAATTATTGGTTACAATGTTTAACAACAGGAAATATTCAAGAATAAATAAAATAAAAGTTTCCCCTAACAACAAAACATTCCAGGAATTCTACTATCAAAGTTCTATTCCGTGAACATCTGATTAAATTATGGCTGGAAAGTTACCACAAGATATTCTATGAAAAGAGTACAATGTCCTCCTGGAGGGGTAAAATTTTCCATACTCTAAAGAGAGGCCATTTACTATTCAATTTGCGTTCATTTTCAAATTTGCCGCGCGAGTATCTATGTAGCGTCGCGTGGTCATTGGTCATCAAGTCATCAATTATTTCATTTTCATCATAAGATAACCTAAAAATTTAGTAAAAATTTTGATTGGAAAAAAATGCATCGATAAGGGGGTGAAAAATGGAAATTAGTGGCTTTTTTTGCTGTACTCAACTGTACTGTTTAGTATGCTAATAGTTTTGGCTATGGCTGGATCTCTTAAACAATTATGTAAGTATTATAAAATCCGTTTTCAATTTTCTTTATGAAACGAATCATTTATGCATGTATTACCTGTAAATATTTTGATTTTTAATTGTAAAGAATAGAAAAATTACCGTTCATTTTAATTTTTTTTAGAATCAGCTGAAAGTGGTCTACAAAAAACCAGATATAACCAAAATAAAGATATAAAAAGTGTATTGGCTAATTGGAAGAAACAACATTGTCCATGCATAATAAGTTATTACTTTATAAACAAATATTAATACCTAGGAATGGAACCTGGATATAATCATCAAGAAGATAGCAGGAATCCCGACAAACAACTTAAATAAGTACAAGAATATTGAGGAAATCCTCCTCGATACTACTGGGCAAACTAGAAGATTGAAGAGGACAAAGCCTTTTGAACTAGTTTGAGTGATAGGTGATAGTGAAAAGCAGAGCATAGTGCGTGATGTGGCTGTGTATGTTAGAATAGTGCACGATCTTGTTAGATTAGATAAGAGACGCTATCGGGTAAGCTCTTCATTTTAAGAAACATTAGTAATTTAGGTTAAATTAAAATTGCTCATTGGTCAGTTATGACCAGATTGCTTTTTTTATGTTTGGCAAAAAGGGCGTAAGTCAGAATTGCACATTGCTAATGTTTTGATGATTTCTGGACCAGCAAAAAACTGTTGTAGACGTAAACTGTATGTACCAATAAAAAGAGCCGATTTTTCTGGTCCAGAAATCATCAAAACATTATCGATGTGCATTTCTGACTTAAGCCCTTTTTCCCAAACATCAGAGAATTGTAATGTACAAATTCTCCTATCTGATTTTTCATGAATTTTGTAGGAGACGAAAAACCATTTTTAGGATCATCTCCTGCTTTCACATGTAAATTTTGACATGTCTTGTAGTAAATAGATAGTTGAATTTACTACAAAACATGTCAAAAAATATATGAAAACAGGAGGTAACCATAAAAAAGTTTTTAGTCTCTCTTACAAAACTCATGAAAAAACAAATCGGAGGTATGTCACATCAGTGACTATATCCAGGGAATGTCTAAAAAATATACTTTGATGTCCCAAGAACCAAATATAACCTTTATATATATACAGGGTGTAACAAAAATACAGGTCATAAATTTAATCACATATCCTGGGACCAAAAATAGTTTGATTGGACCTAACTTACCTTAGTACAAATGTGCACAAAAGAAAAGTTACAGCCCTTTGAAGTTATATATTAATAGCACCAAGGGCCTTAGAGGCCCATGGCTTGAAAAGTTTGTTTTTTCTTCATTTTCACGTTTCTTTATGTACTGAGATCTTCTCTGGCTTGATATGTGATTTTTCTCCATTCCTTCCTCTTATTCATTTTTCTTTTCTGACCCTGTAACACCATTCTTTCCAAATCTTTTTCGACCTCTTGCTTCCATCTATTTTCCGGTCTTCCTCTTCTCTTTCTTGAAGCTATAGTGTAGTTTAGTACCCTTTTCGGAGTCCTCGTTTTTGGCATCCTTTCAATGTGACCTCGTGATCTAAGTCTCTGTGCCTTTATCACTCATTTGAAGTTACAAAATGAAAAGTGATTTTTTCCAATGTATCGAAAACAATGTGCTTTTGTGCACGTTTCAATTTAATTATTATTGTAGTACCTACCATTTAAACAACGTTTTAAAAACTTTTTTGCCTCTTATTGCTTTTTCGAAAAGTCAATTTTTATCGAAATATTGTGAATATTTGTCAAATCCACCACATATTTGTATATGGTTAAGTACGATTATGGAGACTTGGTAATAATATGCAAAATTATTTATGCTTTACATTTTTAGGTATATTTTGAACCATATTAAAAAAGAAGCCAGACTCGATAAAACGTGCCTTATCGAAAAAATACAAAGAGGCAAAAAAGTTTTGAAAACACTCTGTTTAACTAATGGTACCTCAGTAATAGTTTAATTGGAACATACAACATTTGGGGGGTTTAAAGGAACAAAACCCCCATAAAATTTTTACGTGGACATATTAAAAAAGAAGTCGCAACTCGATAAAAACTGCCTTATCTGAAAAATACTAAGAAACAAAAATATTGAATTTAACTAATGGTACCACAATAATAAAATTGAATTGGAACATACACAAAAGTTTGGGAGGATTTAAGGGATCAAAACCCCCATAAAATTTTTATGGGGTGCACAAATTTCACCATAATTTTTCTTTAAGATATTCCTGCCATAATAATGCCACATGTCACATGTCCATTTTCAATAAAAAATCGCTAATAGTTTTCGATATAATCGAAAAAATCCATTTTCATTTTGTAATTTCAAAGGGCTGTAACTTTTTATGTGCATATTTGTACAAGGTAAGTTAGGTTCATTTGAACTATTTTTGGTCCCAGAATAATGTGATTTAATTTATGACCTGTATTTTTGTTACACCCTGTATATACAGCCCATTACGCACCACCTTAAAAATTGGGCATTTTTGATGTCTCGAATTTCCTAAACCTGTTGTTGCATCTAAGTGATTTTTTTTATAATATTCTAGCCTAGGCCCTAGAATATGTTACCTCCTTATGCTTGTCATGCACAGGGAGCTATACTGTAATATATATTATATCACATTACTATAGAGAGCGATATGATATAATATACATATATTACAGCATGACAAGCTTAAGGAGGTAACCTATAGCCTAGGCTATAATATTATAAAAACATCACTTAGATGGGACAACAGGTTTAGGAAATACGAGACATCAAATATACCCCATATTTAAGGTGGTGCGTTAATTTCTTGGAGAAGTGTATTGTAATTTAATGTAAATACTGTAATATCCAATAATTGTAATTTGATATAAGATGAAATATAAGTTCCTTAAAAAATATATTTTTTATTTCCCACAATACATTCTCCACAGGTCTAAATATCGTCGCTAGACGTCCACCGAATGACCTTCCAGGACGTTAGATGGATGTTCAGCAGCAAGACATTGGACCAAACTGGGACATCCTATGAATGCCCAAATGACGTCCACCGAACGTCCCCTCCGACGTTAGGTGGACCTCCATTGGACGTTTAACAACTTGGCCTTTGGACCAAAATTGGACGTCCTGTTAAGGTCCAATTCACGTCCCCTAGGACGTCCGATTAAGGTCCAATTTACGTCCGATTAAGGTACAATTTACGTCCGCTTAAGGTCCCATTTACGTCCGATTAAAGTCCAATTTACGTCCGATTAAGGTCCAATTTACGTCCGATTAAGGTCCAATTTACGTCCGATTAAGGTCCAATTTACGTCCGATTAAGGTCAAATTTACGTCCTATTAAGGTCCAATTTATGTCCGATTAAGGTCCAATTTACGTCCGATTAAGGTCCAATTTACGTCCGATTAAGGTCCAATTTACGTCCCCTAGGACGTCCGATTAAGGTCCAATTTATGTCCGATTAAGGTCCAATTTACGTCCGATTAAGGTCCAATTTACGTCCCCTAGGACGTCCGATTAAGGTCCAATTTGCGTCCGATTAAGTTCCAATATACGTCCCCTCGGACCTTAGATGGACGTCCAATGGACGTTCGGTAGCGCGACATTTGGACCAAAATAGGACGTATAAAGGACGTTCCTCGGACGAAAACGGACGTCCAAAGGACGTCCCTAAAGTCCGTGAAGGACGTCCAATGGACGTCCATTGGACGTCCTTGTGCTATTAGGGTAAGTGCCACATTCAAAATAATGTCAAATATCATATTGAATAGACTGAAGCCAGAAATAGACAAGAAACTAAGACTAAGAAGCAACCAAGAAGGCTTTCGCGCAAAACGCTCCATTATCGACCACATTTGTACTCTATCAGCACCTCTGTATCTTGTACCTGTACCGCTGTATCTCCTGTACTCTATAATTATCTTGGAACAAGCTAGTGAATGACAAAAAAATATAAACAATGTTTACTTTGACTTTGACTTTGAAAAGGCATTCGATATTATAAACAGAGAACAAATGTGGAAGATTCTAAAACTATATGGACTACCGATAAAATACATCAACTTAATCAGACTATTTGACAAGAAATATACAGCCAGACTAGAACATGCGGGAAAAATGGTAGTAGATGTAGTTATACAAAGCGGAGTTAAGCAAGGAGGTGTGCTATCCCCGACATTATTTCTAATAATAACGGACTGGATCATGCAGAAAGTAAGCAATAATAAAACAGGTATTAGATTGAAATTGCATGACTAGTTGGAGGATTTGTAGTTCCCAGATGACATTTTTCCCCTAACCGAACATAGCAGCCATAAGCAAAAGAAGCTTGCAAAATACTCCAGGGTAATGGGCCTGAAGATAAAGACAAAAAAAACAAAACTTAAAAAACAGCAACCAAGAAACTAAAATTAAAATACAAGGAAGACAAATACAGGAGGTAGATAACTTTACATATTATCTGGGATCAACCATGGAAAAAAAGGCGCTAGTAGATCAGATGTAGAAAAAAGGATAGTAAAGGCACAATATGCACTCATTATATATTCATAATGCATTAAGGAAAATCTTGAACACACGCGATATATCAGAATTAACCAAAATCAAAATATTTACAGGAAGAGACAGGAAGAAACAACTAGCAAAAAATTAAAAACCTTTATAAATAAATCGTTGAGGAAAATCCTAAAAATATACTGGCCAGATAAAATAAAAAACATAGATCTACGGAGAAGAACAAAACAAGAGAAAATAACAGTCACGATTAAAAATAGGAAATGGAAATGAATTACACGGACTCTGAGGAAGGATCGAAATAATATAACCAAACAAGCACTCGAATACCAACCAGACGAAAGAAGAAGAAGAGGAAGACCTGATAATAGCTGGAGAAGAACTGTAATAAGAGATCATGAAAGAATTGGCCTGAGATGGAGAGAAATCAAACAGAGAGCGAGAAACAGAGAGCAATGGAAAATACTTGTATAGCAAATTTCGAAAGAATAAAACAGATAAGGATGCGCGTGGAAGGGATTACAGGAAGAGAGAGAGAGAGAGAGAGAGAAACAGTACCGATTATTATCAAAATAAAATTTAATAATATACCTAACCTAACTTATCGAAAGGCTCATCAAACAATTATTAACTTTAAAAAATAAAAATTTGTCAAGGGTATATAGTGGTATTGTTAAGTATATTACAATATAACTTATTCCATCGAAATCTTCCGAAATCTATAATCTTCTTCCATCGAAATAAAATAGAAAATCTAAAAGTTTAGAAAATACATCATTCATAACTACACCCAAGAAATAAGTTTTTCTAACCTGATTTAAGAGTATAAAAAAACGAAAACAAACAATTTACAGCAAATCCTTATCGTATATCCGAGCAAAACCACCTAATTGGCAAAAGTTATAAATAGAATTTGTCTGGGTTCTACAACTAAATTTGCACTTAAACACGACCAAGGTTAAATATTTTACTTGATATTATAAGTACGTTGTTGCCAGTATAACGGATGCCAAAGCGAGCGCTAACTGTATGAAATTATTCTTGTTAATATACACGCTGTATATTGATCGGAAGTCACGAAGAGTCAAAACTATACAGAAGCCACGAGGGACGCAAATACAATATATATATATATATATATATATATATATATATATATATATATATATATATATATATATATATATATATATATATATTGTATTTGCGTCCCTCGTGGCTTCTGTATAGTTTTGACTCTTCGTGACTTCCGATCAATATACAGCGTGTATATTAACAAGAATAATTTCATACAGTTAGCGCTCGCTTTGGCATCCGTTATACTGGCAACAACGTACTTATAATATCAAGTAAAATATTTAACCTTGGTCGTGTTTAAGTGCAAATTTAGTTGTAGAACCCAGACAAATTCTATTTATAACTTTTGCCAATTAGGTGGTTTTGCTCGGATATACGATAAGGATTTGCTGTAAATTGTTTGTTTTCGTTTTTTTATACTCTTAAATCAGGTTAGAAAAACTTATTTCTTGGGTGTAGTTATGAATGATGTATTTTATAAACTTTTAGATTTTCTATTTTATTTCGATGAAAGAAGATTATGGATTTCGGAAGATTTCGATGGAATAAGTTATATTGTAATATACTTAACAATACCACTATATACCCTTGACAAATTTTTATTTTTTAAAGTTAATAATTGTTTGATGAGCCTTTCAATAAGTTAGGTTAGGTATATTATTAAATTTTATTTTGATAATAATCGGTACTGTTTCTCTCTCTCTCTCTCTCTCTCTCTCTCTCTCTCTCTCTCTCTCTCTCTCTCTTCCTGTAATCCCTTCCCAGCGCATCCTTATCTGTTTTATTCTTTCGAAATTTGCTATACAAGTATTTTCCATTGCTCTCTGTTTCTCGCTCTCTGTTTGACTTCTCTCCACCTCAGGCCAATTCTTTCATTATCTCTTATTACAGTTCTTCTCCAGCTATTATCAGGTCTTCCTCTTCTTCTTCTTTCGTCTGGTTGGTATTCGAGTGCTTGTTTGGTTATATTATTTCGATCCTTCCTCAGAGTCCGTGTAATTCATTTCCATTTCCTATTTTTAATCGTGACTGTTATTTTCTCTTGTTTTGTTCTTCTCCGTAGATCTATGTTTTTTATTTTATCTGGCCAGTATATTTTTAGGATTTTCCTCAACGATTTATTTATAAAGGTTTTTAATTTTTTGCTAGTCGTTTCTTCCTGTCTCTTCCTGTAAATATTTTGATTTTGGTTAATTCTGATATATCGCGTGTGTTCAAGATTTTCCTTAATGCATTATGAATATATAATGAGTGCATATTGTGCCTTTACTATCCTTTTTTCTACATCTGATCCACTAGCGCCTTTTTTTCCATGGTTGATCCCAGATAATATGTAAAGTTATCTACCTCCTGTATTTGTCTTCCTTGTATTTTAATTTTAGTTTCTTGGTTGCTGTTTTTTAAGTTTTGTTTTTTTTGTCTTTATCTTCAGACCCATTACCCTGGAGTATTTTGCAAGCTTCTTTTGCTTATGGCTGCTATGTTCGGTTAGGGGAAAAATGTCATCTGGGAACTACAAATCCTCCAACTAGTCATGCAATTTCAATCTAATACCTGTTTTATTATTGCTTACTTTCTGCACGATCCAGTCCGTTATTATTAGAAATAATGTCGGGGATAGCGTACATCCTTGCTTAACTCCGCTTTGTATAACTACATCTACTACCATTTTTTCCGCATGTTCTAGTCTGGCTGTATATTTCTTGTCAAATAGTCTGATTAAGTTGATGTATTTTATCGGTAGTCCATATAGTTTTAGAATCTTCCACATTTGTTCTCTGTTTATACTATCGAATGCCTTTTCAAAGTCAAAGTCAAAGTAAACATTATGTTTATATTTTTTTGCCATTCACTAGCTTGTTCCAAGATAATTATAGAGTACAGGAGATACAGCGGTACAGGTACAAGATACAGAGGTGCTGATAGAGTACAAATGTGGTCGATAGTGGAGCGTTTTGCGCGAAAGCCTTCTTGGTTGCTTCTTAGTCTTAGTTTCTTGTCTATTTCTGGCTTCAGTCTATTCAATATGATATTTGACATTATTTTGAATGTGGCACTTAGCAGTGTTATTGCTCGCCAATTCTCGCATTTATTTAAATCGCCCTTTTTTGGTGTCTTAATGGTTACACCCTCGTTCCATTTCTGTGGGAGCTCCTGGTCGGCCCATATCTTGAGTTTGTGTAACATTTCTACTAATTTGTTTGCGCCCGCCTTTATTAAATTTATCGGTAGGTTGTCGCTTTCAGCGGCTTTGCCATTTTTTTAGTTGATTCAGTGTGTTTTGTATTTCTTCTTTCGTAATTTCAATTGTTGATTGTTCTAATGTTTATTTCCTGTATTACGTTATCTTCGTCTATATCTGGTGTTTGGAGTATATTTCCTCGCAGTGTTGTTTTCATCTTTGTATTATTTTATGTTCTGATTTAATTATATTTCCTTGTTTATCTTTGATATGTTTATTACTGTTTAGTGTTTTCCCTGTCAAATTTCGGATGATATTGTACTGTATCTTCAGGTCGTTTTCTTGCGCAGCTTTTTCTGACATTTTTACCATATCATATACATAGTATCTTTTGTCTTTCCTGGCTTGTTTTTTAACCGCTATATTTTTTCTTTGTATTTCCTTTCTACTGCTTTTTCCTTCTTCGGTTGCTTCTTTTTGTAACATTTTTTTTAAGTTTCTTTCTTTCTTCTCTTAGTTGCAATAGTCCAGAAAAATAAGGTTTTTGTCGGGACACTTGACCAGCCAGGTTGCAAATGGGTTTTTTGGAGTTATACCTATTACATTATAAATACAACAATGCCTGTCACAGTTCGGACTAGAATTTTAGTAATTAACAAATAAGGGTCAAATATGACAGTTTTTCGTTTAAATCGCTACAGGTAAAAATAAGGTAATTAAAAATCTTATTTAGATTATTCACCTTTTAGTAGATAAGCAAAGGTTTAAATTTTTTTAAATTTTGATCCGATTATTTGTTACTTCGGAAATTGCAAAATAAAACTAAATTTCGAAAATAAAAAAATTGTTATAACTTATAAAAAAATTGTTATAAAAATGAAATTAAGACTTTGATATTGCATGAAATGTTGAGTCAAACAGTCCATAATGCACAATAAATTTGAAGACGATTTGTCAATTAGTTTAAATTTTATTCGATTTGTTTATCACAAAGAGCTTTTTTTGCAATGTTATTGTTCAGAAAATTATAATAATACAGCAATTCTGTGAAAACCACAGGAAAGAAGAATACTTATATTTTTAACTTATTTAAAAAATCAATAAGAAGTCATTTTTAGCATTCTGAAAACATTTTACGAAAGTAGAATCATTTTTGGCTTCTAAACAATTTTAATAACCATATTAACATATTGGCTAAATCTGCGTTGGGATTTGAAAAGCTGATATTTTTACACGAATTTTCAAAAAAAAACTTTTCGCCTAGGTTAATTACGAGCAAAGTTAGCCACTTTTATTACTTATTTAATTCACAGTTACTTCTATGTACATAAAATTCTCCTGTAACAGTGTTAGTTATCATATTCCTCCGAAACGGCTTGACCGATTTTTATGAAATTTTACACGTATATTCTGTAGGACTGAAAATAGGTGGTAATCTATTATTTACACCCATACGTTATAAGGGGGTTGCCCCCTGCCACTTTTTTATTGTTTTGGAGAAAATTGTCTACCTTCATTTTATATTATGTACCATTAAAAATATATACAACCCTTAATTTTCACCTTTCTACCACCAACCCCTATTTTTTAATAGTTATCTATTTATTTACATCTATAAAATTCTCCTGTCGTAATGTTAGTTGCCATAATCCTCCGATACCGCTTGAACGATTTTTATGAAATTATATATGTATACATATACTTGTATATGTATACATAACATTTTGTATTGTTAGGTGGGTATATGTGTACATAACATACTCTACAAAACTACAGGTATATATAAATTAAAAAAAATAATGATCAAAGTCCATCAACAAACTCCGGAGATATTAAGCGCAACATATCTTTGAAAAGTTAATTTCATTTTTTGAGTGCACGGATTTTAATAATTCCGCTCCACAGATCACGAGTCGATTTCGTTAGGACGTCATTTTTAAAGATATATTAACAACTCTGTTCAAATTTACTCAAACTTTTACACATAAACTATATACATACCTTGAACTTTAAAATAGCGCTAGTTAGGTTTCTTAATTGTTATAAAGAAACTAGCTGTGAATTAAATAAAAAAAAAGTGCCTAACTTTGACCGTAATTAATCAAGGTAAAAGTTTTTTTTAACATTTATGTAAAAGTACACATCGAAAACAATGTGATAACTATAGGGGTAATTTGTGTTACTAAAAGATAAATTTTTCATATCTACAGTATTTTTTGATAAAATGCATATTTTTCGAGGTATTCTCAAAAAACCCTCTAAAAAAGTCGATTTTTTCGTCGAAAAACTTTTACTTTCAAGCGCGAATAACTCGAAAAATATTAGTTTTACGAAGAAAATGTAAAAAACATTTCTTTCTTAGAATTACTTTTTACATCGATTTACATGGTTAAAATGCAATAAAAATTTCCCGTCCCCAAGATGGGGTGGCAACCACCCCAAGCTTTTAGCGTACAGCGGCATGATATAGAAAATGATCCTTGGCCTATTCCCTACGCCCTACCTTCTGTGAAAATTTCAAGTAAATCCATGCTGGACGAAAAAATTGCGAGTCAAAATGCTTCATTTCCTCGACTATAGAAGGAGGAGAAACAATCAGTAAATGTAACGAATATAAATACCTGGGTATGAATATGAAAATCACGAATGATGGAACACTAGACGGAGCCGTTAAAGAACGAAACACTCAGGGCAGGAAAGCAATTAGACTCCTAAACTCAGTACTCTGGGACAAGCAGGTAAACAACCAAAACAAGAAAAAGATCTGTAACGCCGTAGTGAAAAGCATTATAACATACAGCTGCGAAGTATGGCATATGAAGGAAAAATCAAAACGAATGTTAGAGGTCACCGAAATGGATTTCTGGAGAAGGGCTGCAGGAAGATCAAGAAGAGAACATGTCACCAATGAACGGATACGAGAAATAATGAAGGTCACACATACAATAAATGACGAAACCAACGAAATACAACTACGATGGTTTGGTCACGTATAAAGAATGCATGAAGACAGAATCCCAAAACAAGGGCAAAAATGGAAACTGCAAGATAGAAGAAGATGAGGTAGACCGAGGAAAAGTTGGCAGGCAGGAACAAACAAAGGCATGGATGAAAGAGGTCTGCAAGTAGATCAATGTACGGACAGAGAGGAATGGCGAACGGGTATCGGAAGACGAAGAACGTTATAAACCGATAATATAATAATAATGTAAAAGTACCAGCTTTTTAAATCCTAAAGTCTAGGGATGGCGCTTGTTGAACAAAAAACCGGTTTTTGGTTATACCGGTTTTTTTAACTTACGGTTTAACCTGGCGGTTATAACCGGTCAAAAAATCGGTTGTTCCAAAAACAGGTTTTCGGTTTTTTTTAATCAAAAGCAAATACTCAATAAGTTATAATGTTACATTTATATTGCACTTTAGTTTGCTCAATTTTCCTCCCGAAAAATTCCCCAACCAATTCAACCTATAAAAATTTTCCCAGGCGCTTTCAAGTTACCCTAAAAATGGGCCAGAGTACCCCAATCTCTGATTCGTCGCTCGTTGTAGACGGCGTCGGCGTATATTGCGTTGTCAATAATTGGGATATTCCCAAAAGTGATGATCCTATCGATCTATCAAAATGTCCCTTGGATCTATCAAGTTTTAAAAAATGTCCAAATGACTTATAGGTATTTTACAAAATAAATTCGATAAACCAATTCAGTATTTACTTCTCTATTGCCATCAAAAAATTTCAGTAGTTAATATTTTTTAATACGTTTGTATAATACCTACTAGTGATGTAACGAATGTCATTTTTTGAACATTCGCGAATACGAATGCGAATGCGAATATCTGCTACCGACATTCGCGAATGCGGATGCGAATGCGAATATTCAGTTTTTTTTTAATTTGTTTCTATTTTGTAATGTTTCCTAAATATATAATGAAAGTTTAATTGATATTTAGTGTAAATCAATCTGAATCTTAAGCTTTATTACATAATACCAAATAATAAAAAAAAGTGAAGGCTGATAATGTAATAAGCTAATACAAGGTTAAGTTCTATCTATCTATTGCCCTTCATTTGTCCAAAGTTGAATGTGGGTCTCCCCCTTATTTTTCCATTCATTCTTCTCGGTTCAGTGCTAAATGTCCATCTGGTCCCTGCGAATCTTTTTAGGTCATCAGACGAGCTCATCTGTGGTCTGCCCTTTCCTCTTTTATGGTCGTAATGTCTCCAGTGAGTTATCGCTTTATTCCATCTTCCGTCTGTTTGTCTGTTGTTGTGTCCTGCATATTTCCATTTGAGAGTAGCTGCATGTTTGTGGTTAAGTTACCTTTTCTTAATAAAAAAAGATGAGAAGTGAATATATTTTGATTTTATTAACCTAATATTATCTTAAAATTATTTTTTTTCTGGTTTTCATATTCGCAAAACATTCGCACAAATTTCGCGAATGCGGATGCGAATGCGAATATGCAAAAACATGCGAATATTCGCGAATGCGAATGCGAATACGAATATTCGTTACATCACTAATACCTACCATTTATTTCGTAAGAATTATTTATTGTTTAAAAATTACATAATGGAATGGAGATTCCTAATCGTATTTCGGTATTCACATTATACAAGAGTCTCAAGTCTCAAGTACTCAAGTATAAACAATTTTTTAGCTGATGATGGTTGGAATATCGATTTCAAGCAGATCACATACTTTTATGTAAATATTATCATCACATGCACCATTTCACCAGTCTTTGAAATATTTATTAATCTAAATAACTATTCTCAAAATTGTTTCATAAAAGCTGATGTGACACTTTCGTCCAGTTCTCTATTAGTAAATAAAAGTTGAATTATGGTTGTTTGGGTTAATTACTTCGCATTTATTATTTATAATATTATATGATTAAGATCGAAAATATATAGAAATTTCTTCATTTTTCTCTAAATTAATTTTTTTCCACAGGCAACTTATTCGGTTTTTCAATGGTTATTACTTTAAAAAGAAAAAAACCCGTTATAACCGGGACAAAAAAAACAACCGGTAAAACCGGTTGTTTCGAATTAAAAAAACTGGGTTTAGGTTATAACCGGTAGGTTTTTTCCATCCCTTAGTCGATTAATTTAGTTTGCAGTCAATACTAACAAAGTTATTCAAATTGTTTATAAGCCAAAAATGACTCTACTTTACTAAAATATTTTCGGAATGATAAAAATGAGTTTTTATTATTTTTTTAAAAACTTTGAAAACATAAGTATTCTTCTTTCATGTAGTTTCCACAAAATTGCTGTATCATTATTATTTTATGAAGAAAAGCATGCTTTATCATTGCAAAGAAAAGATTTTTATTAAACAAATTGAATAAAATGTAAACTAATTGACGAATCACCTTGAAATTTTTTGTTATATCTGGACTGAACATGGACTGTTTGACCCAATTTTTCATGTAATATCAGTCTTAAGTTTATTTTTGCAAAAGTTTATTTTTGCAACTTCCGAAGCAACAAATAATCGTACCAAAATTCAAAAACTGCCATTTTAAACCTTTGTTCATCTACTAAAAATGAATACTCTATCTGATATAAGATATTTAATTACTTATTTTTACCTGTAGCGACTTAATCGAAAAGACTGTAATTTTCAGGGCCGTGCCGTTCTATGATGCGGTGAGGCAGCCGTATCAGGCGGCATCACAAGGGGGCGGCATAATCAGTAAAATCTAATATCTTCTTCTTCTTCAAGTGCCGTCTCCTAATCGGAGGTTGGATATCATCATCACTATCTTTAATCTATCCACCTCTGCTCTAAAGAGTTCTATAGAACTGCATCTAAACCAGTCCCTTAAATTCTTTAACCGTGACATTCTCCTTCTTCCAATGGTCACGCGCCAACTCGTAACTCTTAATGACAAACTTTTTCAAATCAAAATGTACACCGGCCAATTCGTAACTTTTTTACTACCTGACCCTCCCAACTTGCAACTTATACAGGTGAATTCGAAACCATTGTTTAATTCTAACTCTATTTACACATAAACATTACATCTACTGGTAATGCAGCAGAGTTATGCTCCACGTAACGTAGAGCCACACCCAGAGCTTTAGTGGCATCTGCGTGTGACACTCAATATGACAGGGAAACTTCTTCCTCGCTTTCTTCATCTTCATTAGTCATTAGGGTTGCCTTGAGGTTGAACCAAGTCTACAATCTATTCATCCGTAAATTCTTCGCTCCCTTTGTCGTCAGCTTCAATCCATTCTGTAATTACACTTTCTTCTTAGTTTTCTGATCCATCTTGTATAGGGGAACGGGGAAAAATGGAGCTTATTCAAATTAGAAATCAAGCCATGGAGTTAACGACTAAGCACAAATGATGACACTGGCTCTGCATCAGTGACATCAATCTGAGATGGGTGGAAGAGGGAGAGAGACAGGCACAGCGACTCAAAATCAACGACAAAGTAAACTTTCAATTATTAGTTAGGCTAACTTTCGGATAATCCGACCTTTTCGGAATCCGAACAGGCTGTCCCCCCAATTAGTTAGGATTTGCGGGGTTTTACTGTATATAGGTACCTACTATAATATCTGCGTTCCAATCGGCTGGTAGTCTGTTTTGTTCATATTTTTTGTTGTATTAGCTGGTTTATTTCCTTATGTAATTCTCTTCCTCTGTATTTTTTCCACTCTTATTTCATTTTCTTCTGCTGCTTTTCCGTTTTCTATGTTTTTAATATTTGTTTTTGTACGTTTTCTTCTGTGAAAATTTCTACTTCGTTGTTATCTTGTTCTTCTTCATCTGTTTCCTTCATACCGAATAGCATTTTTTCGTAATATTCTTCTCATATTCTGCTGATCTGTTTGTCTTCAAACAGGGTTTCTCTTTTTTTTTGTTTTTTAGTACTCTTGTTTTAATGCTGGACGTATTTTTTTATCTGACTTTTTTGTAAAATTGTTATATTTGATGGTTTTCTGTCTTTTTTAATGTCCTCCAGCGAAACCCGTCATTTTTCTTCTTTTTATTTGCTGAGTTTGCTGTGTTTCTCGTTGTTTTTTATTCTTCCCTGTTTTGTTTTGACGGATTGGTTGTTTATCCACGTCATTCTAGCGTAGTTTTTTAGTTTTCTGCGTTTCGCAGTCTTGATCGTACGTAAATTACACATTTAAAATTGAAAAGGATTTATAGGTTCCAAATTAGCTAAAAGGCGGTGTTTCAATTCCTGTTTGTGTATTATCGCTCCAAATCCTTCTTGGCAGTAGCGCACCCAGGGGGGGGGGGTTTGGGAGTTAAACCCCCTTTCCCCCAGGGCATATGAAAAATATATAAATAATAGCAGGAAAATGTAACTTGTCTTTCACAAAATATAGAAAAAAATTTCGACGCCCAAGCCAACCCCCTCCCCCCAGAGAAAAATTATAGGTGCGCTACTGCTGCTTGGATGTGTCCCGTTTTTTTCAAATTTATGATATGGTCACCCTACAGTAGAAACGCTTCTTAATTCACGAGAGTATTCTACACACTTGTTCTTAATCCAGGATACAGTTTTTTGTGTCAAATTAGAATTTCATAATGGTAGATAAGTTTATTTTAATTTTCTAATCTATTTCAACAGTAGGGCCCCCGCATACTGCAGACTTTTTACTTGCCGATAGTTTAGTCGGGTTGGGCAAAATTAAAGATTTTTCTTTTTAAAATATGTAAGAATGTAGTTCGTTTGGTATGGCATGAGTGCTTTAATTTTTTTTAAGTATGTATTCTATTTGTTTTTAATTTTGTAGACTAGCAGACTTAACTACTTTATGTAATGTGAAATTTAAGACTTACTACTATATTTTAAATATTTTTCAAAATATTATTTTCTATATCCTTACATAAAAAAATACATTGAGTGTATGAAATAAGTAAGCAATGTTTTAAACATTTTTATTATTTTCCAGACACCTTTGCACCTATTAGTTGAACAAATTATATTATTAAAAATTTTGTACTTACTGTATGTACTGTACTTGAATAATATGTTAAAATTGAGCAATTAGACCAGCAGATTCGGCAACTGGTTATGATAAATTCATCAATTTTAATGAACATACTTTTTAATTTTTTATTTTTGCAGTGAAAAAAAATACATTGTTAATTATACAAAAAAATATCATTAATATATCACAACAATATTTTTTTCAACATACTACAATAATCAATTATAAAAATATCCGAAGTCTAAATTCCAACATTTGAGGTGACAACAGCGCAGTGGAAGCCATGAGGACATAAACTCAAATATACGGAGACCACTACAACCGCAAACTGAATAAATATATATTTGGATGCCATCAAAACCGTTAAAGTGATTTTAGATATACAGCAAGCGAACATGGCGCGCCTGACGGCAATTGCTCCAAGTAATGTGTATATTATTATACAGATAACGTGACTGAGGACGTCCGGCCAATATTTTGTGTAAGCATTGTAGGAAGTGGTACCTTTCATTTGCGATACATTTTAGGGAAAATCCTCGTGGCAACCGTATATCGGAGTTCACGAAGACCTGGAAGCCACGAGAGACTACGGTTTAACATGGGGGGACGTCATAAGATGCTAAAAATAAATATATATATATATATATATATATATATATTTATGCACAGATATCAAAGTGAGGTCCTGACATTACGCGCACTTAGTGAGGACCGGTAGAAAACGTAGACATAATCGTTTCAACTCTTCATAGTGACCTTGACAAGTAAATAGCAATTAAAAAATGACGAGTATACACAAAAAAAAATTACGTATATGTGCCCCGTATTGTTCAAGTATATTGCCACCCAAGTGAGGCCATTATACGCAGCTATTAAAGTGAGACTGTATATACTTTTTCGTTATGCGCACAAAGTGAGGACAACTTTACGTGTATATTTCCTTACAGCTCATCAAGTGAGGACCATACAGTGTTGTCGATAAATATGAGATTAATCGTTTCTACTGCCTTTTTCTGTATAACACAGTAAGAATTATTATTGTTTCGATGTTTCAGTCACTTGTAGTTATAAGAAGATGTGGACTCTTTGTTCTTGCTCGTACTGTTTGTTAATTTTATAACATTTTAGTACCTCAGCATTAAATCACGGTAGCCTTATCGGAGACTAGCGTTAATAAAGAAATAGTTTTATATTTTTTAATAATTTACGTTAAAGATGGATAGGAAAGCAAGAATTTTGAAAATAGCGTTAGTTGAGAACAATAATAATCAAAATGGAGGACACAGTGATAGTTCAGTTATGTGAAATTTATATTGAACTTAACATATAAATATAAAAGCCCGACTTTTGATCTAAGGGGAACACAGTTTTTACGGTACATACATATCTGTCATTTGTCAATCCCCTCCCTTCCATTTCCCCCACCCCTTATTTTTAAATAGGGAAGAGGGGCGTGTGCTAGCTCATTTGAAAGGATATTCAATTCTCTATCCAGTATTATTAACATTGACATAATTATCTATACAGAGTGTATTTTAGTATAGGTACTGTTGCCCCTGTCGATTTTCATTTTGAAATGAAAATTTTAGAACCTTAATTTTAGTATACAAGATGATTTACTTAATTTAATTAAACTTAATGTACCTTTTTTACTGACTTAATTTTACAGTTATTCCACTAGATGGCAAATACAGTGAATATTTGCATATGTTTTATTTCGAATAATCATTTTAAAATAGTTTTAGTTTTCTATTTTCTCTGAAAATTGTTGCAAGCTTCTTGTTCTTATACTTAAAATCATGTCACTACAAATTTATACGAGACTACATATTAAGAGTATAGAAAGTATTATAATATATGACATACATGCTTTTTTCCATTTATTGAAGATATTTCACCTTATCCTGAAACAATGCAGTGTGACCAAGTGTCCTCAACTAAAAAAATATATCCCACTATTTTGATATTAAATGTATATTTTGTACTATAAACCGTATTGAAATAGATTGCAACATGTGTGCGTGGTTGGGATATTGACTGCGAAACCTAAGGCTTCATTCGCCTAATCATATTTACCTTTGATTCTTATAAGATCTTTGATTTTATATCAATATTATTAGTGTTTTTAAACAATATCAGTATGATATATCAGTATGATAAAGTCAAGATAAACAATACTATAACAGAAAGCTTTGAGGTCAAACAAGGACTGCGACAGGGTGATCCATTATCGCCTATAATGTTTAGCATATTACTAGAAAAGGTTATACAGGAATCAAACATTAATAGAACAGGTCTGATCTACCACAAAAAACATCAGTGCTTGGCATTCGCAGACGATTTGGTAATCTTGGCTAGGAGCAAAATAGAACTTATAGAAACACACATGAAACTCGAGGAGAGGGCAGCAACCAAAGGATTGTATATAAATGAAGCAAAAACAAAGTATATGGAATGGACAAATAAGCAATTCGTTCGGGGGCAATACATAACAATGACAACAGCGAAGGGAACACAGTATAAATTCGAAGAAGTTGAGAGATTTGAGTACTTAAGAACTGTCTTCACAAGAGATCCTAACTGTGAAGAAAAAATACAAAAGAGAATTATGTCGGACAACCGCGCTATATTTGCTTTTAATGGGTTGTTAAGAAGTAAACATATATCACGAAGAGCAAAACTAAGAACTTACAAGACCGTAATAAGGCCGATAGTAACGTATGCTTCTGAAACATGGGTCACAACAAAAAACATCAAGAGTTGTTATTAGTTTGGGAGAGGAAAATGCTGCGCAAAATCTTCGGTGGGAAAAACTTAAATGGACAATGGGTAAGAAGAACAAATAAGGAACTAACTGAGCTCTATCAAGATCCTAACATACTAGCAGTAATTAAGGCGCAAAGACTTAGATGGTTGGGCCATGTGCAGAGGATGATTCCATCTAGAATTCCCAGAATGGTACCAGCTAGTGCATTGGCAGGGAAAAGACGAAGAGGAAGACCGAGGTCACGATGGAGTAATTGAGTTAGAGAAGATATGAGAAGAATTAACTTAAGGAACAGGGAAACAAAAGCGACTGACAAAAGGGAGTGGAAAAGAATAGTACATCAAGCCATGGGCCTACTAGGCTCGTAGTGCTTACATATTATAATATCAGTTTTCTAATATTATCCAGTTCCATATCCAGTTCCGAATCCAGTGGTTATATTTCTTCCGTATTGTTTAGTTTCGCTTCCAGTGATTGTATTTTTTTTCTTGTTTTTTTTTTGAAATATTTATTTATTATTTTATTACTATATTTTTTTATTGTGCTCATAATAGATTGCAACATTGTCTACAGACATGAATGCAGTAACAATAAATAAAAAAATCGGAGATCCACACCCCGGATTTGAAATCGAAACCTCTGCTTTACGAATCCGAGATCCGAGGTCTACCCACTAGGTCACTAGGCTATCGCTCTTAGACAATATTTTTTCCTGAAACGGGGAACTTTTAAAGCCGGGTCTAGACTATGTAACAAAACATGCTAATAACAAAGTTGTACAACAAATTTGTTGTACAACTTTGTTATGTAACTTGTTAATAGCATGAGTATCCAGACTATATAACAAAAAACAAAACAACAACATGAGCATAAAGTTTGCAGCATTTTAGATGGATAGCTGGTGGGTTAGGTAGTATATAAAATTGCGTCATATAAGTATGGAGGATCTCTTCATAGCAACAGCAGCTTGTGTAATATTGTGGAGGCGACACCGGCGTGTTAAATTAATATTTTGGATGTGTCCTTCATTAGCAGCTCGAGCAAAATATAGGTAGTGGTACAGCTCTTTTAGCTGATCTGGAAAGAGATAACATAGACCCATCGACAGGAGACATTAAATGTGATGGCAGTTTTAAAAACTTCTTAAGAATAGAAAGTTCTGATTTTGAATTTCTTATAAATGAAATCGGCCATAAAATAGGCAGGAAAGACATTTCGAGATGCAATTCCAGTAAGAGAAAGATTAACAGTTATATTATTAGCAAAGTATATGAGGCGTTCTTTACAAAAACCCCAGTTGTCCTTTTTTTTCGGAAATGGACTTATGGCTTCTATGGATTGAAGGACTAATTACCTACGTTCCTTGCGTAAGAAACTTGCATTAAAATTACAGTAGTTCAAAATATAAGCGACAAAAATATAGGCGATTCCGCCTAAACCCCATATGTCAAGCGCAATTCCCTTCAAAACCATAGTTGTTATTGGTGTTTATGCGGTAAACTTTATCGCTTGGCTGTCAGAACCGTGGGCTGTCAGTAGGTTTTTATAGGTTAAATATCCTTCGAATAGTTGTGTTGCGTGATATTATAAGTAAACACCATTTTTCGTTCATTTTTTATTTTGGTTTATTACTATAAATATCGTTTTTCCTATAAATTAATGAAAAATTCCTGCAAAAACCCCATATGTCAAATGAATAAATGTCCTTCATAAATAAACAAAAGGAAAAAATAATGTTATTTATATTGTAAACTGTGTGTAATCATCAAAATAATAAATCACTAATTTGAGAATTTCCGTAAACTTAATAGGGTTCAATTAAATAACTTTTTTTTAAATATCTCCGATGTTGTAAAAAGTGACATATGGGGTTTTTGCAAAGAACGCCTCATATTTTTTAAACTTTTTACTCATTGTTTCAGAGAGGAAGTATAACATTTCTGTAGAATTTGATTCCTCAGTATTATCGTCTTCACCTGTTCATGATTGAGTGTCACTGTCTGTTTGAATTGGTGTAGCTGGAGAAGTAGCGGATGTAGGTGTAGTGGACGGAATAGAAAGGCTCAGATATATTGTATGATTGAGTGCCTGTTTGAGTAGCTGATGAAGCAGTCTGCATCTGTGTAGCGAATGAAGTGAATGTTACAGGTTTTATGTCTGAACACTCTGCTCTGTAGATAATAGTATTTATGTCAAATTTAGAGTTGATTTGCACCGATTTGCTGTTAAGGTTCCGCGTACTGCTTTTCTTTTGTTGGCTTGAGTTATAGGCGTACGTGCATTGCATTAGTTTTAACTACAGTTTCTGTATCTATTTTCACTTCTATTTCAGTCTATTCATCGTGTTTTTTATTTGTTTTTTAAATCAATAAATGTAGCTCATCCCATAGCAATCCCATAATACTCGTTACTTACGAAATAGCTCAATTAAATGAGTAGTCAGTTCTTTCGACAATTTCATCGCGTAAATAACCCTACGTGAACAGAGCAAAGAAAAATCTAGCACAATCACTCCAGAATGAACAAGGCGATATGACTCCAACGGTTGCTGCTCGCGTAGGTACTATGCCAGAGAAATGTTTCAATAACATGTTTTTAGGTGTAGATCAGTCGCGGTGCGGTTTTATAACTTTCTTTGATGTTTACCGACATCTGTTGGATAACATAAAACATGCTATATAACCAGAAAAATGTTATACAACACTGTGTTTTAAAACTTGTTTATTTAAAATTTTGTAACAAGTTACAAAACTTTGTTATTTAACATGTTTTGTTACATAGTCTGGACCCGGCTTAACGGTAACTTCTTATAGGTAATACACTACAATTTCTGAATATTTTTTCTGAAATCTATCGAATGGTACCAAACACGACCCCACGGCGGTGGGGGGGGGGGGGTTACTTTAAAATCTTAAACTTTTTTTTTATTTCAGATTTGGATTCTTTGCGTAAAAATAAGCAACTTTTATTCGAAACGTTTTTTCTAATTACGGATAGGTGGCGCTATAATCGGAGAAAACGGGTGTTGGAAATGGAAAATTAAATTAAAATATGGAAAGTCCCCACTAAAATGGAAAATTTTACTTAACTTTTTTGGTTTTAGAACCTAATAATCACAACCCAATAGGTCCCCAAAGCGCTCGAGTGACTGCACATTTAGCATACTTTGCTCCCCTACTATATATGTATTATAAATAAATAATAATATGCGAAGTAATTATTAACCCAAACAACCATAATTCAACTTTTATTTACTAATAAAGAACTGGACGAAAGTGTCACATCAGCTTTTATGAAACACATGAATATTTACATAAAAAGGTAAGTGATCTGCTTGAAATCGATATTCCCAAAATCATCTAAAAATTGTTTATACTTGAGTACTTTGAGACTCTTGTATGAAATGTGAATACCGAAATACGATTAGGAATCTCCATTATGTAATTTTTAAATAATACATAATTCTTAGGAAATGAAAGGTATTATACAAATGTGTTAAAAAATACTACCTACTGAAATTTTTTGATGGCAATAAATGATGAATTGGTTTATCGAATTTATTTTTAAGGTGATACAGTAGCGATCAACAGGTAGCCAAAACGCGTTCCAAGATTGAGGCTGTAATTTTGAATATTTTTTCGAGATATTTGGCACACGTATTTGTAATATAATAAAGAATGGCGGTACAGAGCCCAATTTGAAAAATATATTAATATGTGGAAATTACTCTGTAAATAAATACAATATTAAAAAAACGAGTCTGTACCGCCATTAAGAAGAACAAAAAAATACACTTTCTTCAAATAAACTTTTTTATCAGATGCCTAGATTTTGTGTCATTTTGGAACTACTAATGAAATAAAAAATTTTAGTAGTTCCAAAATGACACAAAATCTAGGCATCGGATAAAAAAGTTTATTTGAAGAAAATGTATTTTTTTGTTCTTCTTAGTGGCGGTACAGGCTCGTTTTTTAATATTGTATTTAATTACAGAGTAATTTCCACATATTAATATATTTTTTAAATTGGGCTCTGTACCGCCATTCTTTATTATATTACGAATACGTGTGCCACATATCTCGAAAAAATATTCAAAATTACAGCCGCAATCTTGGAACGCGTTTTCGCAACCTGTTGATCGCTACTGTTTCCTCTTAAGTAAAATATGTCATTTGGATATTTTTTTAAACTCGATAGATTCCTAGGGACATGTCGGTAGATCGGTAGGATCATCACTTTTGGGAGTTTTGGGAATATCCCAATTGACAACGCAATATACACCGACGCCGTCTACAACGAGCGACGAATCAGAGATGCCAGATTGGGGTACTTTCGCCCATTTTTAGGGTAATTTGAAAGCACATGGGAAAATTTTTATAGGTTGAATTGGTTGGGGAATTTTTCGGGAGGAAAATTGAGCAAACTGAATTGCAATATAAATGTATTGTTATGATCTGCTTTTTATTAATTATATATTAATTATTATTTATCTGATTAATTATTTAATTGTTGCAAATCATACATAAAAATGAATAAAAAATCTCAGGGTGCCTTTTTATACTATAAAAAAAATCTAAATTATCTCACGTTATACTTATCTTCTCTCGTGGGTTCAGTATCTCTTAGTTGATCCTAATCGGGATAAAATAGGAAAAAGAAATAAAGCAAAATATTAAAATAAACATACAGAATTGTCTTTTATTTGTCAAAATCAATACTCTAAACCAGGGCCGTCTTAACCCGGGGGTGCAAGGGGTGCGAGGCACCCGGGCGCCAAGTCCAAGGGGCGCAAGCTGAAAACTTGCTAGGCTCAAACTTGCGCTTGTTGTCCTTAAAAAAACTATAAATAACAAAAACTTACAAGTGCACTTTCAATATTTTTTACAAAGGATTTAATGCTTACTACACCTACGATATGGAAATGAAATATGAAACCCATTTAGATTATTCCGATAATAATTTGAAAAGGTGACGCGTAAACTATCTTGACCAATATTGAATGTCAAGTGACAATGAATCACCGTCTTGTAAGATTTGAAATGTTGAGGGAACATAGTTATAATTTTTCTTTCATGGAAAGTATATTTTTTTGGAGAAACTCCGAAGAAAACTTAAAAAACAACACAATGTTTATTAAATTTACAAAAAAAAAAACTAGCGATTGGAAATAGATCAGATATATATGGTGAAGATTTATTCCATGAGTTAGAATTGTTAACAATATTTTTTAAAAATATAGACACAACTCCACTCCATATTTTAAGTTATATTTCTAAAATAATTTACTCTCCGTTTTCCCAAATATTTCTACATGTCTAATATTGTCTAAGGATATATTTAACACTTACAAGTAAATAGCTGAAGGAGAAAGGTCTTTTTCTAATCTTAAATTGATCAAAAATAATAATTGGTTTTAATAAGTACCTATAGAAAAGCAAGTAAAAATAGATATCACCGAAGCAATAAAAACTTTTGCCAACTTAAAAGCTAGAAAAGTTGACTTTGATATACATTAAAAAATAGGGTATAGTTTATAAGATTGATCTTTTTTGAATACTGAAACCATCTTTTTTAATATACAAGGTGGTCCAAAGAAAACAGTCCACCTCGATATTTGGCAGTAGTTTAGAAGACCAAAAATAATCATTGTTTTCAAGAATTGTTTTCTCAGAACCTTTATTAAAAATGAACATAAAACTTTTTACATACTAATAACTAACTCTTAAAGAGTACAAAAAATATATCTTTTTTCATTTATGCACGTACACTAATATTGTAGAGGGCGCAAAAGTCGAGGCCTCGAAAAATGATGGCGGACAGTTAATCTCAGGATTGGGATATCTGAAAAAATAAAATCGTACTGCATTTGAAAAAGGAAGGTTTCTTACGTGACAATTTACCACAATTTGACCAAAAAATAAATATTTTTTAACCATGAAAAACTAAAGAAAAACGGGCGATTTTTTCACAAAAAATTTTCAAATTTCGGTAAAATCTTTTTTTGCGGAATTTTTCACTAACGGTGGTAAATTGTCACGTAAGAGATTAACTGTCCGCCATCGGAACTACTTTTTTTCGAGGCCTCGACTTTGGCGCCCTCTACAATATTAGTGTACGTGCATAAATGAAAAAAAGATATATTTTTTGTATTCTCTAAGAGTTAGATATTCATACGTAAAAAGTTTTATGTTCATTTTTAATAAAGTTTATGAGAAAAAAATCTTGAAAAGATGTTTATTTTTGGTCTTCTAAAGTGTACTAGTACCTTAAGGACATGCAGAAACATTTCGATTTTTATTTTGATATTGCAATTTTTTGGCATATACTTCATACTTGTGACGTCATCCATCTGAGCGTTATGACGTAATCGATCATTTTTTTTTTAGATGGGAATAGGGGTCTTGCGTAGCTCATTTGAAAGGGTGTTCAATTCCCTATTCAGTAATATAAACATTTATATCATTATTTATACAGGGTGGCCAAAAAAATAATTTTTGAATTAAATTATTCGACGCAAAAAGAAGGCGGCTTTCGAATTGAGTAGGGAGCCGCGGAAGATAAAAACAAAGAAAAAACTTGCTATGGAACTTTAAGGACTTCACCGTCTTGTTTATTATTATTCTTATTTTATTATTCTTATCTTATTGTTATTGTTATTAAATTTTTGCCGATCGTTTTTGAACACACCTATGAGGTTGAAAGGAGGCTATAATTAGCTTAACTTAGCTTAGTACCATCTCTTTATTTCAGTACATAAATTACCTCTCAACAGCTATTGAAATAATTTTTCTTCGTTATTGATATTTTGTAGATTTACGGTCTTTAAATATTTAATCTTCTTGATATAGTAGTCATGTTGTGACTGGCTGATTGACATAAAGTCCATGCCAATAAAACAAAAAAAAAAGAATGTATGTAATTTATTTAACTCAAAATAAATTGTACTGCTGTCAGAAAATAGAAAAAAAATGTTTATTTCACAAATAAACATTTCTTTTCGCTTAAATGAAATCACAAAGAGCTTCTCACCTACCTCTTGCCAGTTTAAACATTTAATTTAAGCGAAAAGCAATGTTTATTTTCCAAATAAACATGCTTTTCTATTTTCTGGCAGCAATATAATGTATTTTAAGTTAAATCAATTACATAGATTCTTCTTTTTCTGCCAATTAATTTATTTTAAAAATTATTTGTTTGCCCAACCCTGTATAAATAAAGATATTAATAGGTAAGGTAAAGGTATACATTTTTATTTTAAAAGATATTAATGTTTATATTGCTGAATAGAGATTTGAAAATCCTTTCAAATGAGCTACCACACACGATCACTATTCCCATTTTAAAAAATCGTAAATTACGTCATCACGCCCAAATGGATGACGTCACTAGTATGAAATGTATATCAAAAATTTTAATTTAAAAATAAAGATTGACCTGTTCCAGCATTTCCTTAAAATCTAATAACTACTGCCAAATATCGAGGTGGACTGTTTTCTTTGGCCCACCCTGTATAAATAAAGAAAGCAAACATAATTAGTTTTAATTTTAGCGTACCTATAACCTATATAATCTTCTGACAAAAGGGGGCGCAAAGATGAGTCGTGCACCCCGGCGCCGTGTACGGTTAAGACGGCCCTGCTCTAAACTCTATCAAATCTAAAACCTGTGGACACAGATGTCTGAATGAAATCTTTACCACTTAAATTTATTATAGTTAAAAAAAAAACAATTTATCGGTTTGTTCCCGATGACTTTGGTAAAACAAACTAAACAAAACAAATTTATGTATTCGCAAGATTAGCTATACTTCCTATTTACTTTTAGAAACATTGGAATTTTAATTCATATGCCTTTTACTCAAAATTTTAGTTTCCGAACATAAAAATATCTTTCACATAAGTTGACTGACCTTTTGCTTCACTCACTCTGATGTCTTCTCGTGACCCAAAACACCTCTCCCTCGTTGACTATGTTAAAGGCTACTCATCAAAGCCCTCTCCGTTCTCCACCTTCAAAACTATCAGCATACCAGCACCAATTCTCCAACAAGCCGGGCCTCTTTTGACACGTACTCGATTCAAACAAAACTCCAAAAATTATCTGCTCTCCTTCTCACAATAATACAGAATCAAAGAGGTATTTCGTCTCAATTTGATCTGTCTCTCGTTCCACTTTTCAACACTATTCTCCACTATCAAACAGCCACTGGTATCTGCTAACTATCTATCCACTAAAACGTCGAACCGGTCCTCAGCGATGCCAAAAACATAATGACTTCCCCTTCAAACTCTCTTAATCATTCAAACTACTTTTCCCCTTCCACGTTGCCAAGAATCTGAAACATCGACTTTTCCATTCGACAAACAAAACAGTCACCCTCAAAACCATTCCGACCATCCTAATTACCTTCTGAGAACTATACAACATTTACTCGTGTTGAAACAAAGATACTGAAATTCCAAACTTTCTCCTAAAACCACTTTTCTAGAAATTGATAATTACCTCTACCCTAAACAATCTTTTTCCATTTTAAATCAAAATACATCGTTATTTTCACTTTAATTATTCACAAAAGTCTTTAATGGTTCATCGGAAAGCTCATTAAAAAAAGAAATCCACTTACATCCAAACTAAATTCTGATAAATATTTACAGATCAATATACAGGGTGTATCAAATTTATGTGCCCGCGTTATTAAAAAAAAATTAATTTAATTTTTATTTTGCCTTTGATTGATAAAATTGAAAACACAATATTATGTAACACATAACATTATATTAACATTATAACCTATCGAGTATTTGCTTCTGATTAAAAAAACCGAAAAATGGTTTTTGGAACAACCGCTTTTTTTGACCAGTTATAACCGCCAGGTTAAACCGTAAGTAAAAAACCGGTATAACCGAAAACCGGTTTTTTGTTCAACAACCGCCATCCCTACCTTGGTTGTTACAAATACAGTTCGCTGGAATAAGTTTTACCCCCCTTATTAACTTATTTATTTTTAGCACATAAGAAAAACGCTCGGATAGGTCGATTTTTAAAATAATCATAGTATATTATAGCGTAAATGTTTCGAACTTTACGCGATCCCTCTTCTTCAGGTGACAGGCACAACTTTGATTTTTTTAAATAGGAAAGTAAGTACATCATGTATCATGTGACACCTCATTTAAAGGCTTTTTTCTACAACCGTGTTAAAAATGCAATTTTTAGAACTCCATACGTGCGTTAAAGATGCTACTTTAAGGCAGGGCCGGTTTTAGGGTTCTGAGCGCCCCTGGCAAAATAAAATTTGGCGCCCCTTCATATAAGAATATACAAATTTACTGCAAATATAAAAAAAATAGGAAAAAATCAAAATTTTACCATAAAGAACTATGTAAAAATATATTTATTTAAAAAATAGTAGGATAGTTATTACTTACAACTTATCCAACATAGGGCATAGCATAGCGAGCACATTTTAAGTTCAAGCAACGAAGAAGCGAGGTAAAAGATAAATGCACATTATCAACAACCAGTAAAAAATGTGTATAAATAACTATTTAGATGGAAAATAAGCCACAATTAAATTGAAAAAAATAATTTTATTATCGTTTCGACGCCCAAATCGGGTGTCGTTGTCAAAATACTACTAAATTAAACAAAAATGTTGTTGCTTAGTAAAAAATTCGTCTAATAATTTATTTAATCTGACTCATTTATATCATTTAGTGTGTATAAATCTTCTACAAGACCAAAAAACATGTTGATTGTGCGCAAGATATAGCTGCATCCCCAATAACTAAATTGAGGGAGTGGCATCCACTTAGCATAAAATAACATGCGGATATTCTTTGCAAACGCGAGCTTGTACATCTTTATTTTTTCTCTTCCTTTTAGAGCCGTTGTGATATCCTTGGCCTTACAATCATCTATGCAAATTCAAATAACATCATTCATTATTTTTTTTTATTATCTCATGAGCTTTTTATTATCTCTATGACTCGATACCTATAGAACCAAGCTATGGTTTTAGGTATCGAGTTACTAGGACAAACAATATGCTGCATACTAAAATTAAACCCGGTACTGTGGGATAAGAACATCAGTATAAAAACAAAAAGAAGAATATAATATAACACCATGACAAAAAGTATTCTGAATAATGGGTGTGAAAATTGAATAAAAAATACGAAAACCAAATGCAAAATAAGAGCAACAGAGATCGAATACCTAAGTAGAAGCTGTAGAAGGGATAGAATAAATAACATAGAGATTAAGAAAATAATGGTAATGAATTCAAGGGATAATAGACAACATAGAACAAAAGAGATTAACCTGGTACGGACATGGCAGAAGAGCAGACCAAAATCGTTGATAAACAGAATAACAGATTGGAGCCCGATAGGAAGAAGGAAGAGAGACAGACCCCGAAAATCTTTTAGAGATAAAATGGACGAAGCAATATTAGAAAAGAAACCTGCAGGACTGGAAAAACAGAAAGAACTGAAAATAACGGTCAAGTGAAATAATACAGGAAAAACTATGGAAATCCAGGGTGGTCAAGAAAAACAGGATGTTTCTAAATAAATGCAACAAACTTTAAAGGGTAATTCTATATGAAAAAATAATGACAGTTTGCTCTATAAGCGTATGTCAGCAAATACTTCGTTTCCGAGATATGGGGTGTTGACATTTTTCTTACAAACTGACGATTTCTTTATTGTTCTAAAACCGGTTCAGATATGCAAATGAAATTTGATGTGTTTTAAGAGGTAATTATTGCGCATTTTTTGACATAAAATTAATAATTTTATATCTACTGTTGAAATGGTGTGAATTTTTTTAAAGAAAAACATAGTACGCCACTGAGATATTTCAAATAACAAATCATTTTGGAATTACTCGTTCAATTTATGATATATACAAAAATCTATTATTCCTTTTTTTCATACGTCGTTCGTGCCGTTTTTATGCAAAAAGTGAAACATCTTAACGCGTACAAAGTATTCGAAATAAATTTCTATATATTCATATTATGAAAAAGAACTTGTCAATTCTAATTCATATAGATATACCTGGTTTGTTTTTTTTTTTATTTCAAATTACACACCCACGGACACACGACAATGTTGATAAAGCAAAGTTTACAGAACAGGAAGACAAAACTATCTAACCATTGAGGCTATAATGACAAGTAGCAGTATAATAATATCACTGACTATTCATAAATTTGTTGATACTTCGTAAATCTGATCTTCGTGTATTTTAAGTATGTATGTATAACATTGTAATACCATAAAAGTGATAGGTATTACCTGACAAAAATGACCTTTAAAAGCCATAACAGTTTTTAGGTTGCATTATTTTTATTAGAGAATTTTTGTGAGCTAGAAATAGTTTTCTTATTGTTACAATTATTTAATATTAATTGTCTTAGGAGTAATCTTAGCCCAAAGATAATCTATAAAGTCCAAAAAAATAGTGAATGTAAAAAATATTATATTTTTTTTTTGTTTAGCTAATGCCTCGGCAACTAATGGCCATTGGCATGGTAGGTACGGTAATTTTGAACAGTTAGGTACCTAGTGTCATGTGTAAGTAATGTGGGTGTTGAGTAAGTGGCTTGTTACTTTGCAATGTCGACGTCATTGTCTTTGCAAAGAGACGCTAATTGTATCCGAACGTCTGCGGTCCCTCCGGTGAGAACCGATCCCACGAGGACAGAAACTATATTCATTTATTAATTTATAATAAATGAAAAATTTCCGACCCTGGTGAGATTCGAACCCACAACCTTTCGGATTTTTTCGATCCAAAGGCAGGCGCTCTTACCACTGAGCCACGGAGGGGGGTAAATATTATATTTATATATCAGCGTCTCTCAAAATTTGGCGCCCCCAAATTCTGGCGCCCCGGGCGGTCGCCCGGCTCGCCCGCCCCTTTATCCGGCGCTGCTTTAAGGCACTAGTGCTTTAAAATTTTTATGGCACTGCAATTCGTATTGATCGTATAGGCAATTTTGATGTAATGTCAAAAAAATATAAAAATGGAATGTAAGTCAAGTTCAAGTAAAAGTTTTTGTAGATATTGTCCTGTAATTACGTTTGTAGAAAAAATATTGCATGATATGCGTGTGAAAAAGTGCATTTTTAAGGCACTCATGTGAATTGCAGAACTCGCTGTCGCTCATTCTGCAAACTTTCACATGCGTGCCTTAAACGTGTACTTTTAACACTTATATCATAAATAACTATTGAAATACTGATTACAAAAATTTATAGTATTTTAAGCCTTTCTGAGAGCATATGCGCAAAAATTTCGCTCGAATTATTTTTAAATGCGTTCATTTTTTTCGAATACTGAGAAAACCTTAAGTATTTTTAAAAAATTTAAACGCAGAAAGAAATATTACTGTATTATCCATGGTCGAAAGTCCTTGAGAACTTCTATAAATATTTATTTTAATAAGTCACGGGGTGAAAAAAAATAGTCTGATTTTTAATTTTAAATATATATTACAAAAGAAACTTTTTGTTCATTATAAGGGACTTTCTGCCTTCGGGAATAATGTAGTCTTCTATTTTGCGTTTAAATATTTTAAAAATACCTATTAGTTATCTCAGGAATCGAAAAAAATAAATGCGTTTAAAAAGAACTCGACCGAAATTTTGCGCCTACGCTCTCAAAAAGGATTAAAGTATTAAACATTTTTGTACTGTTTGAATTTATGCGACGATTGACGATCCACTGTTTTAAAGATTGCTGAACAGATGTTGCCAGTTGTATGGTCCTCACTATGTGTATCGTAAGTTATTCAACAGGGCATAGAATATACATGGTTAGAAAATATACGCCAAAGTCAGCGCCTCTATGCGGAAAATCTCTGAACTAAAAATTGATGTGGACCATACAAAGTGAGGTCCCACTTTTTTTTGTAAAAAAACAGTGTTTGCTATCAGTACATGTCTACGAAAAAGTCTTACATTGATTGACTAAGTGAGGTCCGTATACTGGACCTCACTTTGTACAGGACCTCACTTCAACCGCAGTTTCTTTTGATATGTGGCTCACTTCATACGCTGGGAGTAAATATATA